>NC_053027.1:396596677-396959053 GCF_003073215.2 Triticum urartu | reverse complement strand
GAAGCAACGGTGATCTCAGCAGGGCTTCGCCAAGCTCAGGGAGAGGGAGGAGTGCCACGGGAGGGAGAGGGAGGCGCCAGGGGCTAGGGCGCGGCTGGCCTCCCTCCCCCCTCTATATATAGGGTCCCTAGGGGGGCGCCGGCCCTAGGAGATCCAATCTCCAAGGGGCGGTGGCGGCCAAGGGGGTGGCTTGCCCCCCCAAGTCAAGTGGGGCGCCCCCACCCCTAGGGTTTTCAACCCTAGGCGCAGGGGAGGCCCATGGGGGGGGCGCACCAGCACATCTGGGGCTGGTTCCCCTCCCACTTCAGCCCATGGGGCCCTCCGGGATAGGTGGCCCCACCCGGTGGACCCCCGGGACCCTTCCGGTGGTCCCGGTACAATACCGATTACCCCGAAAACCTTCCCGATGGCCGAAACTTGACTTCCTATATATAAATCTTCACCTCCGGACCATTCCGAAACTCCTCGTGATGTTCTGGATCTCATCCGGGACTCCGAACAACTTTCTGGTTACCGTATACTAATATCTCAACAACCCTAGCGTCACCGAACCTTATGTGTGTAGACCCTATGGGTCCGGGAGACACGCAGACATGACCGAGACGACTCTCCGGTCAATAACCAATAGCGGGATCTAGATACCCATGTTGGCTCCCACATGCTCCTTGATGATCTCATCGGATGAACCACGATGTCGAGGATTCGATTAATCCCATATACAATTCCCTTTGTCAATCGGTACGTTACTTGCCCGAGACTCGATCGTCGGTATCCCAATACCTTGTTCAATCTCGTTACTGGCAAGTTGCATTACTCATACCGTAATGCATGATCCCGTGATCAACCACTTGATCACATTGAGCTCATTATGATGATGCATTACTGAGTGGGCCCAGAGATACCTCTCCATCATACGGAGTGACAAATCCCAGTCTCGATTCGTGCCAACCCAACAGACACTTTCGGAGATACCCGTAGTGTACCTTTATAGTCACCCAGTTACGTTGTGACGTTTGGCACACCCAAAGCACTCCTACAGCATCCGGGAGTTGCACAATCTCATGGTCTAAGGAAATGATACTTGACATTCGGAAAAGCTCTAGCAAACGAACTACACGATCTTTAAGCTATGCTTAGGATTGGGTCTTGTCCATCACATCATTCTCCTAATGATGTGATCCCGTTATCAATGACATACAATGTCCATAGTCAGGAAACCATGACTATCTTTTGATCAACGAGCTAGTCAACTAGAGGCTCACTAGGGACGTGTTGTGGTCTATGTATTCACACATGTATTATGATTTCCGGATAACACAATTATAGCATGAAAAATAGACAATTATCATGAACAAAGAAATATAATAATAACCATTTTATTATTGCCTCTAGGTCATATTTTCAGTAGTCTCCCACTTGCACTAGAGTCAATAGTCTAGTTACATTATGATGAATCGAACACCCATGTAGTTCTGGTGTTGATCATGTTTTGCTCTAGGGAGAGGTTTAGTCAACGGATCTGCCACATTCAGGTCCGTATGTACTTTACAAATATCTATGTCTCCATTTTGAACACTTTCACGAATGGAGTTGAAGCGACGCTTGATATGCCTGGTCTTCCTGTTAAACCTAGGCTCCTTGGCAAGGGCAATAGCTCCAATGTTGTCACATAAGAGAGTCATCGGGCCCGACGCATTGGATATGACTCCTAGGTCGGTAATGAACTCCTTCACCCAGATTGCCTCTTGTGCTGCCTCCGAGGCTGCCATGTACTCCGCTTCACATGTAGATCCCGCCACAACGCTTTGCTTGCAACTGCACCAGCTTACCACCATTCAAAATATACACGTATCCAGTATGTGACTTTCAGTCATCCAGATCTGTGTCGAAGCTAGCATCGATGTAACCCTTTACGACGAGCTCTTCGTCACCTCCATAAAAGAGAAACATATCCTTAGTCATCTTCAGGTACTTCAGGATATTCTTGACCGCTGTCCAGTGTTCCATGCCGGGATTACTTTGGTACCTTCCTACCAAACTTACAGCAAGGTTTACATCAGGTTTGGTACACAGCATAGCATACATGATAGACCCTATGGCCGAGGCATAGGGGACGACACTCATCTTTTCTCTATCTTCTGCCGTGGTCGGGCATTGAGCCATGCTCAATCTTGTACCTTGCAATACAGGCAAGAACCCCTTCTTTGACTAATCCATTTTGAACTTCTTCAATATCTTGTCAAGGTACGTACTCTGTGAAAGACCAAAGAGGCGTCTCGATCTATCTCTATAGATCTTGATGCCTAATATATAAGCAGCCTCTCCAAGATCCTTCATTGAAAAATATTTGTTCAAGTAGGCCTTTATGCTTTCCAAGAATTCTATATCATTTCCCATCAATAGTATGTCATCCACATACAATATGGGAAATGCTACAGAGCTCCCACTCACTTTCTTGTAAATGCAGGCTTCTCCATAAGTCTGCGTAAACCCAAACGCTTTGATCATCTCATCAAAATGAATGTTCCAACTCCGAGATGCTTGCACCAGCCCATAAGTCGAGCGTTGGAGCTTGCACACGTTGTCAGCATTCTTAGGATCAACAAAACCTTCCGGCTGCATCATATATGTGGCGTCCATTTGACGTCCATTTGCCATATATCATAATCATAGAATGCGGTAATTGCTAAGATGATTCGGACGGACTTCAGCTTCTCTACGGGTGAGAAAGTCTCATCATAGTCAAGCCCTTGAACTTGTCGATAACCCTTAGCGACAAGCCGAGCTTTATAGATGGTCACATTACCATCCGCGTCTGTCTTCTTCTTAAAGATCCATTTATTTTCTATGGCTCGCCGATCAATGGGCAAGTCAGTCAAAGTCCATACTTCGTTTTCATACATGGATCCTATCTCGGATTTCATGGCTTCCAGCCATTTGTCGGAATCTGGGCCCGCCATCGCTTCTTCATAGTTCGAAGGTTCACCGTTTTCTAACAACATGACTTCCAAGACAGGGTTGTCGTACCACTCTGGTGCGGAACGTGTCCTTGTGGACCTACGAAGTTCTGTAGCAACTTGATCTGAAGTTTCATGATCATCATCATTAACTTCCTCTCTAGTCGGTGCAGGCACCTCAGGAACATTTTCTTGAGCTGCGCCACTTACCGGTTCAAGAGGTAATACTTCATCGAGTTCTACTTTCCTCCCACTTATTTCTTTCGATAGAAACTCTTTCTCTAGAAAGGATCCATTCTTGGCAACAAAGATCTTGCCTTTGGATCTGAGGTAGAAGGTATACCCAATAGTTTCTTTAGGGTATCCTATGAAGATGCATTTTTCCGACTTGGGTTCGAGCTTTTCAGGTTGAAGTTTCTTGACATAAGCATCACATCCCCAAACTTTTGGAAACGACAGCTTAGGTTTCTTCCCAAACCATAATTCATACGGTGTCATATCAATGGATTTTGACGGAGCCCTATTTAAAGTGAATGCGGCAGTCTCTAAAGCATAGCCCCAAAATGACAGCGGTAGATCGGTAAGAGACATCATAGATCGCACCATATCCAATAGAGTGCGATTACGATGTTCGGACACACCATTACGCTGAGGTGTTCCAGGCGGCGTGACTTGTGAAACTATTCCACATTTCCTTAAGTGTGTGCCAAATTCGTGACTCAAGTATTCTCCCCCATGATCTGATTGTAAAAACTTAATTTTCTTGTCACGTTGATTCTCAACCTCACTCTGAAATTCCTTGAACTTTTCAAAGGTCTCAGACTTGTATTTCATTAAGTAGACATACCCATATCTACTCAAATCGTCAGTGAGGGTGAGAACATAATGATAGCCACCGCGAGCCTCAACACTCATTGGACCACACACATCAATATGTATGATTTCCAATAAGTTGGTTGCTCGCTCCATTGTTCCTGAGAACGCAGTCTTGGTCATTTTACCCATGAGGCATGGTTCGCACGTGTCAAATGATTCGTAATCAAGAGACTCCAAAAGTCCATCGGCATGGAGCTTCTTCATGCGTTTGACACCTATGTGACCAAGGCGGTAGTGCCACAAGTATGTGGGACTATCATTATCAACCTTACATCTTTTGGTATTCACACTATGAATATGTGTAACATTACGCTCGAGATTCATTAAGAATAAACCATTCACCAGCGGAGCATGACCATAAAACATATCTCTCATATAAATAGAACAACCATTATTCTCAGATTTAAATGAGTAGCCATCTCGAATTAAACGAGATCCTGACAATGTTCATGCTCAAAGCTGGCACTAAATAACAATTATTGAGGTTCAAAACTAATCCCGTAGGTAAGTGTAGAGGCAGCGTGCCGACGGCGATCACATCGAGCTTGGAACCATTCCTGACGGACATCGTCACCTCGTCCTTCGCCAGTCTCCGCTTATTCCGCAGCTCCTGCTTTGAGTTACAAATGTGAGCAACCGCACCGGTATCAAATACCCAGGAGCTACTATGAGCACTGGTAAGGTACACATCAATTACATGTACATCACATATACCTTTAGTGTTGCCGGCCTTCTTGTCCGCTAAGTATTTGGGGCAGTTCCGCTTCCAATGACCATTTCCCTTGCAATAAAAACACTCAGTCTCGGGCTTGGGTCCATTCTTTTGCGTCTTCCCAGCAGCTTGCTTACCGGGCGCAGCAACCCCCTTGCCGTCCTTCTTGAACTTCTTCTTACCCTTGCCTTTCTTGAACTTAGTGGTTTTATTCACCATCAACACTTGATGTTCATTTTTTATTTCCACCTCTGCTGATTTCAGCATTGAATATACCTCAGGAATGGTCTTTTCCATCCCCTGCATATTGAAGTTCATCACAAAGCTCTTGTAGCTCGGTGGAAGCGACTAAAGGATTCTGTCAATGACCGCATCATCCGGGAGATTAACTCCTAGCTGAGTCAAGCGGTTATGCAACCCAGACATTTTGAGTATGTGCTCACTGACAGAACTATTTTCCTCCATCTTACAACTGAAGAACTTGTCGGAGACTTCATATCTCTCGACCCGGGCATGAGCTTGGAAAAGCATTTTCAGCTCTTCGAACATCACATATGCTCCGTGTCTCTCAAAACGCTTTTGGAGCCCCGGTTCTAAGCTGTAAAGCATGCCACACTGAACGAGGGAGTAATCATCAGCACGTGACTGCCAAGCGTTCATAACGTCTTGGTTCTCTGGGATGGGTGTTTCACCTAGCAGTGCTTCTAGGACATAATCTTTCTTGGCAGCTATGAGGATGATCCTCAGGTTCCGGACCCAGTCCGTATAGTTGCTGCCATCATCTTTCAGGTTGGTTTTCTCTAGGAACACGTTGAAGTTGTGGGCAACATTCGCGTGGGCCATTTGATCTACAGGACATAGTGTAAAGATTTTAGACTAAGTTCATGATAATTAAGTTCATCTAATCAAATTATTCAATGAACTCCCACTCAGATAGACATCCCTCTAGTCATCTAAGTGAAACATGATCCGAGTCAACTAGGCCGTGCCCGATCATCACGTGAGACGGACTAGTCAACATCGGTGAACATCTTCATGTTGATCGTATCTTCTATACGACTCATGCTCGACCTTTCGGTCTTCCGTGTTTCGAGGCCATGTCTGTACATGCTAGGCTCGTCAAGTCAACCTAAGTGTATTGCGTGTGTAAATCTGGCTTACACCCGTTGTATTCGAACGTTAGAATCTATCACACTCGATCATCACGTGGTGCTTCGAAACAACGAACCTTCGCAATGGTGCACAGTTAGGGGGAACACTTTCTTGAAAATATTACGAGGGATCATCTTATTTAAGCTACCGTCGTTCTAAGCAAATAAGATGCAAAACATGATAAACATCATATGCAATCAAATAGTGACATGATATAGTCAATATCATTTGCTCCTTTTGATCTCCATCTTCGGGGCTTCATGATCATCGTTGTCACCGGCATGACACCATGATCTCCATCATCGTGTCTTCTTGAAGTTGTCTCGTCATCTATTACTTCTACTACTATGGCTAACGCTTTAGCAAAAAAGTAAAGTAATTACATGACGTTTATGTTGACACGCAGGTCATAAATAAATTAAGACAACTCCTATGGCTCCTGCCGGTTGTCATTCTCATCGACATGCAAGTCGTGATTCCTATTACAAGAACATGATCAATCTCATACATCACATATATCATTCATCACATCCTTTTGGCCATATCACATCACACGGCACATGCTGCAAAAACAAGTTAGACGTCCTCTAATTGTTGTTGCAAGTTTTTACGTGGCTGCTATAGGTTTCTAGCAAGAACGTTTCTTACCTACGCCAAAACCACAATGTGATATGCCAATTTCTATTTACCCTTCATAGGGACCCTTTTCATCGAATCCGATCCGACTAAAGTGGGAGAGACAGACACCCGCTAGCCACCTTATGCAACTAGTGCATGTCAATCGGTGGAACCAGTCTCACGTAAGTGTATGTGTAAGGTCGGTCCGGGCCGCTTCAGCCCACGATGCCGCCGAATCAAGATAAGACTAGTAACAGCAAGCAAATTTACAATATCCATGCCCACAACTGCTTTGTGTTCTACTCGTGCATAGAAACTACGCATAGACCTAGCTCTGATACCACTATTGGGGAACGTAGCAGAATTTTAAAATTTTCTACGCATCACCAAGGTCAATCTATGGAGTCATCTAGCAATGAGGGAGAGGGGACTGCATCTACATACCCTTGTAGATCGCACGCGGAAGCGTTCAAGAGAACGGGGTTGATGGAGTTGTACTCATCATGATCCAAATCACCGATGACCTAGCGCCGAACGGACGGCACCTCCGCGTTCAACACACGTACGGTTGGGAAGACGTCTCCTCCAACTTGATCCAGCAAGGCAAAAGGAGAGGTTGATGAAGATCCAGCAGCACGACGACGTGGTGGTGGAAGCAACGGTGATCTCGGCAGGGCTTCGCCATGCTCAGGGAGAGGGAGGAGTGTCACGGGAGGGAGAGGGAGGCGCCAGAGGCTAGGGTGCGGCTGCCCTCCCTCCCCCCCACTATATATAGGGTCCCTAGGGGGGCGCCAGCCCTACGATATCCAAAATCCAAGGGGGGCGCCAGCCAAGGGGGTGGCTTGCCCCCCAAGTCAAGTGGGGCGCCCCCACCCCTAGGGTTTCCAACCCTAGGTGCAGGGGAGGCCCATTGGGGGGTGCACCAGCCCATCTGGGGCTGGTTCCCCTCCCACTTCAGCCCATGGGGCCCTCCGGAATAGGTGGCCCCACCCGGTGGACCCCCGGGACCCTTCCGGTGGTCCCAGTACAATACCAATTACCCCGAAAACTTTCCCGATGGCCGAAACTTGACTTCCTATATATAAATCTTCACCTCGGGACCATTCCGAAACTCCTCGTGACGTCCGGGATGTCATCCGGGACTCCGAACAACTTTCGGGTTACCGTATACTAATATCTCAACAACCCTAGTGTCACCGAACCTTAAGTGTGTAGACCCTACGGGTTCGGGAGACACGCAGACATGACTGAGACGACTCTCCGGTCAATAACCAACAGCGGGATCTGGATACCCATGTTGGCTCCCACATGCTCCTCGATGATCTCATTGGATGAACCACGATGTCGAGGATTTGATTAATCCCATATACAATTCCCTTTGTCAATCGGTACGTTACTTGCCCGAGACTCGATCGTCGGTATCCCAATACCTTGTTCAATCTCGTTACCAGCACGTCACTTTACTCATACCGTAATGCATGATCCCGTGATCAACCACTTGATCACATTGAGCTCATTATGATGATGCATTACCGAGTGGGCCCAGAGATACCTCTCCATCATACGGAGTGACAAATCCTAGTCTCGATTCGTGCCAACCCAACAGACACTTTCGGAGATACCCGTAGTGTACCTTTATAGTCACCCAGTTACGTTGTGACGTTTGGCACACCCAAAGCACTCCTACGTCATCCGGGAGTTGCACAATCTCATGGTCTAAGGAAATGATACTTGACATTCGGAAAAGCTCTAGCAAATGAACTACACGATCTTTAAGCTATGCTTAGGATTGGGTCTTGTCCGTCACATCATTCTCCTAATGATGTGATCCCGTTATCAATGACATCCAATGTCCATAGTCAGGAAACCATGACTATCTTTTGATCAACGAGCTAGTCAACTAGAGGCTCACTAGGGACGTGTTGTGGTCTATGTATTCACACATGTATTACGATTTCCGGATAACACAATTATAGCATGAACAATAGACAATTATCATGAACAAAGAAATATAATAATAACCATTTTATTATTGCCTCTAGGGCATATTTCCAACATACATTGGATTTCAACATAAAGTGGTTTCAAATATTTGAAAATCCAAATTGATGGATACAACCTTATGAATATGAGATCATGCCATTTGTAAACCATATTTATGTATAAATGGTGTTGTGCTTTTGAAAGTATATATAAAAAATGATGTATATTGAATGTAATTCCAATTGAAAATGGATCCCGCTCGAAAAAAATAGAATACAAACGGGATTCTAATTGAGTTGGCATGGTAAACATGTACTCTGCAAAATTTGAACGAAGCGGGGAAAGTCGCAGTAACTGCCCGAAACCAAAATCTGCGAGATGGAAATCACTATTGCCTATCCCTGCCACGCAAAGCCTATATGCTGGATTTCTATAGGTTTCGATAGGGGTAGGTTTGTAATTTCACCCAAACATGACGTAACCGCCTCTCACCCGGATTCATACACGGTGGGCGCCAAAACACAGTGTGTCCTCGGCCGAAATCGACTCCCTCCCCGATTCATATTCATACACGGTGGGCGCCAAAAACAAACTCTCGTCGGCAAATATTCGGTGTATGCGAGATTACCGTCCTATCCCCAACCGACTAGTGTTGCTGTGATGTAGTAGAAATTTGAAACAGGGGCTAAGTTTGTAAATTTCCTTGCATTTGAGACAAGCGCGCCCTGAATACATGGTTCCCCCGTTCCTCTCTACCTCCCTTTTCCCCATTCGTACTCCGTGGGCGCCAAAACACCCTCTCCACCCCATCCTCCTCCGTCTGCCGCCGTCCGCCACCCCATCCACCACCGTCCTCCTCCACCATGCCGGAGCTGATACCCTGACGCCGCCGTCCATTATAAGAGATCGACCTCTCTCATCCACGACTTTGGACCGGGATCCTTACATCCCATCCTCTCGCTTCATCCCCGCCGTCGTCTACCTTGTCGGCGCCGCTCCTACGACCGTCTCGTCCACCGCGCCCCGCCGCCACCGTCTACCCTCCTAGATCTGCTTCCACGCCGCCGACAGCCATCGCTACCGCATCACCGTCAAATTCTCAGCAGATGCATACATGACATCGCACCAGAGGCGGTACTCTTTCGTATCTACTCAACTTATTTATCGCAGCAAGAAAATAGATCGCCACTGCTTTACTTTGATTTCTTGTCTTGGTTGCGAAGTTGCCTTTGTCTGGTTTGCACCTTCAGATACGCCATGGCACGCTCAACACCATACTCGCAATGCTTATGGTTTTCCCCTTTTATATTCCACACTAGTGAAATCACAGTAGACTAAATTTCAAAATTGGGTCAGTCGATTTTTCAGAGCTCGCCGGAGTTTGCCGGTGCGATCGAAGGGGCTCGGGTGGGGACGGTGGTTGTGGGGGGCGGTGGTGGGGCCTCGTCGAACGAAGAAAACTCGGGGGGGGGGGGGGGGGGGGGGGGGGGGGGGTGGCGGAGGAACACAGGCGGTGGGGCCGGTGGTTCGGCCGGTGGCCCGTGCAGTGTTCTGTATGGGAAGCACAGTGTCTTCCTTGTCAGGAAGGGGAGCAGGGACATCTATAGTCAACAGCTGATAAAGCTAGCATGTACGTGATCGATAGGCTTTCAATTACTAGCGGCAATACAACACCATAATTTCCAGCCAGTTCCACTTTCCCGATTTATATATCCTGGTTATGGTGTACCCCTATTATGTACACTATGATCTTCCTAGTTGCTGTGTGCTCTTGTTATCATGGTTTGGCAATAAACTCTCTATACAGTATATTATGAACCTATCATCTGCCAGCTATCCTTACTTCTGGAGCCTATTTTTTTGTGTACTTGTGCTAGATTATATAAATGCACACACCATATTACAGTACACATGAGCTCTCTCATCCGAATCCAGTGATAGCACACAAGTGTTTACAGGGGCGCCCCTATATTAGAATATCATCTGCATTACAAAGATAATCTCGCAACTATTTATGTTTTCATGGTTCTCAGATATTATACGCAATTACAGTGAATATCAGAATCCGCGCATCAGAAGAATATTGTGGAACACTTCAATTACTTACAAAATTGGCAGCAAGGCATTGAGTTCCATTCTGGAAGCAATGAAACTCGTACGCTCCCCACCTGTTGATTCTTGTTCAGAATATCATCCTAATGACTATTCTAACCTCGGGGAGTCAAAGGCAGATGAAATGTCCTGTTCACCCATCAAGGTGCCTGTTCTAATTTGGCAAGGTTTTACTAATTGCGCGCATCTTGCATATGTTGTCTTGCATTTCTTCTACTTTGTTGCACCGCCATTTGCTTAATTTAGTCATCATATATGTCGAGATGCCATGCCCATCCATTATCAATACATATTCCATCTGTCATCATACCATGTTTTTCCACTCAAATGTTGTTCTTGTGCATCAGACATCAAAAAGGAAGAGGGTGATTGCCGAACCTGAAGGAGCACCAGAAAAGTCCTTGAAAAATGTGGTGGTGTCGGAGAAATCAGACATCACCCCACTTATATTAGCTGTGCATCCAGTGACACAAAACGTAGGACCGACTCCAGCAGACTGTACCCATACTTCACTGGCCAAACCACTAGCCCCACCACACAGGACCTGCACTCCAGCAAAAGGTATACCGATTTCATTTGCCATAGCACCAGCTGTACCATAGAAAAATCCCACTCCAGCAAAAAGTACAGCAAGTCCACCGGCCGAAGACCTATGCCAACTGTAGAGACGGCCAATTCCTGCAGATTGGAACCCCATTCCATTTATTCCTAGTTTAAAAGACAATGCTTTCAAAGTTGTTAGGGACTACGTGCATATATTCCCATCATGGGAAGATTATTGTGAAGACAAACACCATTTCCACATCTTCCTGTACAACTTACGTGTAAGTGCTATTATTCATGGCTACTATTTTCCTGTTTTCTGCTGATTGAACACATCAATGATTTACATTACATTGTTGTAACTAGGCGAGGGTCAATCTGGATAGTCATGACGAGCAAAGCTTGCTTGTGCTTTTCAAGGAAGCATTGCAGCAGTATCGGTGTTACCTGAGGAAATCACACTTTGATGGCAAGTCTATAAACGAATTTCTGGTGAAGTCTCCTGTGCTAAATTTAGAAGACATTGAATGGAAAAACCTTGTTATGCACTGTTCTTGTTCCCAGGATGAGGTACTGTCTATGAAATCACATGACAATTTGAACTTCTACTTTTCCGCATGTGCCTTACGGATCTTTTTTGCAGGAAATCTGCTCGAAGAAGAATTCTGGTTTGACAAGAACGACAGGATATCGCAAATATGCTGCCCGCTGCTTTTCTCTTGTTAGTACCTGTTGTCCTGTATCACTATACTTGCATACATACCTGGTTCATTATGTGACAGCAGTATGCATGATAGCTTGCTTATCAGTTGTTTGCTCCAAATTATCTGATCTGTATGAATGGTTATTAGTGTAGAATATATCCAATGCCAATGTTTTTTTAGCTCCGCATTGTTCTTGTCAGTACATGCTGTCCTTTATCAGTGTACTTATAATGAGAGGTAGTTGTTCATGTACCATCACTCTGCAGCTTATTTTCCTTTTCCCTCCATTTTCTACATATCAGATCTATATTTACTCTTACCATAAGGTTGCTACTGAAGAAGTTTAGTTGTGCATTGCTCTTGGCTGTTCCTTTTTCCTATATCGCTGCACTTACATGTATAGCTACTTGGTTATGTAGCATCACTCTTCATCTTATCTTAAATATTCTCCATTTTTTCGTGTATTATCACATCTGTATTTACTCTTAACTAAATGTTGAATAAAGCCAATGCTTTTGAAGAAGATTCGGTGGTAAACTTCTTGAATTGCTCCCCATCAGCATGGACAAGGCCTTTATAGAGCCCGTCTTCACCAATAATGTAAGTTTGTCCATCTCAAGCCTTCAAACTTTGTTGTATATATTTGGTTAGGCCTGACTGCAACAGCTGTTTATTTTTGGTGTTTGCATCAAATTGCTTGTTTAAAGTTTATTATATGTAGTTCATAAACAAAAGTTTGTCCTTTCTCAATTTGAGTTTCTAGTTGTACAACCAAGTTCCTTCTTCATACCATGTAAATTAAACTATACAGAGCAAGTGATCTTCTTTTGCACTGCATGTATGCTTCTGTTCTTCATCCGTAATCCAGTGGTGTGGTGAACCTACCCACTACAGCACAATGTCATATTCTGCAATGTCTTAACTATGAACAATGTCATATCATTCTACTATTATTTAAACCGTCTCTTTATTTGCCAATCTGAAATGATATAGATTGACAGCACACTAACCATTGCTACTTATGAGTTCTTGATCTGTAATCTAGTGGTGTCGTGAAGCTACCAACTCCTTCACAATGTCATTTCCTACCATGTCTTGACCTGAACAATACCATATTGTGTTAATGCAAATTTAAAGTGTGTCACTTTATTCGTCAGTAAGAAATGTGATGAATTGTCAGCAC
Organism: Triticum urartu; assembly: GCF_003073215.2. Taxonomy (NCBI): domain Eukaryota; kingdom Viridiplantae; phylum Streptophyta; class Magnoliopsida; order Poales; family Poaceae; genus Triticum; species Triticum urartu. The sequence goes on along the minus strand of NC_053027.1, from coordinate 396,946,213 downwards.
TGATACTTTTATGTGCAAAACCTATCATCTGTCTGCTTGTTTATCTTTCAGAGTGTGGAAGATATAAGTGTTGAACAAGCACGGTGTCATCATCTTGCTCAGCTACTTGCGTTGTAGCTCCCCAGCAGGGCTAACCTTTCCTGAACTCTATTGAAGTGCTGTCGGTTTTGTATATTATTTTGTCAGCATGTTTGTTTGCACTAGTGGCGATCTTTGATGCCCAGTGTATGTAAACTGCTGTCTGCTTGTGCTTTATTATCATAGTGGTGAACTTTGATGCCCAGTGGATGTAATATGCCGTAATTTCTTTATTGTATAGTCTAGGTTTTTTCTTATTCACGATGCTGCAGTTATTTTACTATATATATATCCTGTCTTCGCAGTAAACCGGCCAAACCGTAAAATTACGGTACATAATCGGGCCATCATGCAATCACAATGTAGGTTGGGCCTGAAACATGCCGAACAGCTCACGGGCCGGCAGCAGCCCGAAATGAACCCCGGCCCATGATTGTGCGAATCAAATCACGGGCTTTTAACTGGCCAAAAAATTGTCTCGGTCCTTGTTTGGCCCAATTAGATATCGGCTGCGATCAGGCCGGATGCAAACCGGGCCGTAGTTAGGCTCAACTATATGACGGCATTTTAACAGGCTGAAATTAATATAGGGCCAAAATGTTAAACGGGCCCTTAACAGGGCAAAACTAATATCAGGCCGAATTACTAAGTGGGCCTTTAGCAAGTGGGCCCAAAAGCATAGTGTCCAGTTGACGGGCCGGATCTGATATGGGCCATAATTGAGCCCAAAGCCTCTTAAAGGGCCGAACCTGATCTGGGCCGTAATTTGGCCCAGAACATGGTAGGCCTTTAACGGGCCGGATCTCATATGGGCCACTATTAGGCCCGGAGCGTGGTAGGCCAATAATGGACCAGATCAAATATGGACCGGCATTTGGCCCAAAACATGGCAGGCAGTTAATGGGCCGGCCTACTAGGGTCCTCAAAATCTTGTGGGCCTACAGCTGGGCCGGCCCATTAATGTCAGCGAAATCTCATGGGCCTTTAGCTGGGCCGGCCAATTATGATCCGCAAGAATCTTGTGGGCCTTTACCTGGGCCGGCCTATTACAGCACACAAAAATCTTGTGGTCCTTTACCTGGGCCGGCCCATTATGGCCTGCAAAATCTTGTGAGCCTTTAGCTGGGCCAGCCCATTATGGTCTGCAAAATCTCGTGGGCCTTTAGCTGGGCCGGCCCATTATGGTCTGCAAAATCTTGTGGGCCTTTAGTTGGGCCGGCCCATTTAAACTTGTTGGGCCATGCCACGTGTCAATGTATCATAGGCGCCTTCTGTCTAGTGAGTGGATGACATCTGTCCCGACGATGAGCCGACACGTGTTTCCTCTAGCCAATGATGATTTTACATGTGGAAAAATCCCCATTGGCCGGGGCTGTTAACGGGTTATCGGATCCAAAACCCAACCCGATAGCTTAACGGCGTTCCGTTACGGTGGATGCCACATGTTGGTCACCCTTGATGAAAGCACTTCTGTGACGCGCGATTTATCGTCATGGAATTGGACACTTCCGTGATGATAATTTTGGTAATGTCATGGAACACTTCTAAGACAGCACATGTATGACTATCTTGATTCTGTCATAAATTTGTCATGGATGTACATGCATGACAAAAAAAGTGACCTACTGTGACAAACACGTATCATCATAGAAGTGTATTTTTTTGTAGTGATGGATTCATTGCTGCCACGTGGCAGAGTTCAGCGAGGCTGCGGAGTGTTCGCTTGCGCCTATTATTTGATGTGAAGGTTTCAAAGACTGTTAATACCGTATTGTTATCCTCGGGATGGTGCTTTGTGGCATTTGGGATGAGAAGATCCTCACCACTTTTGGCCACCTGCCGGAGTATCCAACATGCTCTAAGGCTGTGAACGGACGTGGCCTTGTTTAAATAGAGGGTGGACGGTAGGTGCTTGGCCAGCATCTGGCCTGGTTTAAACTGAGGGCGGAGGGGAGGAGCTAGGCCGGTGTTGCATTTAATTCCGGCCAGCTCATGAATGGATGTGTGGCCGGAGTAGGTTTCTTGGTTTGCATGCTGGTTTAACAGAGGCGTTTGATGGATGCGAGGAGGCGTGTTCAGCTGGGCGTGTAGCAGGCGGCGCAGTACTATTCTATTTGACAGCTACTAGTAAACCAGGACAGTTCTCGATACAGCTTTATGATGGGAGGAGGACGGGGAAAAGAGGCTGCATGATGTGAATGCAATGCAATTTGCACTCATATAAAGGAGCCCCTCCATTCCAATGCATCTACCACATTGTATGCACCTAAGCACCTACACTAAGCGCAAAAGTGCTCACTCCAGACCCATGGAGGCGATGCGCGCGAGCGGCCAGCGGCTGTGCCAGATGGTCCACAACGCCGACCTGCGGCATGGCACCGAGGATCGTCTCCAGACGGTGTTGGTGACTAGCTGGTTCATGGCCATCGTTGAATCCAGCTACGACTCTCAGTTGGACCAGATGTTTGTTGCCACCATCAACAAGTTCACCGTCGTCAAGAAGCTCGCGGACAACATTGCCGTGCTCCTCCAGCCCCCACGCGCGGGCTCCTCATTGCCTGCCACCCTAATCGGCCTCCATGGCGAGAACCTCTTTCAAGCACTAGTGGCCCTACGACTACCCGCCGACGCAACGAAGATTGTGCACCTGGAGATTGCGCTCCCCACGCGGCCCCTCGCCCTGCAAGAATTCGTCAACCTACACATCCATGTGTATGAGCAAGTCGTGTACATAGGTATCTACAAGGCCGGTGAGGATGCTGCGATGTTGGCCTTCATCAACCGGCTGGAAGTATTGGACACCTTTGTTGAGAAGCACCTTGACCTCGCCACAAGAGCCGCCGCTCCTAAGCCACCGGTTGATGGCCCAGCGCACTGAGTCGAGGAGGAGGAGGTCGTACGTTGATGGATGCATCTTTCTTCTTGCCTCCTGTAATCACCACTACGATCACATCACCATGGCCTTAATTCTTATTGTGCTATTGCATTCTCGTTCCAGTCAATAATGACATGTGCAATCCCTTTGCTCACATTTGGAGGCAATTATATGCGTTACTATAACTAGTACTCCATCTGTCAATTTATGAGTTGTGCTTACCTTTTCCATCAACTTCATGCAACGCATGGGCATCTTGCTAGAAACACTACAACATGTCGAATCGCATGTGACCAAACTGACAATGCGCCAACCTAGCTACTACCCTGCTTATCTTGTGGAAAAAGCCCCGCCCTAGCATTTCCAATCGTTATTTCTATCTGTCGATCGTGCAAGGAGCAAAACCAAATGTTACAATTTATACATGTTTCTCTATCTCTACTCTTATAAAAAACAGAGTTGGTGATCATGGTGTGCCTGCCATCCTGTAATATAGGCCGTCCGATTTATATCTGATGGATAGGAAGGCAACTATGGCAATTTTGCAAAAAGATACCCACACCCCTCTCCACATTTGCAAATAATGCCTTCCCTCATTCATCCTTTTCTCCCACAAGATAAACTACTCATACAAATGCATCTTGATGTTCCGTGCAATGCATGGGCATCTTGCTAGTCTCCTACAAAAGACTCAGTTGATGATGATCGTATGTCTGCCATCCATCATTTCTGACCATTAGATCTGCATCTAACGGCTGTGAGGTAAGTTGTGGCATTTTTGCAACAATAGCCCACTTCTCTGCTCCAATTTGCAAAAAAAACCTTATTATCTTGAAAGCAACCACATCCCTCCCCCACCTCTTCAAAACAGTTGAGTGAAAAGTAATATAATTTAGTGGTATATATGTATTTCAAAACAAGATTGTTTTCTTTCAAGTTTGTGAACAAGTACTATTCTACTTTGGATCCGTCACAATGCACGGTCACATTGCTAGTAATAGAAAAAGGCCCGTCGCGTTCGCATCACACCCCCACACGCCCGGGAATAGGGAGTACTCCGTGGCCCGTCCGGCACGCCACATAGCTAGGGAAGGCTTGTTGCCTAGCATTTTCACTTTCATGTGGGACCGTAGTGGAGCAAACCGACTATCGGCAAACCGCACCCCGCCCGCCGTGTTGGAAAATAGAAACGAGGAGTGGAAGATCTAGCTGTAGCACAGAAGCCAAGAAATTTGGTGTTAGGTGGGGCTCGTTTATAGAGTAGGAGCACTCCGTACTACTACTCCTACTAGTACGAAGTTTGTACTACAACTAGTACTACCGCTATACAACTAGGTACGTGCACGGCACAACATCGTAGGAACAAAAAATGGGAAGATCTTGTTTTGGCTGATTTATCTTTTTTTCAGTCAATGTAGTATGAATAATATGATGTGGGGGGCAACAATGAAGCTTATGTGGCTTGGTTGCATGGCTAGGAAAGTCTAGAGAAATATAAATAGATAATGTGTTTAGAGTGCACTCCACTAAATAGATACTTTGGATCCATTGCAACGCACGCGCTGGCACATTGGTAGTAGTAAGAAACAAATTCCAGGTTTGGCACGAGTTCGTACTGCGGGAGCACCACAAGGCGTGGCACAGGAGTTACATTTCCCTCTAGGGGCCCACGGGACCGAGCTTTAGTGGATTAGTGCATCGGCCTTTGAGTCAATGACATGTGGACCTTAAATGCGGCAAGCCCACATGTCATTCTCATGAAAGCAGAGCGGCAGTGGGACAGAGAGGGGTGAGGCGCAGGTCGGCGGACGAGGCTTGCTTGCTCCCCTCCCATGCTCTGATCCGTACTCCTGCACCACTAATTTTCATCCAATGATGATAATAGATTTCCTCGTGTGGGTCATCTATAGCCTCAAAGAAAGGTAAACAAAGGCCATATTTCTAGGAAATAATTTCCTGCATGAATCTGTACACGCATGCAAGACCGTTTCCTTTCCTGCTCGTCCTCCTTCGGATCATCAACTGCGTTGACAATTCTGGTGCCAACGCCAGAGCGTTGCAACAGGTGCCTGCCTAAGACATGTAGCACGGTGCGACGCCAGCGAGTATGGTCTCCTCCATTCCAACATCGGCGTCTGGGCCATGCACGTGCATCTGCGCCCATAGAATTTTACCCGCATGTTCGACTGCAGTACCACACCGATCTTCGATGAGACCATGGAGCTTGTGGCCAAGAAAAGTATCTGCCCAACCGACGCATGTCGAGGTGCTTGACTGTTGTGACGTGCTGCACGACGTTTACTAGCTTGCACTCTGGATGAGCGGCAGGGTGCTCCTCCCGATCATCAGTGGTGCGACGGCAAGGATGATCGGGTGGGAGCTCGGGCAGGAGCTAGTGATCTACCCGGGGCACATAGCTCGACTTGGGCTGGAGATTCTGACTGCTTGCACCGTCTCGAGGATGTACCACTTAGCGACGAGGCTGGAATGCTGGATACGTATAGGCGTGTGCTCGTGGGTGGGAGCAACCTGCTCAATGGGTACCGGTTTGCGAACGTGATGTACTCGACGTGGTTGAGCCAGTGAGCCTGGAGGCGTTCCTGCCATCGTATGTTGACGCGCGGCTGAACGGCATGCGGCCACGAGCGAGCGTAGGTCGGCTACGGGGAGGCGGCATCGGTGTGGTTCAAGATGCGCAGCTGGCCATTATCGCGGCGACATTCGCGACTCACTCGTTCGAGTTGAACCGGCCGATGGTGGCCTGGCCGTGGCGAGGGTGCCATAACTGGACGTCAGGGTGTTATGAGGCGTATATGTCCATGGAAGGAAACTATGGCAATTTTGCAAAAAGATACTCACACCCATCTCCACATTTGCAAATAAGGCCTTCCCCCGTTCAGCTTTTTGTCCCACAACATAAACTACTCATACAAATGCATCTTGATGTTCCGTGCAACGCACATGCATCTTGCTAGTAAGAAACAAATGTCGAATTTGGCACGAGTTCGTGCAGCGGTAGCACCACAATGCCTGGCGCATGAGTTACATTTTCCTCTCGGGGCCCATGGGACTGAGCTCCAGTGCACCCGATAGGTGGCAGGTCTACATGTCATGCTCCCGAAGGCAGAGGGGCAGTGGGGCCGAGAGGGGTGAGCCGCAGGTCGGGGGACGTGTGGTGTCATGGGTTCGAGCGGCATCGTGGGAATCGCATGTGGCTGTGGTAGAAACTTGATGATCGCCGCATTTCAGCTGGCCCACATGTCATGCACACAAAGGCAGAGGGGCGGTGCGGCAGAGAGGGGTGAGGCGCATGTCGGGGGACGTGGTGCCATGGGTTGGAGCGACATCATTGGAATCGCGAGTGGAAGTCTGTGAAACGTGATGCTCTCCGTAGTTCAACTTCCATGGACAAGTTGTCATGTCTACTGACACATGCATTGCATATCGATCACTTGAAGGAGTAGTATAGAAAGCTAGGTGGATAAATAGTCAAGCAGGCCTATGCTGCTACTTGTTCCAAAGACATGCACACCATCGAAATAGTCCATCTATATCAATATACGCAGAGAGGAAATATTTTTTTACAAGAGAGGAAATAGTTCATCCATTCATAATGCCCTGCTGCTGGTGCAGCTTCTTCTTCTTCTTCTTCTTCTCATTTTCTACAGGAGACGGCTTCACAACAAGCTCTTTGGACCTTGCAGCTATTTCGGAACTCACATGGGCATCGAGGGCAGCATATTTTATCCGCTCGTACGTGAAGGGATAATTCTCCCATCTAGATGACCTTAATGCCAGCGTATCGTCACCCTTGTGAAGATTTGTACCGAGCATAAAATTTGCTACGTCGAATAGGGATGGTGTCTGTTTATCACAATCTTCTACAGGAATTTTGATTCTGGTTTGTAGGTCAGCGATGCTTTTCAAATTAAGGTTGTACAACGCCATCTTCTGCTTATCCCCTTCGATGACGACCTCATAGAAGTATATATCCTCTCTAGATAAGAAATCATGGAGCTCACCTGGTATGAAGGGCGCGTGTATGATGTGGTACACCAAAACATCATCTTCGAGGCACAACTGAAGGACAGCGACATGTTGGTTCTTCCCAGTGGCACGCTCCGTGTACTCTTCGTCGAGACTGATGACCTTCATCTCTACCTTTTGGAGGGAGTTGGATACATTGTTGATCCACTTCCGGATAACCCTTAGGTGGTCAGCGACGGTGGCAACTATGCTCAATGAGCCTTTGACGAGGAAACGTTGGATGCTAAAAACCTGCATCTAGATCTCTTTCTCCATTTGGAACCGCTGGACCAGAGGGCTATGGTTTGGAGAATTAGGATTATATGGATAGTCTAACTGAAGAAGATGATTATTTAAAGGGGCTACAGAATTACTCCAGGAGTGTGTGAAGAGGTTAAAACAATGTGAATGCAGTGGGGTTTGGATGCAAATGAAGATGAAGGAGAGGTGAAGAAGCCGAGGAAAATCGGTTCTCGACGGAGAAGTAAATGGGAGAAGTGGCTTGTAGGTAGTTGATTAGACCGCTAGGTAGACTAAACAAAAAGGCTATGCGGGTAGACTGAGGAGTGGTATGATACGTCCATTTTGCATCATGCTTTTATATCGATATTTATTGCATTATGGGCTGTTATTACACATTATGTCACAATACTTATGCCTATTCTCTCTTATTTTACAAGGTTTACATAAAGAGGGAGAATGCCTGCAGCTGGGATTCTGGGCTGGAAAAGGAGCAAATATTAGAGACCTATTCTTCACAACTCCAAAAGTCCTGAAACTTCACGAAAGATGTTTTCCAAATATATAAAAAATACTGAGAGCAAGAACTCTACCAGGGGGGCCACACCCTGCCTACGAGGGTGGGGGCGCGCCCTACCCCCCTAGGCGCGCCCCTACCTCGTGGGCCCCTTGGTGGCCATCCGGTGGCCATCTTCTGCTATATGGAGTCTTTCGATGGGAAAAAATCATAAGCCATCTTCTCGGACGAAACTCCGCCACCACGAGGCGGAACCATGGTGGAACCAATCTAGGGCTCTGGCGGAGCTGTTCTGCCGGGGAAACTTCCCTCCCGGATGCGGAAATCATCGCCATCGTCATCACCAATGCTCCTCTCATCGGGAGAGGGAAATCTCCATCAACATATTCATCAGCACCATCTCCTCTCAAAACCCATGTTCATCTCTTGTATCCAATTCTTGTCTCCAAGTCCGGGATTGGTGCTAGTAGGTTGCTAGTAGTGTTAATTACTCCTTGTAGTTGATGCTAGTTGGTTTAATTGGTGGAAGATCATATGTTCAGATCCTATATGCATATTAATACCCTTATGATTATGAACATGTTTATGCTTTGTGAGTAGTTACTTTTGTTCCTGGGGACATGGGAGAAGTCTTGCTATTAGTAGTCATGTGAATTTGGTATCCATTCGATATTTTGATGAGATGTATGTTGTTTCTCCTCTAGTGGTGTTATGTGAACGTCTGCTACATGACACTTCACCATTATTTGGGCCTAGAGGAAGGCATTGGGAAGTAATAAGTAGATGACGGGTTGCTAGAGTGACAGAAGCTTAAACCCTAGTTTATGCGTTGCTTCGTAAGGGGCTGATTTGGATCCATATGTTTCATGCTATGGTTAGGTTCACCTTAATACTTTTGTTGTAGTTGCGATGCTTGCAATAGAGGTTAATCATAAGTGGGATGCTTGTCCAAGTAAGGGCAGTATCCAAGCACCGGTCCACCCACATACCAAATTATCAAAGTACCGAACGCGAATCATATGATCGTGATGAAAACTAGTTTGACGATATTCCCATGTGTCCTCGGGAGCGCTTTAGATCATATAAGAGTTTGTCCAGGCTTGTCCTTTGCTACAAAAAGGATTGGACCACCTTGCTGCACTTTATTTACTTTTGTTATGTTACAAATTATCTTATCACAAAACTATCTATTACCACTTATTTCAGTACTTGCAGAGAATACCTTGCTGGAAACCGCTTATCATTTCCTTCTGCTCCTCGTTGGGTTCGACACTCTTACTTGTCGAAAGGACTACGATAGATCCCCTATACTTGTGGGTCATCAAGACTCTTTTCTGGCATCGTTGCCGGGGAGTGAAGCGCCTTTGGTAGGTGGAATTTGGTAAGGAAAAATTCATATACTGTGCTGAAATTTACTGTCACCTGTTACCATGGAAACTAATCCTCCGAGGGGCTTGTTCGGGGTATCTTCACCCCGACCAGTAGAGCAAAGAGTTCCTCCTCAACCTACTGAAAATCCCTGTTCAAGAATTCATCCGATTAACCAGTTAACTTGCCAATTAATCCCTACTCATAGGGTTACCGAGTAGCCGATAAACCGAAAAATCGTCCGATTAATTGATTAAATGGTCGATTAACTTGCCGATTAGCCGATTAATCCCCTACTCGCTAGCCAACCGAGCAGCTACCAGTTAACAATTTCCTCAGCAATGCTGAAAATGAAAATGAAAATGCTTGCTTTGAAGTTCCTTCGGGTATGATGGAAAAACTGCTAGCTAATCCTTTTTTAGGAGATGGAATAAAACATCCTGATGAACATCTGATATATGTGGATGAAGTTTGTGGATTATTTAAGCTTGCAAGTGTACCCAGAGATATTGTTAAGAAGAAGGTCTTCCCTTTATCTTTGAGGGGAGATGCATCGACATGGTATAGGCTATGTGATGATATGAGGTCTTGGAATTACAAATGATTGAAATTGGAATTTCATCAGAAGTTTTATCCTATGCATCTTGTTCATTGTGATCGCAATTATATATATAATTTTTGGCCTCACGAAGGAGAAAGCATCGCTCAAGCTAGGGGAGGCTTAAATCAATGTTATATTCATGCCCCAATCATGAGCTCTCAAGAGAAATGATTATTCAAAAAATTTATGCTCCGCTTTCTGGTAACAATCGCACCATGCTTGATACTTCTTGTGCTGGCTCTTTTATGATGAAGACTATTGAATTCAAATGGGATTTATTGGAAAGAATTAAACGCAACTCTGAAGATTGGGACCTCGACAATGGTAAGGAGTCAGGTATGACACCTAGTTTTGATTGTGTTAAATCTTTTATGGATACTGATATTTGCCGTAAATTTAGCAGTAAATATGGACTTGACTCTGAGATAGTAGCTTCTTTCTATGAATCTTTTGCTACTTATGTTGATCTCCCCAAGGAGAAGTGGTTTAAATATCATCCTCCCATAGAAGTAAAAGTAGCTGCACCTATTAAAGTTGAAGAAAAGATTGTCACTTATAATGATCCTATTGTTCCTACTTCTTATGTTGAGAAACCACCTTTCCCTGTTAGGATAAAGGATCATGCTAAAGCTTCAACTGTAGTTCGTAAAAGCAATATTAAAACATATACACCTCCTGAGCAAGTTAAAGTTGAACCTAATATTGCTATCATTAAAGATCTCTTGTTTGATAATATTGATGGGCATGTTATTTATTTCTGTGATTAAACTGCTAGAATTGCTAAACCACGTGATAAAGATAAACCTAGACCTGTGGTAGGCATGCCTGTTATTTCTGTTAAAATAGGAGATCATTGTTATCATGGCTTATGTGATATGGGTGCTAGTGCAATACCTTATTCCTTATACAAAGAAGTTATGCATGATATTGCACCTGCTAAGATGGAAGATATTGATGTCACAATTAAACTTGCCAATAGAGATACTATTTCACCAATGGGAATTGTTAGAGATGTTGAAGTCTTGTGTGGGAAAACTAAATATCCTGCTGATTTTCTTATTCTTGGTTCCCCACAAGATAGCTTTTGTCCCATTATATTTGGTAGACCCTTCTTAAATACTGTTAATGCTACCATAGATTAAAAAAGAGATGTTGTTACTATCGGTTTAGATGATATGACTCATGAATTTAATTTTTCTAAATTTAGTACACAACACCGTGAAGAAGAATTACCTAGTAAGGATGAAATTATTGGTCTTGCTTCTATTGTCGTACCTCCTAGTGATCCTTTAGAACAATATTTGCTAGGCCATGAAAATGATATGTTTATGAATGAAAGAAGGGAATTAGATGAAGTATTCTTTAAATAGGAGCCTATTCTGAAAAACAATTTACCTATTGAAAATCCTAGGGGATCCTCCTCCGCCCAAGGGTGATCCCGTGTTTGAGCTTAAACCATTACCTGATACTCGTAAATATGCTTATCTTGATGAGAAAAAGATATATCCTATTATTAGTGCTAACCTTTCAGAGCATGAGGAAGAGATATTATTGAAAACTCTGAAGAAGCACCACACTGCTATTGGGTACACTCTTGATGATCATAAGGGCATTAGTCCCACTCTATGTCAACATAAAATTAATTTGGAAGAAGATGCTAAACCAGTTTGTGATCATCAACGCCAGCTGAATCCTAAAATGAAAGAAGTGGTAGGAAAGGAGATACTAAAGCTCCTTGAGGTAGCTATAATTTATCCCGTTGCTGATAGTCAATGGGTAAGCCCTATCCATTGTGTCCCTAAAAAGGGAGGTATTACTGTTGTTCCTAATGATAAAGATGAATTGATTCCTCAAAGAATTATTACAGGTTATAGGATGGTAATTGATTTCTGCAGTCCGCAACGTATTACAGGTTGGTAAAGCAGATGATTCCTCAAAGAATTATTACAGGTTATAGGATGGTAATTATTACAGGTTGCTCGCAGTGGATCGTCAAAGTTGATACAGACTTGTGTGATTTTATTGAATACAATGGCATCATCTACGCGATTGACAAAGCAGATGGTGCCACGTATTGCTAGGACGACGCGTGTAAGTTGTTTCCATCTGATGTTAATGATAACGCCATGACACCGCTTGAACTTTTTGTAATGATTGGCATATCCCTGTTTGAGAAAAATTTGAGTAGAACCATGGCAATGTATTAGAGACGCCGTAAATCAGCTATATTTGGAATGAGTTCATTCATGCGATTGTGACCATGTCATTACAACCAATTTGTACCCCCCAATAATCAAACGGTTAGGAAGATATGGATATTCTCCTTATTTTGCAGTAATCTAAATACTACTAAATATGAGTGTGTATCAATGGCCATGTTATTTTCCTCATTTTCATGATGTGGAAACATGCATCACAATGTTGGTTTCATCTAACCATACATTATGGAAGTAAATGTGCATATGGAGAACTCTATATTTGGAAGTAGTGAAATCCCGTAATGCTTACCATGTGTACATACCTATATTCGCCCTTCATCAATCAATGGCTAGAATAATATCCTCACAAAAAATTTTCCCACAGAACATGATTATATAACAATGCATGGTGTGTTAGTTTCCTTGAAGAATTTGTTTGTGAGGACAAAACATGATTACATAACATGCATGACATGGTAGTTTCCTGTGAATAATCGATTACGAGATAACATGAGTATAACCATGCATGGCACTTCTATATTTTTGAACCCAGTATACATTTCCCTGTATTTTCCTCTCAGTTCCAATAGGGACATATCAACGATGTTTCTTGCATTATCCTACTCATACTCTAAACAATGCTGATCTTACATTAACAATGCCTGTCCTTTTTGATATGATGCAGTGTCCCTACAGTTACTGCCCTTTGTAATCACAACACCTTTACCAAAAAAGGGAAGCACAACTAGTTCCTCTCTCGATCAGATGACGACAAAAGACTGATGACCATTCGCACACATGAGCCGGAAAAGTTATATTGCATAAACCCCACTATATACAAGCAACATCAAATACATGAGTATCCGGACAGTGGCTGTTATGTCTATGAGCAGGATACCGGCTTGTTGGGGCCTTCAGGATTTTTGAGTTGGAGGTGGGTAAACAGCCTTGGTTCACACTCTGTTTCTCGGACTCAATTATCCAATTAACCAGGAGATCACCGTTGGCAAGGACCTTGATGGCAGAGAGGCTCTGTTTTCCATGGAAAACTGTGTCTACACAGCGAGCCCTAGGACTTCGGGAGCAAACTCCCCTAATTGTCAATGATACAGCCTGAAGCGAAAAGAAGATGAGAATGACAAAGGCATATGGATTAACTTTGACCCTTGGATGTCTCAAGTCTGACAGGAAGTGATGTGGTTCTAGTCTTCAGGTTGATAGGTAATTGGGCTATTGCATCGAAAGGGTGGAGTACTGGTGTCTCCGGATCACTAGTCGCTGAAGCAGGGCTGCAAACTAGGATGGTGTTGGATCATCCCTCTTCGAATGAATTGTTGTCTTTGCTGCTTGTTCTGGATGGGTAGTTCTCTCTTTTGTTATCCATATTCCTTGTCATTAGGTCATCCTGGTCTATGTCACTCTTACTATGTAATAGTTTCCTCTATTTAGAATGTCATTCTTGTCTGGATAACGAGAGTCTGAGCGCCGCAGATGGGTGCATTTTGGTGGTGTAGCAAGACTTCTTATGAACTATCATGTCTTGTTGTTTATGTTAGTAGTAGTCACTAGTCAGTGTTTAAATGTTGTATATATCGTTGTTTCGAACTGTTTATTGTCTCAAACTACTGGTGGACTAAATGAGGGCATCATTTAGTCCAGTGTTTAGAGTATATCTCCCTTTTTCAAGTTATAATTTGAGCTCAGTGTCTTTTCGATGATGTACACTTGTTTGGGCCAGTGAGGTGTCGCTGAATATGGGCCGAGTAGTAATGCAATGCCAAACATGTCAATTATGACTCTCAGGCCGGGCTCTGAAAAGATCCTAAAAAAGGTCGGCCTCTTGAAAAAGAAATAATAAGTACTCTTAGGCCGACATGTGGGCGCCACTAGTGTTTTCGTGCGCTTGCGCGCCGAGAGCATATTGGTGCGTGTTCGAAATTCATGTTACCTTTTCATCCCTAATCCCCCGCCCTCCCCTACCTATGGAATCTCGATTCCTATTCTGGTTCCCCCAAATCCCCCTCCTGTACTCCATGTACTCAAGCGCACTATTGTGTCACCGGTCAACGCGGATCTTCGAGCCAGAGATCCTAAGGTTCGTCCTGCCTTCGGGCGCTGCGTGCTGTCGCTCAATAGTGGCATGACGGCGCTTGACGATCAGTTTGCCGGCAAAGTGTTGATGGTAACCATCAACGACAACCGGCCTCTCATCTCGTCGGACGACCTTGTCAAAGCTCTTGACATTGCCCATGGCATCCAAATAAGTGACTTGCTCATCGAAGTCTGTCTGCCACCGGATGATTTCTTCGTCAGGTTCCGGACAACTTTCGACTGCAGTCGTGTGTTCAAATCTTCCCGGTGTTTGCTTTGCGATGGTGCGCTGGTGAGCCTTGATTGGTAGCACCCAGGAAGGGGCTCGGTGCCCTCTGAGCTTGATTTTTAACAAATCATACCTTCCATGGCATGCCTCGACGTGCTTGGAACAGCGAGTCCATGAATGATCTTATCAACGACCTTGGAGGTGAGCTCGTAAGTATGTTTGTTCCTCTAGACAGCTGGGCTTTGACGGTTATGGCATGGATGAAGAAGCCGTCCACCATACTGAAGGTGATTAGTGTTGAGATATCGGTGTAGGAACCAGGGTTGTACTATTCATCGCCACCAAGGCCGCCGCGGACCATGTTAGGGATGTACTTGTATCGAGCGTTCGTGCATGTCAAAGAAGTGGTCATCCATCAATCGAAGTCCTACCACTGCCGCTGGTGCCAGGGTCTGTCGACGACGTCCATTACAGGAGTCAACATCAGAGTTTCCCCATGTTGCTCGGAATGATGGATGGCACATGGCCTACTCCATCGCGTGACGGAGGCCATTGCTTCTTTGGGAGAAGAGGCAGGGTTGGCTGCGTAGATGTACTCTAATTTGAGGTAACAAATGAATCTTGTCAGATACTAGTTAAATCCGAGCTATCGATGTGAAGCACTGATGTGGAAGTACATTTGATTGTGACCTGTTCTATTTTTGTACCTGAACTTTTTTTAGAAAGGGTTGTATGTCAACTTAATGTGCTAGAAGAACTTATTTTGTTGTCTATCTGTTTTCTTTGCACAACATTGAAGATATTTCCCCATCATTAATAAAGACAATGAACCGTTATGTACGAGTTCGTTGGTTTCAACATAGCCCTACCCATAGTGATCCACTGCTTCCATCCTGATTATGCTGCCTACATGAAATTTTTGTATGCAAGTTCAGTGTGCTATGATGTTCTATATGATTGTGTCAACTATATAAGTTTTTACTGAGCATGAATGAAGCATATGGCTGAAAGAAGTATTTACGAGCATCGACCGATGGGTCTCTCTCTCACACACACACAAGTGGGACCTATTGAATTATTTGTTCGCTCGTGACAGCTTTTAATTAGGTGCCACTGTACTCTAACTTTTTTCTTAAGTTATTAATTGAGCTCATTGACTTCAAAAAGTTGTACAGAAGCCTTGTTTGGGCCTTTCCGGCGTCGCTGAATGTGGGCTGAGTAGCCATGTAAAGTTGTACTATTCTACACATGCATTTTTTTGAACATCAGCAATGCAACTGGGCCAACAATTGTACACAATATCCTAAAATAAGCTCAACCTAGCCTATCTTTCTTTTAATAAAATAAAATGCATAGCCAGTTCATTTTTTATATAATAAGATTACCAAGCCCAACTTAATTTTTAATAATATTCGTATCTTGATATTATTTTTATATGAAATGCTCAGTCCAGACCATCACTGATTTTTCACCCATCCTACAAAGTGAGTCCATTTCTAGTAAAATCAAATGGCTTGTAAATTATTAGAAATGATAAATGTGCTGCATGTACGCAATACTATTTTTGACCCAGCTTAGTAAATAGGTGTATTCAAATAAATAATCAAATGCGCTGTAAATTATCATAAATAGTATTTTTTTTGAGAAACAGTTGTCATAAATAGTAAATCAGCTATTATTATTATTTTAACCAGCCCAGGAAATAGATTATTTTTTGAGTCAAAGCCCACGAAATAGATGTATTGGCAAACAAAATGAAATGGGTTGTAAAACCTAAATAAATGGGATGCATTCTGCCAGAGCTTTCGAAGCCGACTTTGTTGGCCCACTAGACGAACCCTGCGCAAGGTGTTGTCTATTTAGTGAAAAAAATGATTTAATGGTCTAAAACAAAGAGTCAACAAATTATTCCGACATCTGTAGTCGTTGGATTGACATTCAACGGTGATCCTACTTCTTCAATCTCTGATCTAGGTGCTCTTGCTCCAGCCGTGAAAACCATCGCCGGATGGAGCGCCTGCATCTTCCATCGTGGCCGACTATGCTGCCGCGCATGCCTCGCCAACCCACTCTACTCCCAATGGTGGCCAGGTCATACCTGTACTCACCCACACCTTTTGTTATTCTTCGGTGAAGGCAGCCTCACCCCGCAGCCGAACCAGTCCCTCATACTCCCCTCCGCCTGGGACTCCAGTGCCCCTTGTTCCATGACTCTAGATCGTTCCCATCTTAGGCCTCGCCTTGGTGCTCTCGGCACGGCGTGGTCAATGTGGTCAAGGAATGCCTTCCATCAAAACAGGACTGTACATGGAGATGCTGAAAGCTGGGTCCACGGCCGCAACAAGGAAGGGTCTCATTATTACGCGCAAAATAATGATTCCTCCACCTGACAGTGGGACCTATCGGAAGGGCCTCGGAAAAAGTTTCCCCCCTGACAACTAGGACCCACCAACTACATCTTTGTTCGCAAGGAAGTGTGTCCGTATTACAGGCAAAAAATGATTCTTCCCCCTGACAGCTGGGACCCACCAGCTATATCTTTGCACTGAAAAAAAGTGCCTCCTTATCCTCCCTAACAGGTGGGACTCACCAGGTTAAACCATACGTCGGGTTGTCTGTCTGGTCGCGATCATGTACGTACATACTGGTAGATCGGTCTCTCTGCAACGATAAACCATGTCCAAGTAAGGAGATGCACATGTCGTAGTAGAGGCGCAAACGTAGCATGTCATGCGGTCCCGTCTATATATATTGTGTACACGTACGTACAGCCATGCTGGAAGAAATTAAATACGGTTACATACATACATTAGGGCGGGGTCTCGAAAGTGTACTTGTGCATACGTATGGCCAGGGATCGTGTACATGGAGAGGCAATGGACGGCAGCGATGTCGTCCTGTTCATCGGCAGGTAACCGGCTGGGTCGGAATGGAGCAAACAACATCGTCTTAACCGAGAGCCAAGTGACTGGGTCGGAATGCGTCCTGTTCATCGGGAGCGAAGCCACTAGGTCGAAATGCGTCCTGTTCATGGGGAGCAAGGTTTTCAGAATCGCGGTTCTGTTGTATGATTCTACAACTTTACGATCCAAACTGACCCATCTGATTCTACGATTCTGGTTCATAGAATCTACGTCTTTACGATTCTGATAGTGAAGATTCTAGGATTTGCAATCCTATCATCAAAGCTTCGATCCAATTCAGAATCGCGATTCTGACAACCTTGATCGGGAGCCAACTGGCTTGGATGGAATAGCCGAAACAAGGTCTGGCATACCGCAGAACGGAGAAAACGTGCCTTCTGTTCGACCGCACACATTCGAAACGGGGTCCTGTTCATCGGGAAGGGTCTGGCGTACCGCAAAACGGAGGAAAAATAGTTATGTTGGAATGCCTATGGTCGAAACGAGGTCCTATTGATCGGGAGGGGTGTGGCATAGAGCAAAAACAGAGGAAACAAACTTCTCTTCGGCCTCCTACGGTCGAAACAGGGGTCCTGTTCATCATAAGGGGTGTGGCGTACCGCAAAACGGGACTCCACGGGCTACTGTTCATCCACCCTTGACTTCCTCCAGCCTCCACTTGCTATTGTTCATCCACCGTCTCCACCGTCCACCAAACACTGTTCATCCAGCCTCCACCGGCTTCAGTTCAACCTTCCTCCACGGGGTCCTGTTCATCCACCCCCAATCGGCTGGGGTATGTGGCGGCCTCCTTGGGCTCCTATTCATTCAGCCTCAACCGCGTGCTATATACCACGGGGTCCTCTTCATCCAGTGGCAACCTCCTATACACACGGCCAAGGACCTGTTCATCCAACCCCCACCGGGAACTGTTCATCCACAACCAACCCAACCGGCTTGACTCACACCATGTTTTGAGTCCTTATACTTATCGCGCGCATGACAACAACGAGCACTGTTCATCCAGAGGCAACCCAACCGGTAGCTACGTCTCGCACGGGGGTTCGATCGGCTTCGGTAGGCATGTAGTAGCAGCGATCGATCGGGTTCAGTTAGCAGCGTAGGAGTCTCGGTCGGGTTCAGTTAGGAGGGAAGGGATCGATCAATCAGCTTCAGTATGTAGTAGAAAGAGATCGCTCGGGTTCAGTTATAGTGACACGGCCAGCACCACGCGCGCGTACGAGAGAAAAGCACAAACCACACTGCATCGCTCGACCTCGACCACCCACCGTAATCGAGAACTCCCCTATATTTTCCTTGCCCTCGCTTCTATCATGATTTTCTACATCATGGATAGCGCGAAGAATCTCATGCAGGTGTGTCTCCGGCCCGCCCAGGACGAAAAGCCCATTTTCTATCATAGAAGTAGGAGCCCACCACATCTATGATGATACAATGTTTTGCCATAATTATTGTCATAGAAGTGTCATAAACATGACAGAAAAAATGGTTCGGCCCAAAATGTCACAGATGTGTCTTTTTTGTAGTGATAATAGCTCTTTTGATGTGACTTGGCTATTTGAAGTCTGCTCCAGATCTCTTTTACTTGTCGTTCTGATTCCATCATCAAATCAGTCCCAAAGATACGGCTGTCTCCAGTCTGAGACCAGCTTAGAGGGGTGCGACACTTATGCCCACATAGAGCCTCGCAAGGTGACATCTTGTGGCTGGTTTGATAGTTCTAGTTGTAAGAAAATTCTGCATATGGCAAACTTTCTTCCCATTTCGTTCCTTGAGCAAGCGCACATTCTCGAAGCATGTCTTCGAGGATCTGATTCACTCTCTCTGTCTGCCTGTCGGTCCGAGGATGATAAGCGGTGCTATACATCAAAGCGGTTCCCAAAGCTTGGTGAAGACGTGTCTAGAATGCCGAGGTAAATAGAGATCCTTGGTCTAAAGTGATGGTTCTAGGGACTCCATGCAGACTAACAATTCTGGATACATATAATTGAGCAAGCTGATCTGCCGGATATGTGGTCCCTATTGGAATGAAATGAACAAATTTTGTAAGCATGTTGACCACAACCCATATAACATTATTCCCTCTGGGTGTTTTGGGCAGTCCCACGATGAAATCCATGCAAATATCGTCCTATTTCCATTGTGGAACGGGTAAAGGTTGTAACAGCCCGCTGGTTTCTGGTGTTCTGCCTTTACTTTATTGCAAATGTCATAGAAGGCAACAAAATACGCAATGTCTCTCTTCATACGATTCCACCAGAATATCTGCCTCAGATCTTCATACATCTTGGTATCTCTAGGATAAATTGAATATGCGGACTCATGTGCTTCCTGATACGTCTCCAACATATCTATAATTTTTTATTGCTCCATGCTATTATATTATCAATCTTGGATGTTTTATATACACTTTCAAGCAATTATATATATATATATATCATTTTTGGGACTAGCCTATTAACTTAGTGCCCAGTGCCAGTTGTTGTTTTTTGCTTGTTTTTGGTTTCGCGAAATTCCAGTACCAAACGAAGTCCAAATGTCATGAAACTTTTTGGTGATTTTTTCTGGGCATAAGAGACCCGTGAAGCTTCGGGGGGGGATGAGAAGATGGGTTAGTCGCCCACGATGCACCAGGGCACGCCCTGGTGGCTCGTGGGGCCCATGAGGCTCCGTTTGACCTAACTTCTATAAGGGAACATAGTATTTCGAAAAAATCCTATGATCATGCAAGATCTATCTAGGAGATGCATAGCAACGAGACGGGAGAGTGTGTCCACGTACCCTCGTAGACCAAAAGTGGTAGCATTTAGTAACACGGTTGATGTAGTTGAACGTCTTCACGATCCAAGTACCGAACGTACGGCACATCCGTGTTCGCACACGTTCGGCACGATGACGTCCCTCGAGCTCTTGATCCAGTTGAGGACGAGAGAGAATTTCGTCAACACGATGGCGTGGTGACGGTGATGATGAAGTTACCGGCGCAGGGCTTCGCCTAAGCATTATGACGATATGACTGAGGTGTGTAACTATGGAGGGGGGCACCACACACGGCTAAGAGAAGACTTGGTGTCTCTGTGGGGAGCCCCCTGCCCACGTATATAAAGGAGGGAGGGAGAGAGGCCGGCCCCCTATGGGTGCACCAAGAGTATGGGGTCCTACTAGGACTTTGAAGTCCTAGTAGGAATCCCTTTCCTTTTCGAAGTATGAGAGAAGGAAAGAGGGAAAGAGAGCGGGAGTAGGAAAAGGCAAGGGGAGCGTCGCCCCCTTCCCCTAATCCAATTCAGACCCATGGGGGGGCCGCCACCTCCCGTTAGCCTGCATCCTCTTTTCCCGTATGGCCCAATAAGGCCCATTACTTCTCTCGGTGAATTCCTGTAACTCCCCGATACTCCGAAAAACACCCGAATCACTCAGAACCTTTCTGATGTTCGAATATAGCCTCCTAATATATGAATCTTTACCTCTAGACTATTTCGAGACTCCTCGTCATGTCCGTGATCTCATCCGGGACTCTGAACAAACATCGGTCATCAAATCACATAACTCATAATACAAATCGTCATCGAACGTTAAGCGTGCGGACCCTACAGGTTCGAGAACTATGTAGACATGACCGAGACATATCTTCGGTCAATAACCAATATAGGAACTTGGATGCTCATATTGGCTCCTACATATTCTACGAAGATCTTTATCGGTCAGACCGCATAACAACATACGTTGTTTCCTTTGTCATCAGTATGTTACTTACCCAAGATTCGATCGTGGGTATTCTCATACCTAGTTTAATCTCGTTATGGGAAAGTCTCTTTACTCATTCCTCAATGCATCATCCTGCAACTAACTCATTAGTCACATTGCTTGCAAGGCTTATAGTGATGTGCATTACCGAGAGGGCCCAGAGATACCTCTTAGATACACGGAGTGACAAATCCTAATATTGATCTATGCCAACCAAACAAACACCTTCGAAGACACCTATAGAGCATATTTATAATCACCCAGTTATGTTGTGATGTTTGATAGCACACAAGGTGTTCCTCCGGTATTCGGGAGTTTCATAATCTCATAGTCAGAGGAACATGTATAAGTCATGATGGGTTTTGTCCATCACATTATTCTCTAATGATGTGATCTCGTTGATCAACTGACAACACATGTCTATTGTCAAGAAACTTAACCATCTTTGATTAACGAGCTAGTCAAGTAGAGGCATACTAGGGACACTCTGTTTTGTCTATGTATTCACACATGTACTAAGTTTCCGGTTAATACAATTCTAGCATGAATAATAAACATTTATCATTATATAAGGAAATATAAATAACAACTTTACTATTGCCTCTAGGGCATATTTCCATCAACTTCGCCTCTATAAATCCCTAAAATCATGAAACCAACATAGGAGTCCACACAATATTTTTTTTCTGTCGCCGCAAGTTCCAGAACCATGAGATCCCATCTGGAGGTCTTTTCTGACACTCTACCGAAGGGGGATTCGATCATGGAGGGGCTCTACATCATCCTTTATGCCTCTCCGATGATGCGTGAGTTGTTTACCACGGACCTATGGGTCCATAGTTAGTAGCTAGATGGCTTCTTCTCCCTATTTGATCTTCAATACAACGCTCTCCTCGGTGTTCTTGGAGATCTATTCGATGTAATGACTTTTTGCGGTGTGTTTGCTGGGATCTGATGAATTGTGGGATTATGATCAGATCTATCCATGAATATTATTTGAGTTTTCTCTTAACTCTTTTATGCATGATTACTATAGCTTCATATTTCTTCTCTAATTTATTGGTTTGGTTTGGCCAACTAGATTGTTTTATATTGCCATGGGAAGAGGTGCTTTGTAATGGGTTTGATCTTATAGTGCTCAATCCCAGTGACAGAAGGGGACATGACACGTACGTGTCATTGCTATTAAGGGTAAAAAGATGTGGTTTACTCATACATGAGTTTATCTTGTCTATATCATGTCATCTTGCTTAAGGCGTTTTCCATGAACTTAATACACTAGATGCATGCTGGATAGTGATCGATGTGTGGAGCAATAGTAGTTGATGCTGAATTGTTTCGGTCTACTTATATCAGACGTGATGCCTATGTATGATCATTGCCTTGGATATCGTCATAATTATTTGCTTTTCTATCAATTGCCCAATAGTAATTTGTTTACCCACCGTATGCTATTTTCTTGAGAGAAGCCTCTAGTGAAAACTATGGCCCCTGGGTCTATCTTTTTATCATATATTAAAACCAAAAATACCTTTCTGCAATTTTCTTTTATTTATTTTATTTTGTATTTTGTCTGATCTATCTGTCAAAAACTATACAATTTAACCTTGCTCGTAACCATGAAGGGATTGACAATCCCTTGTTCACGTTGGGTCACAAGTATTTGTTGTTTGAGTGCAAGTGATGCTAACGAGTCGTTGCTCGGTTCTCCTACTGGATTGATAACCTTGGTTTCATAACTAAGAAAAAAACTTATCTCTAATGTACAGCATCTTCCTCTCCTCACCGGGGAATCCCAACGCAGCTCACAAATAGCAGGAAGAATTTCTGGCGCCGTTGCCGGGAGACATCATCAACAACTATCAAGTACCTACACATAAACTTTCATCTCCTTGCTTTACATTATTTTCCATTTGCCTCTCGTTTTCACCTCCCCCACTTCTATTATTTTCCAAAAATACAAAAATATTTTCCGTTTGTCTTTTTCTTGTTTGCCTTCTTATTTGCTTGGTTTAAGAAGTTATTGTCGTGGTTTTGTCACGACAGATGTCCTCGTGAAAGGACTTAGTTGTGGAGCCATCACTACGGGTTATCTTAAAGGGTTTTAAAGCGGACGAAGGACGTGAGAGTTTATACTGGTTCGGCCCCTTACGATGAAGGTAAAAGCCTACTCCAGTTGTGACGGAATTGCTTAGGGTTTTGATGACCAGGGAGCAAATCCGCTTTGCCTGGCTCTCGAGTTGTTGTCTGTTGTCACTAAACCGCCGCTGGGTCGTCCCTTTATATACATAGGTCAACGCCCGCCGGTTTACAGATTCCTGAGGCCGGATCATAAACGTGCCCGGCTCTGTCTCTACTCCTATCTTATCATACAAGCATACATCAATGTCGGTTTATATCTAAAGGCTTTAACACGCCTTTGGGCCTTGTGCCTTCATGAAGCGCCATTATTCATATCTTCATGGGCTTCAAATAAGGCGATCATCATGGGGATAACCCGGCCTCTCCTGGCCGGTTTATGTCCAGTAGTAACATCCCCAACATTAGGGCCCAGATTGATTTGAACTTGTTCATGTCAATCTTCAACACTTAGAAAAATTCCTCCTTTTGCGTAGATCTTGTAAACCGCCGTGATGTCATCCTCCAGATTTGTAGTAAACTGTCGTGACGTCACCTGTTCATTTAAAGCCGAAGATACCTTTTTATTAATGATCATCCAACAATCGAAACGACAACCTCGTTATATATCCATTTTTTGAACTCCTCGATTCCCGCGCCTGTCGCTTATCTCTTTGTCCTTATAAATAGGGCGGAGGATCCCTTTCCTTTTCTTTCCATTGCCTTTCCATATCTTCTCCTTCCTCGCGACTCCCCTGCACCTGAGCACCGCCGCCATCGTCGACCTTTGCCTCTACCTCACCGTCGGCCGCTGCATCAACCTGATCGCACCAGAGAGACACGGCGCACCTCCACTGCTTCAATGGCCGCTGTAAGTCTTTCCCTTCTCTCCTCTGTAGATCCACTTAGGGTTCATACGGGTTCATGGCGCTCTCTTTGTGTTCTTCGTTAGTCCATAGATAGCAAATCTCAAGCTTGACGCGTTCCGTGCAGTAGCTATGGTAATCCTTATTTCCGCCATCAAACCAAACCTTAAACACATAAGAACTTGATCTGGGCCTTTTGTGAACTACCTCAGGACCAAACTTTTTAAGGTCTAGATATTTTTTCTTTTCCTGACTCATGGTGGATCCAAAATTCCAATGCAATCTTGTGAAACCTGTTTTTCCTCACTTAGTCATTTTTGCCTTAGATCTGTATCTTCCTTATCTGCATAGGCGGTTTATCCTTGTAGAAAGTAATCTGTCATATGCCATCAGTCCCCTTGTTAACCGCTCATCGCTTTACCATTTATAAACGCTCTGTCGTAAGCAGTTTATAACTACCTCCAGTTTAACAATTCTACATGCTTGAATTCCTTTTTTCTCAACTTGTTACACTTTATGCGTTGTCATTTATGAATCATAAACCGGCAGTAATTTTTTCCAGCTCTTCACTTGAAATGGCCAAACAGTTCTATTCCTATAACAGGGTCTCTTCCCAGGTTACTCAGGAGCAACAGAATGGATGTGTCAAAATTGGCACCTTACCGAAGAAGAATGAAATCCAGTGGCGAGTTCCTGGTCCAGAAAATCCTCCTACCCGCAGAGATTGCGAAGTAGTAGTGTTTGCTGATCATATGGGTCGTGGTTTTAAACTGCCTGGATCCAAGTTTTTCCGGGATGTACTTGCCAGCTATCAGGTCCACCCTCAAGAGATTGGACCCAACTCTATATCCAATATCTGCAACTTTCAGGTGTTTTGTGAAGGCTATCTACAAGAAGAGCCGACTGTCGAGCTGTTCCGGGATTTCTTCCACTTAAACCGTCGCACTGAATTCGTAGACGGGCCCAATACTGAACTCGGTGGCGTCTCCATTCAGAAAAGGAAGGATGTTAGCTTTCCTCATGCCAAACTTCACAATCACCCAAAGGATTGGAATCAAACTTGGTTCTATTGCAAGGACACTTCTCCTGAAGATGAGAACCCTCTGCCGGGTTACTGTGCTCACCGGCTTACCAACACTCGTCCGCTTCTGCAATGACTAAGTGCCATGGAATGGGCCTCGTATGAACCACAACTCGCCAAGCTTAGAGCTTTCGTGGCCAACGGTTTAACAGGTGTGGACTTTGTTTGTTGCTGACTATCCAGGAGTATCTTGCCATTAAGTCGCTGCTCTAGCTTAATGTGCGAGTATACCGGTGATGTAAAAGACTCCCAATGTCATATTGACATTTAGCTAACAGATGATGAAGTTACTGAGTCTTTCAAGAAAATGATGAATGAATCGGAAGTAGTCTGTAGCAACACCGGGCTAGGTCCCTTTTACACACAGAACAAACCGCCTGCCGTAAGAATTGTTTTGCCTCCGCTTTATACCTGATATTTTTGAACTGTGCAACTTTCAATACCCTCTGCCCATCTTTTAAACAGGGTGATGATCCGTTCTAGAAAAATAAACCTCGGGAGAAAACGGTTAAGGCTCCTCGTCTTAAAACGAAGGCTGTCATGAAATCTTCCAAGAGGAAGGCAATTGAACCAATCAGTTTAGATCTTGATGACAACCCTGATGAACCGGACACAGAGGTAGAACTTGATTCTCTTGGTTCACTTTTCATACACCTCATTGACAATGATATTTATCAGGATGACGCCGAGGGCAGCCAACCTGACGACGCAGAGGTAATTATCCTTTCCTCCGGTTCAGACCCTATGCCAACACAAAAAATCCGTCAAGCAATCCGGAAAGTAAGATTTTCTCACCCCTAGCTTACTTGGACCCAAACTTTCTTTTGAAGAAGTAGCAACACGAAGCACGCCTCACAACCCGTCATACTGGCCAAGTAATCACCTCAACCGGTCTGCCAAATACGCCGGTTCGGAAGCGCCAATCTGAGGTATCAAATACTTTCGATACTTCTTATCCCAAGGCGGGTTATTTTTGATAGCCTCTTAATCCATCCGATTCGAATTACCAGGGAACGCCACCTTCATCATCCAACGAGGCAACTGCCACACAACTTCCACCCCTCAAGACTGTCCCTGGGTAAATGCCTTAAGCTTTTCTCTGTTTTGACGCTTTATACTCATGTGAGATACTGATATGTATATCTTTCTCTTTCAGAGCCAAGGCCAGACCCATTAAGAAGGGTCGTGTAGATAAACCGTCTGATGACCATGTGGTTGTTGAGCCGGAGACAATTCTAGAACCGGAAAGAGCAAATGCTGACGCCACACTTGATGACCCGCCACCTCCAGATCATGACTTTACTGAACAAGTAGAAGTTTATACCGCAGTGCAAGCGGATAAACCAGCAAGTCCAGTCCGTACCGATGATGGACCGTCTAGTCTGGTTAAGACTACTGATATCCCACCAACTCCAGTAAAAGCTGCTGGTGACAAGGAAGCTGATGTTATCATTACTGGCATTGGCCACACCTCCCCTAGCCATCCTGTTGCCTTAGCAAAACATAGTGCCAAAGAAGAACGTGATGCCATGGAGAAAGGCAAATGGAGCACCGATTTATCAAGCTATGCGCACCTCAACGCCCAGGAACTCCATTATGGTTTTTTAAACCACCTATACACAAACCGTGACTATGAAGCCGATTTAGTGAACTTGATGAAGGAACGTTATGAGGTAATTACATGTGACGCCTGGACAATCAAGCTACAGTAAACCTCTGCTAATGATGCCACGTCACCTCGATTACTATTGCTAATCTCGCGTTAGTTCGAAACCAATTCAAAATCAAATTCGAAATAAGGGCAAACATCAAAAAATTTCAAATATTAAAACCAAAATGTTCAGGTTGTGCCAGTTAATGCATAGATGATTATGATGTAGAATCCACATTTTTATATAATGAATAAATGCACTAAAAAGATTTAAACAGTGGCCAAAACATTATTTCAATGCCTTTGGTATTTTATAAAACACTAAAGTATTTTATTTTGGGTTAAAACCTTTTGTGGCTGAGGGTTATTTTGAAACGTTATTTTAGGAGCTATAGTCATATTTTACTAAGTAAAAATAATGTGGAATTAAAATTAAAATAGAAAAGAAAAATAACAAAAGAAAACAAAAAGACCCCCCCTCCCCTCGGGCCATTTGGCCCATCTGGCCGACAGCCAGCCGGCACACCCCGCGCTTGGCCTGTTTGGCCCCCCACCTCCAGTATCCTTAACCCCCTCACACCCCGAAACCCTAGTCCACAACCACATTATCCCCACTCCTCCCCCCACATCTCTCTCCCCCTCGTCCCGATCTAGATCGGGGTTGCGCCCGATCCCGACGCAGGCGCCCATCCCCGACTCCGCCCTCGCCGCTTGGAACGATTCCGCCGCCGGAGGACCTCGCTGGACCACCTCCACCTCGTCACTGCCTTCCTCGTCTTCCTCCCCGACTCACGTCACCAAGCCTCGGCGCCCTGTGCCCCTGCAATGCCGGTGAGGCCATCAGCCTCCGCCTTCCCTCCTCCTCTTCCCCTCTGTCGCCATGCACACTCGCCGACCGGGCCCCGAACGTGCTCACCGCGCGGGCGCACGCCTCGGACCACCGCTCGTATGCGCGCTGGCCGCGCTCACCGCATCCTCGCCTCCGCACGCGCCCACGGCCGTGCTGCCCTGCTGTTGTGCGGCCGCGGCTCCCTCCCCACCCGTGCACCACGTCATCATGGCCGCGACCTGCGCCCCTCGCCGCACGCGCTCCGGCTGCGTTGCCTGCCCAACACCCCCTGTCGGCCGGACGCGCCCGTGCCTCCTGCTGCCGCAGTCGCCAGTCGGTCCTCCCGTGCACAAGCTCGCCGCTGCGCCTGCTTCCCCCCATAGCGCTCGTTGCCTGCCGCTGCACGCCGTTCCCCGTGCCCACGACCGCCTCTCCACGGGCCACGGCCACCACACCGCCGCTGCTCCCCTCGCCCCGCTCCATTCCAACTCGGCCGCCTCCCCTGGCCGGTGCCTAGCCGCGTCGATGGCCACGCCTGCGCTTGCACCATTCGGGCAGTGCCCGCTACGCCCGTTCTGGTTATGCCCGCTCCCGCAACCGCTAATCCCCTGGGGTCAATGACAGGAGGGCCCCGCCTCCAGAACAATTTTATAAACAAAGGAATTAAATAAAAATGAATAATAATAATATAATTAATTAATTAAGATAATTAATTAACCTAATTAATCCTGTTAATTATTCTAATTAAGCCTAATTAACTAACCTAATCACATTAATTAAATTAACCAATCCTGTTTAGTTAACCAAGTCAATGACCAGTGGGACCCACATGTCAGTTTTGACTCTAGTCAACTGCATTATTGACTGTTGACATCACACGTACGTCATGCTGACGTCATCCCTTACTATTCTGGATAATGTTGATTTAAATTAATTAATTAATTCCAGAAAATGTTTATACTTTAGAAAGTCATATGAAATAAACCGTAGCTCAGATGAAAATGTTTACTACATGAAAGTTGCTCAGAACGACGAGACGAATCCGGATACGCAGCCCGTTCGTCCACCTCGCGTCCCTAGCATAGCAAACCTGCAACATTGCCCCTCCGAATCTGTCCGAAAACACGAAACAGCGGGGATACCTTCCTGGATGTTTTCCCCCTTCGCCGGTATTACCTATCCCTGCGTTAGATCACCTCTAGCACCACGTATTGCCATGTTATGCTTTCTGATGCTTTGATTGCTCTGTTATTTATTATGTTCCCCTCTGTTACTTCTTTCCGGTAGACCCCGAGACCGCTACCGGTACCCATGTACGACTACGGTGTTGACGACCCCTCTCTCTTTCCAGAGCAAGCAGGCAAGCCCCCCCCCCTTTGATCACCACATACCACCTATTATTCTCTCTACTGCTTGCATTAGAGTAGTGTAGCATGTTACTGCTTTCCATTAATCCTATCCTGATGCATAGCCTTGCTTTGCTACTACTGTTGATACCTTACCTGCAATCCTAAATACTTAGTATAGGATGCTAGATTATCATTAGTGGCCCTACATTCTTGTCAGTCTGCCATGCTATACTATCGGGTCATGATAACGTCGGGTGTTGATCATGGGTAAATACATACATATATACATACTATACAGGTGGTGACTAAAGTCGGGTCGGCTCGTTGAGTACCCGCAAGTGATTCTGATGTGGGGGCTGAAGGGGAAGGTGGCTCCATCCAGGTAGTGGTGGGCTTGAGTTCCCTATGGCCCCCGACTGTTACTTTGAGGTGGAGCGACAGGGCAGGTTGAGACCACCTAGGAGAGAGGTGGGCCTGGCCCTGGTCGACGTTCACGGATACTTCAAGATAACACGCTTAACGGGATCTTGGTATTTGATCTGAGTCTGGCTACTGGCCTATACGCACTAACCATCTACGCGAGGATAGTTATGGGCACTCGACATCGTGGTATCAGCCGAAGCCTTCGTGACGTCAGCGACTGAGCGGCTCGCGCCGGATTGGACTGTAAGCCTGCTCTTGTATTAAGGGGGCTAGTTCTGCTTTCACCGGCCGCGTACGCAATGTGCAGGTGTGCAATGGGCGATGGGCCCAGACCCCCACGCCATAGGATTTAGACTGGCGTGCTGACCTCTCTGTTGTGCTAGGTAGGGCTGCGACGTGTTGATCTTCCGAGGCCGGGCATGACCCAGGAAAAGTGTGTCCGCAAAGTGGGATCGAGCGTGGGGGTTGGAATGTGGTGCACCCCTGCAGGGAAGTTAATCTATTCGAATAGCCGTGATCTTCGGTAACAGGACGACTTGGAGTTGTACCTTGACCTTATGACAACTAGAACCGGATACTTAATAAAACACACCCTTCTAAGTGCCAGATACAACCGGTGGTTGCTCTCTCACAGGGCGACGAGGGGAGGATCATCGGTTAGGGTTATGCTATGCGATGCTACTTGGAGGACTTCAGTCTACTCTCTTCTACATGTTGCAAGACGGAGGCTGCCAGAAGCGTAGTCTTCGAAAGGACTAGCTATCCCCCTCTTATTCCGGCATTTTGCAGTTCAGTCCACATATGATACCCCTTTTCCATTTGATACCAATGCATATATATGTAGTGTAGCTCCTTGCTTGCGAGTACTTTCGATGAGTACTCACGGTTGCTTTTCTCCCCCTTTTCCCCTTTCCTATACTCGATTGCTATGACTAGATGATGAAGTCCAGGAGCCAGACGCCACTATCGATGACCACTACTACTACTCGGGAGGTGCCTACTACTACGTGCAGCCCACTGACGACGACCAGGAGTAGTTTAGGAGGATCCCAGGCAAGAGGCCTGCGCCTCTTTTGATCTGTATCCCAGTTTGTGCTAGCCTTCTTAAGGCAAACTTGTTTAACTTATGTCTGTACTCAGATATTGTTGCTTATGATCAAGCTCTTCTATTCGAGCTTTTGAGGCCGCTGTCTTGTAATATGATGCTTGTATGACTTATTTTATTTGTAGAGTTGTGTTGTGATATCTTCCCGTGAGTCCCTGATCTTGATCGTACACGTTTGCTTGTATGATTAGTGTATGATTGAATCGGGGGCGTCACAAGTTGGTATCAGAGCCGACTGCCTGTAGGAATTCCCCTTCCACACTCCTTGGCCGAAGTCGAGTCTAGACATTGCAAAACTTTTTACTAACATGGTTGTGTGTCTTACGGGCCCACGTTGCCATTTGGGTGGTATTAGGATCTTTTATTCCTCGTCTATACTCTGGGACTCTCATCCCTCTTCTATTCGGGTTAAATGAATTTGCTAAAACTCTAACATTAGGTTCTCGTAACAACTTTCTCCCGGAGAGCCCCTTATTACATATGATCGCCTGCTGCACCAGAAGATTTTGAAGTTACTCTACGATGTTGTCTCGAGACCTTGTGCCTTCGCATTTGCGATTTCCCTCCACCATCAACCCATATGGAAAGCTGCATACACTTGCCATTCATACAATCATTTCCCGTTGCTCTTGTTATTACAAGATGCCCCGAAATACTCTCCGTTGTCCCGAGAATCCTTTGAGTTTACTGCCTTGCAGTTCTTCACCGCATGAATACCCCCTATGGATAATTCCTCGCACTTATCGAGTATCTGTTCATCCCCAGTTGTTCGTATGCTTCATAAGATACTCTGAAATACTACCCGATCTTCCGTGAATCCTCTTCAAACTATTGCTCTGCAAATACTTGTCTGCGTGCATTATGGATGCTTCCCATATGTTTAGCGATATTCATTAGTATCCTTTGACACCGTCATTTTGATCCTATTGACTCAACATGTGAGCGAATGTGCGCAAACATCAATTGATCCTTTTAAATTATCTTTCCGGCTCAGATGTCATTTTGAACATGAGTTGGTTCTCCATCAAACAAATTGCCGTCGATTGTGCCCCTAAGTCTACTCAACTTATCCATCCATACCCAGAGCGTTTGTTTCTGAGCCCTTAATTTGGAAATCATAACTCCTTTGCATTTTGAGCTTGGATTAATCAGTTGTTTCATTAATCCGATCTCCTTGCTTTCTTTCTTTCTTCTGGTTGAGTACCGATGCTCACATCAGATCCCTTATGGACCACCAGATCCTTATTGGATTTTATCCGATGATGTCCTTTATATTCAATAACTCTGTGAGTCTTTTCTCGGATACATAATGCCTTTGGTAAATTGTATCCTCTGCTTTGTCAAACATGCTCTGCTTTCGAGCTTGTGTTATTTACCCCTGAAGTTGTGGTATATGTACCTAAGAGGCCCCGATGGGTTGAACCTATGCCTTTTCTAATCCGTGTGAACCCTGAAACTACTACGGGTCATACTCTACTGGTGTTATATATGTCAGATAAAATTTCAACACCACAACTTCGTTGAAGGAAAGAAGTGAATGAAAGGTTATGCATTAAAGAAGTGGGAGTCGACCTTGAACTTTGTGTTCATGCCCATGGACACGATGTAGATCCTATCATAGAAGCTTCTTGTAATAATAACTATTTCCTTGATATGAAATCATCTGGTATCTATGTATTGATCATTTGCAATCGTGATCCCGACCACATTTTCTCCTTGATTCCATTTCTCAGACAAGTTAAAACACTTGTCTTTTGTTGATCGATACATCTCCGCGACCTCTATTTTTTATCTTCCTCGAGTATTAACCTCTGGTATCTCGAGAACTGTGTTGCTTCGTGCGAGTCTTCATCTAGTATTGCTTCTCACTCGAGAACACCGATAAGTGAATCGATTCCGCACTCCGATTCAATAACTCTTAAGTAATTTTCGTGGCTTACGAGTTTAATACTCCATCACGTCACTCCTAGCCTGATTGGCCCAATCATTATAATGGTAAATTTTAACTGTGCTACCTGGTCCTTTCTTCCCGGAGCACAATTTTCGACGATGAGCTAAGCTTACGTCTGAGGGAGTCCTGGATTAGGGGGTCTCCGGACAGCCGGACTATCTCCATTGGCCGGACTGTTAGACTATGAAGATACAAGATTGAAGACTTCGTTTCGTGTCCGTAGGACAACAATTACAACATACAATCATACCATAGGCTAGCTTCTAGGGTTTAGCCTCTCTGATCTCATGGTAGATCTACTCTTGTACTACCCATATCATCAATATTAATCAAGCATGACATAGGGTTTTACCTCCATCAAGAGGGCCTGAACCTGGGTAAAACATCGTGTCCCCTGCCTCCTGTTACCATCCGGCCTAGACGCACAGTTCTGGACCCCCTACCCGAGATCCGCCAGTTTTGACACCGACATTGGTGCTTTCATTGAGAGTTCCGATGTGTCGTCGCCACCAGGAAGGATGTCTCATCCCGTCTTTAAAGACGGCACTATCGTAGAGGGAGCTTTGGCTATCGGCCAAACTCTTCGGCTAGGTGGTTTTCTTATGACCGCATGTTCGGCCATTGCGCCGACGATGACTTCTCGGGTCATCGAAAGCAATCTTCACGTCAACTCGGAACTCGCCGAGCAGTTAGATCCGATGGAGATCACTTCCCTAAATGAGCTCTTGTATTGCATCGCCGCCCTGGGAGTCACTACAGACTACAATCAGATTGGGCCTAAACCCGATCTGAGAGAGATCAACTCTCCCCAGGTCACCCATCACGTTGAAGTGGTGGAGGAACAATGCGGAAACCCTTCATCTATCTTAAGGACTAGCTATGTCCGGATTCCCGATCCCTCCAAGCCGGATACCCGCGGAGGGGAGGACGTCACTCAAGGCCTGAACCTAGAATTAGGCAGCGGGCTAGATTTATCGGAAAACATCCAAGAATCCAAACTTCCGAGTTCGGAAACTCCTTGGCCCCCGAGTCTCAGATTGGGTGAGGATTCGGATTCAATTCCACCCACCCACAAAAACATACGTGATCTATCCCAAATTAGGCAAGAGCCCGAAGAAACAGTACACCATTACTGGGCCAGATTCCTCCTGGTCATGAACAGGATAAAGGACTGCCGTGAGGAAGATGCAATTTCATCCTTCTGCAATAATTGCACGGACAAGGGAATCCTCAACTCCATAAGTCGTCGCGAAATTACACGCTTTGCCGACTTGGTGTCCATAGTACGAAAGTACTGTGCGATGGAAAGCGCCTGGAAAACCGAAATAAAATTTTGGGATAATCCAGCCCTGAATACAAACCCAGTCCGAAATAAAAGGGTGCATTATCACAATACACCTGGGTTAACTATGAAAAAGCAAAAGCCCTCTACGGGGCAAGGAACCGTACTGGAGGGATGGCTCAATGGACCCTGCAAAATTCATAGTACAGCGGATGCAATACCAATGCATAGCCTTAGAGCATGTTGGATACTCCGGCAGGTGGCCAAAAGTGGTGAGGATCTACTCCTCCCAAAGACAACAGAGCATCATCCCATGGACAACAATACGGTGTTAACAGTTTTTGAGACCTTCGCGTCAAATAATAGACGCAAGCGAACACTCCGCAGCATGGCCGAAATCTGCCACCTAGCAGAAATAAATCCTTGGAGTGACACGGCTATTACCTTCAATGCCAGTGACGAACCTAAATTCCGAACAGCCCGAGCACCAGCCGCACTGGTCCTCAGTCCAATCATGGACGGCTTTCGACTCACCAAGGTACTCATGGACGGCGGCAGCGGATTAAACCTCATCTATGAGGAAACTCTTCAAAAGATGGAAATAGACTGGAGCCGCATTGAGCAAAGTAGCACAACCTTTATAGGAATCATCCCCAGTCGGGAAGCACGCTGTGCTGGAAAAATCACACTAGACGTGGTATTCGACACGCCGGATAATTATAGGTCCGAAGAAATTACATTCCAAGTGGCCCCGTTCAGCAGCGGATACCATGCTCTATTAGGGCGGGAGGCGTTTACAATCTTCCAAGCCATACCCCATTACGGGTACATGAAGCTCAAAATGCCCGGGACCAACGGAATCATCACTCTTGCTAGTGATCCGGACATAGCACTCCGCGCCGAAAATAAGACAGCTGCACTGGCCCTAGAGGCACTATCCGAAGCCCTAGCGGCTGAAGAACTAACTACGCTACACTCCACGGTGAACAGGGACGACATGATACTCGATAAAAGATCCAAGTCCACCTCCTTTAAACCGGCGAACGAAATAGTCAAATTCCAAGTCCATCCAACAGACCCTACAAAAACAGCTTCCATCGGGGCACAATTAAACCCTGATGTCGATGCCGCACTGCGAGAGTTCCTACGCGAGAACTGGGACATTTTTGCCTGGCACCCTTCAGACATGCCAGGAATCCCACGCAGGCTGGCTGAGCACAACCTAAATATCCTAAAAGGATTCAAGCCAGTCAAGCAGGCTCTTCGACGTTTCTCTGAGCCTAAAAGACAAGCTATGGGAGAGGAACTAACCAAGCTATTGGAGGCCAGATTCATCAGAGACATAAAACATCCGGACTGGCTAGCAAACCTGGTGATGGTACCAAAGAAGGACAAATCCTGGCGCTTGTGCATCGATTTTAAGGACCTTAACAAGGCCTGCCCAAAGGATCCCTTCCCCCTCCCCCGCATCGATCAAATCATCGATGCTACCGCAGGACACGATTCGTTGTGTTTCCTCGACGCATACTCCGGCTACCATCAAATTAAAATCGCAGAGCCAGACTAAGCCGCAACGGCATTCATCACACCATAGGGCCCATTCTGCTTCAACACAATGCCCTTCGGGCGAAAAATCGCCGGTGCAACATACCAGTGCATGATTCAGACATGTTTGGCAAACCAGATCGGCAAAACAGTGGAGGCATACGTGGATGACGTGGTCATTAAAACCAAGCATGTCGAAACTCTAGTAGACGACTTGAGGCTCACATTCGACAACCTCCGAACATATGACATCAAGCTCAGTCCGGAAAAATGGGTTTTCGGTGTACCAGCCGGAAAGCTCCTGGGATTCATTGTCTCCAGTAGAGGTATTGAAGCTAATCCGGCAAAAATCCGAGCGTTGTCATAGTTGGCTACCCCAACAGACCTCAAACAAATACAAAAATTCACTGGATGCGTGGCGGCTCAAAACCGCTTTAACTCCCGCTTGGGAGAAAAGGCATTACCCCTTTATCGCCTCCTCCGGCGCACCGAACACTTCGAGTGGACGGACGCCGACATGGCCGGACTCAACGAAATAAAAGCCATATTGGAAATAAACCTAGTCCTGGCCGCGCCAAACATTGGCAAACCAATGCTATTATACATTTTTTAGCTTGAAGACTGCAGGGTTTACACCCCACTGTCGGCGTTCTGGGAACGGGGGTCCCCAGACTTGCCTGCCTGCGGCCTGCAGCGTGGCTCAAAGGGGGCCCCAGCAAGGCCCATCTTCATCAACAGAGACCCAAGACCCTCATGAGGGGCCAAGCCTCGCGGGGCGGACGACACAGAGCTTCCTCAGGCACGGCCTCATCAGGCTAGCTCGCGAGGAGGCGGAGAGATCAAGGCGGGGTACCTCACGAGGTGCCCGTGACGCAAGCCATGACGACCAAGGGCGCCAGGCGGGTGCCAGCCCGCGCAGTGTCCTCCTTTCCTCTTCGGCGCAAAGGGGGAAAGCGCAGCCGCGGAGTACCGAGGCATCAGGAAAAGGTTTCCATTTCGATGCAACAACACCAAGACCAGGAAGACTGCAAGACGGAGGTCATCGTGGAGCCCAGGGCAGCGTCACCACCAGAGCTTTGTGCAGGCGAAGACTGCTTTTGTCAGGGTAGCTAGTACTAGCTGTCCCCCTTCAAATTAGCCCGCCATTGTTGGCTCCCTTCCCGCTCAACATTTGGGAAGAGGGCCAGGGCCTCTATAAATAGGACCAGCCACCCACAGAGCAAAGGGGGGTTCGGAAGAGGAGGTTCTTTAGAGAGGGGGTTCGATCAAAGAGAGAGAGAGGAGTGTGGCTGAACTCCTCCCAGCAGTTCATCACCCCAGCCAAGAACAGACCCTCGCGAGGCTGTTCTTCCTTGTATCATTCATCATCATCAACCCAAGAGGCAATCCACCACACCACAAACTGGAGTAGGGTATTACACCACAACGGTGGCCCGAACCAGTATAAACCCTGTGTCTCTTGTGTTGTTCTTTCCATAGCTTAGATCTTAGCGAGGCAGAGGGGTGCAGGTAGGTAGGAAGCGAAATCTCCGTGCGCACCCCAGTGTTCGAACCTCAAGGGTCTGCCGAAACCCAAAATCCGACATTTGGCGCGCCAGGTAGGGGTGCGCCGGAATTCGTCTTCCACCACCCCGTTCTCTCCGACCATCGCTCCCATGTCTGACGCTCGTCGGGCCCGCGCCGAGCGCCGGGCCGCTCTCGCTTCCTGCGTCACCCAGATGTCTCCTGTCGGCGGGCGTCCTCACCGTTCCCCGTCACCTGCCGTCAACGCCGCCACCGGCCCGGCGAGGGACGAGCAGCAAGCATCATCTCAGCATCCGTCCGTGCAGCAAGACGGCCGCACCGCAACTCCCTCGCTCCCCCCGGCTGGTTCTTCGTCCCGCGCGCTCCGCGCACCCATGGAGGCTCGAGCTGCGCTCATCGCGGCGAATGAGCTCCTGCGCTACCGCCCCGTCGACGACGTCTACGAAGAATGGCTCGACCACATCGCCGAGCTCGTCCGCGCCGCAGGGGGCTCTCCTGCGCCGTTCGTTCCGCTGCACCGCACCCCGCCCCGCGCGGGCGATGAAGCTCCAGCGGCGCCCCGGCCGCCTCCTCCTCAGGAAGGCGCCATGGCTCCAAGGCGCGTGGCCCCTGGGCAGAACCCGCTCCGTCAGGTGCCAGCGCAGCAAGAGCAGAGCTGCCAGGAAGTCCCTCGCCCGCAAGAAGCTGCCCGGGCGCTCCTTGCTCCAGCACGTCGCGACCATGCTCCTGCCCCCGCACGTCAAGACCCAGCTGCGGCGCGTGG
Organism: Triticum urartu; assembly: GCF_003073215.2. Lineage (NCBI taxonomy): Eukaryota > Viridiplantae > Streptophyta > Magnoliopsida > Poales > Poaceae > Triticum > Triticum urartu. The sequence goes on along the minus strand of NC_053027.1, from coordinate 396,908,835 downwards.
GGACATGCAAGACCAAGCTCTCCGTCACCCAAGGCCTCCCGTGGCCACAGCAGGCTGCCGTGCCTTCACCGCCGAGCTACGCAGTGTCGCATGGCCCGGCAAGTTTAAGCCAGACCTGCCTCCTCGCTACGACGGCACGGCTGACCCTGCGGAGTTCCTCCAGCTCTACGAGCTGGGCATCGAAGCTGCCAACGGAGACGAGAAGGTCATGGCGAACTGGTTTCCCATGGCGCTCAAGGATGGGGCACACACCTGGCTCCTGAACCTGGCTCCAGGCACGATCTCCTCCTGGGACGAGATGGGCACCCGCTTCATCGCCAACTTCCAAGGTACTCGAGACCGGCCACCCGCCGTGAGCGACATGCGCCGCATCAAGCAACAACCCGGGGAGACCCAGCAGAAGTACATCCAGCGCTTCAACAGCGCACGCATCAAGATTCCCAGGGTGACTGAGGAGGCCATCATCTCAGCCTTCTCCGACGGCGTGCGCGATGTCAAGATGAAGGAGGAGCTGGCGATGCATGAAGACCTGTGCACTTCTTTGGAGCTGTTCAACTTGGCAACCAAGTGCGCCAGGGCTGAGGAAGGGCGTCTCTCCCTCCTCGAGCTGCCTGCCGCGGACTCGGAAGAGAAGAAGCCCAAGGCCAAGGATGTGAAGCGCAAGGGGGCTGCCGTGCTCGCGGCAGAACCAGACACCAAGCAGGGCAGAGATCAGCCCGAACCTTCCAAGGGCAGCCGGTACTGTGTGTACCACGACCTCCACACCCACAACACCAACGAATGTCAAGAGCTCCGAGCCGTGCGAGAAGGAAGGATCGGCCGTCGCCCCGACCGCGGTGAACGGGGTTATGGTCGAGGAGGAGGAAGGAACGCAGGACGCTGGGAAGACCGTGGCCCGCGCCAAGGCTGGCGCGATCAACCTCATGAGGATCGCTGGCAAGACCCGCCTCGCGAGGGAGACTGGAGGGGTCGGCCCCGTGAGGATTGCCCGCAAGGCAATGCAGGCCTCCCTCCGCTGCCGCTGCAACCAAGGAGAAACGAGGACCGCCACCAGGACGAGGAGGCTGGGGGCTTCCAGGAGCCGCGCGTGATCGCCTGCATCCTGGGCGGGGCTCAAGCTCCAGCCTCTCAACGCATCTTCAAGCAGTTCGCCCGCGAAGTGAATGCAGTCCTCCCCAAGCTCGAAGCCACACGCCCTCTCAGGTGGTCGGTGTGCGCCATCACGTTCAGCTCAGCAGATCAGCTCAAGTGTGCGGCTACAGCCAGAGTCCTCCCGATGCTCTGTTCCCCAATCATCAGCAAAGTGGTGGTCACCAGGACCCTCATCGATGGCGGGGCAGGGCTCAACGTCCTGTCTGTGGAAACATTCAACAATCTCCAAGTGCCCTACAGCCAGCTTCAGCCAACCAAGCCTTTCTCCGGAATCACCGACGGCTCCACGGTACCGATTGGTCAGGTCCGCCTCCCTGTCACCTTCGGGGCACGCGACAACTACCGCACCGAGCTCATCGACTTCGATGTCGCTCACATTCGCCTGCCGTACAACGCCATCCTCGGGTACCCAGCGCCGGCCAAGTTCATGGCCGTAACTCACCACGGCTACAATGTCCTCAAGATGCCAGGAAGTGGCAGAGTCATCACGGTGCACTGTGAAGAGAAGGATGCGGTGTGTTCCCTGGAACGAGCCTTTCAGGCCGCGTCACTAGAAGACCTGGATCGCGGAAGCAGGAGGCTTCCCGAGACCTCCCCCAAGAAGAAGAAGACATCGTCCGGCCCGGCTCCTCAGGAGGCAGGCCCCTCAGGGCCCGTGCCTGCCCAGGGGGAACCCCCTTCCATCGCATAGGAAAGCACGCCCAGCTCTCTCCTCAGGCAGGGCTCGGGGGCTCTCCCCTGGAGGGCCACCGACCTGGCTAGGGTCACGAGGGAGGCGCTTGGGCACCACATGGAGGCGTGTTTCTAAGCACGTTTCCCTCAAGAAGGAGTAAGGCAAGGAGAGCCAGACCCTTAGGAGTTCGTTAGAAAATCCATTCAGGAGCTACAGGAGTCAAGAGTCATGAAAGGCGGCCGCCACCTATCAGCAGTGGCTCCCCATCCAGGCGAGGATGGCAGGCTGCGCGTCTGCATCGACATACCAGGGCTCAACCGAGTCGCCTCCCTGGAGCACCTCTGGCCCTCGCGCGCGGGGTGCTGCAGAGGTTCACCCCACAGCTACGTTCGCATGCCTTACGGCTTGCCGAATGCGGCTGCCATGTACCAGCGCCTCATGAGGGGCATCATGGAGGCACAAGTGGCCAGGCATTCCGCAGCCCTGGCGGAGATGGAGATGGTCCGCGGGGAGCCGTCAGCACCTCCAGAGCCTCCCGAGGCCCCCGGGCCTGGGGGCTCGTGAGGATCGGCTTCCGCAGCCCACCGAGTCTGCTACACCAACACCCCTTCATCCTCAACATCATCAGGTGACACCTTTCAAGTTTCACTTCCAGCTGGGAGCGCCCCCTTAGGGCTGCATTATTCCCAGGCCGCGTGAGTCCATCCCTGCGGCATGTATCCCTTTTATTTCATGTTGTTAGCTTACCTTATTGGGGGCGCCCCTCGGGCTGCATGATCCCCAAGTCACTCGGGCCAGACCCAGCGGCATGTGTCCCATTCGCGCTTATTCCCAGTTATGCGTTATACCCACCATGCTTGATTATTTGATGCCGGTCCACGACACCTCTTCTTCTCCATGCCGACCACTTGCACGTTAAAGGGGGGGTACCTGAGCATCGCGACTCAGGGCTCTTACTAGCTCTCCAGCCCTCACCCTCTGGCCTTGTCCACGGCATCGCGACCTGGCATACCAGCGACGGCTGAGACCAGCTCGAGGGCCGGGACCCGAGGACGTAGAGTGCCGACATCTAACCGAATTTGCAGGGACACATCACAAGATAAGGCCCAGTGCCAGGCGCAACCCGCCTAGAGGTAGGGCCCCGTGAGTCCCGCGCTGGCTCACAGGTGCCTAGATACACCTCACCAGGCCCTACCGTGCCAGCCACGTGTCAGGGCGGGGCTGTACACGCCACGGGGGCTCCTCCCGGAGGGGGCCCCCCTCCCACGTACCAGTGGAAGCACCATGCTCCGTGCTGGCTGACGACACTGCCGAGGAGCGGCTATGCCCGTACACATACGGAAGCTGTTGGGGATATTACTACTGGGTGTAAACCGGCCTACCTGGGCCGGGTTAACTCCATCAGTAGTTCAAAGGTGTTAAGGCCCAAAGAGGTAGATAAAGGCCCAGGGCCCGTAGTCGGTTTACAACCTGTAGCCGTACATCAGCTTTGTGCATATACTTGTAATATAAGTTAGGAACAAGGAGAGACCAACCCGGATACGAGTATGAACCGGTGTTGGGACTCTCTGAACCGGCAGGCGTCACCCATGTATATAAGGGGACGACCCGGCGGTGGTTCAAGGGGAGACAACAACTTGAGACATAGGCGAAGCTTATTTGCTCCCTAGTCATCGAAACACCCATCAATTCCATCACAACTAGAGGTAGGCTTTTACCTTCATTGAAGGGGCTGAACTAGTATAAACTCTCTTGCGTCCTTGTGTCCGCTTTAACCCCTTCAAGCTAACCCGTAGCGATGGCTCCATGACTAAGTCCTTTCTCTAGGACAACTTCCGTGTCAAAACCACGACAGTTGGCGCCCACCGTGGGGCCATCGCACGATGGTTTCCGGTTCTTGGAGGGCCGCTTTGAAGGACTCGAGGGCTATGCTGCAGGCCCTACATTGACGATGCAGGCTGGGGCCCCGAGGCCGGCTCAGTTGAGTACGGATACCGGGTCCCCTTTGGTAGCATTCACATTTTCATTGGTAAGATCAGTGAATCGGGCCCTGAGCCGGACATCTGCACCGACCTCGTTGAGACGGCTCAGCGTGCGCAATCCGCCCGGGTTAAACCGGCCATGAAGCGTGCCTTCGTGGGAGTCATCCATGGAGGAAGTCATGAGGACAGATCGGGATTTCGCGGGGCGACTGTCATTTGTTCCGGTGACGAATCTTCGACCGGAGAAACCGAATCTCTTTATCAGCTACAAGATGGCCGGATTGGGAGCTGTTCCGATGGCGACAGTATTCCGGACCCCTCCGATCTGCCCAACCGGGTTGGAATATTCATGGACGGAACGCAAGCAGCGCTTCATTCTTCGATGGCTACGGCAACGGTTTCTGGTCCAGCAGCAGCAACGGCCGCCGGGGCAGGAGGCCCGGTGCGCCCGCCGGCTCAGGTTCTATCAGAGCTATTTGATGCGTTGGCTGTGCTTATGGCGGAAGTTAATCCGCCAGATCAGGACGTTCACAACACGGAGATTGCAAAGGTAAAGGAACAGATCACCCAGGCCAAGGCGGATCTGGCGGCTGAGGACACCAGGATGGCCGCAGAGCGGGTCGCTTTAGATGCACAGGCCTACAGGCGTATGTTGGATCAGAGCGCGTCGCATGAAGTCATGAGAAGGAAGCACCGGTCCCGCTTACCTCCGGTTTTCGAGGCCAGAGACCTTTTCAACACTCCAGGACCAAGAGCCAGTAATCCGCCGAACTGGGCAGAAGCCCCTGTGACCGATGCACCGGTTCAGCCCCGTCAGATGGACCCGCCTCATCAAAACACTGTTATACCTCGGGATGCTTTAACACCTCCGGGTCACTACTCCAACCCAATGGACAATCTTGTTGCCTCTGCTGCACGACTGGAGGACACTCCGGTTGAACGTGAATCGCCGCAAGCAGTAGAGACGCGACGGGTCAAGGAACTTCTGAGGACAGCTTTGGCCCAACAGGAGGCGTACTCGTACAGCCGTGACCGAATCCACTCGACCCCCCGTCCAAGCCGGAGCTATAGCAGACATATGGATGAACCAGCAGTGTCGAGTAATGAACGACGTGGAGCACCCCATGGTAACAACCCGACGGGTAGTGCTGATGACGCTCAGGAAGTGGTGAACCGGGCCCGAGCGCATAGGGAGGCCGAGTTAGCCGCACAACATCAGGCTCGGCAGCTCACGCCGGTTCGTCCAACCATTTCAATCGAGCCTGGTGTTACTTCTAGTTCTTTGGGGGTGCCTTGCCTCGTCCCCGCTTTACGCAACATGCGTTTGCCCAAGGATTTCAAAGGCCCACGCAAGGTACCAAATTATACGGCAGATCAACCACCAGAGACACTGGTAGAGAGCTATGAGATGGCCATGGAGATGCTTGATGTGGATGACGCGGCGTGTGCGAAATACTTCACCATGATGCTTGAAGGAACGGCCCGTACTTGGCTAAAAAGCTTGCCCGCTAATTCTATCATCTCGTGGGCCCAATTACGAGCCCAGTTTATCAACAATTTCAAGGATACCTGTAAACAGCCTATGTCGATAGTGGACTTAGCTGCATGCGTCCAGGAGGAAGGAGAGTCAACGACTCATTGGGTGCGCTGGGTTTCGCAAGTGTTGCACTCCTTAGACCGCATCAACGCTGACACCGCAGTATTAACCCTAGAAGGCAACTGCCAGTTTGGGCCCCTGAAGTTGAAATTGGGGCAGATGAAGCGTCATTGCACTGACATGGGAACCCTCATGGCCGCTTTGGTAAAATATGCTGATTCTGATAGTACCAAGGATCCCGAATCTGATGATGACAAGACAGGGAAGGGGAAGAAGAACAGCAGCTCCAAAGGTCAGCAACATCACTGGGCAGGCAATGGCGGAGGAGGCAAGCGTAAAGCGGATGGCAACGTGGATTTTGTGGCTAATACCAACGTACAGGAGAATGGCCAGCGGCGTAAGGGCAGGCCAAAAAATCATAGTGGAGCACCGAACCCCAACCCAAACCGCCTGAACTATTTGCTAAACCAGCCCTGTCCAAAACATGGGACGAAGGAGGAGCCAGCAAACCACCTTTGGAAGGATTGTTTTATTATGCAGGAGTTCAAGAATTCTAGTAATTTCCGGTATGATCACGGATCTGACGGTGGCTCAGGATCCGGGACGGGTTACGGTGGAGGAAGTTCCGGTTCAGGATTTAATGGTAACCTGGGCGGGCATAATGGTCAAAATAGTCAGAACAACCAAGGTGGTTACAACCAACAGCAGCAACAGTCAGGTTACCAAAGCAACCCAAAGCAGTTGAGTAGTGGGCAGTACCATGTCTTTACCACTAGCTTGGAGAAGCGAGACCAGAAGGTTCAGAGGCGGGCAGTCAACTCTGTTGAACCGGCCACACCCCGTTATCTACGTTGGTCTGAACAGCCAATCATATGGAGCAGAGAGGATCACCCACTCCAGGCCGATAATCCGGGTCAGTTGGCTCTGGTGGTGGCGCCTCAGGTGGGAGGTTATAAGTTCACCAAGGTGCTCATGGATGGAGGGAGCAGCATTAACATCCTATACTATGAGACCTTCCGTCGTATGGGACTTACAGATAAGAATCTCAAACCGTCCAATACAATATTCCACGGTGTAGTGCCTGGCAGATCAGCCTATCCCATTGGTAAGATAGCTCTTGAAGTGGCCTTTGGGGATGATCATGATTCCAGGTCGGAGACATTAACGTTTGAAGTGGTGAAAATCCAAAGTCCATATCATGCCCTGTTTGGGCGTCTGGCATACGCCAAGTTTATGGCTCGGCCCTGTTATGTATATTTGCAGCTCAAGATGCTGGGTCACAAGGGGACAATAACGGTTCATGGAAGCCGCAAAATCGCTTTGGAATGCAAGGAAGGAGATGCGGCTTATGCAGAGTCGGTTTGTGCCACCGAGGAGTTGAAGTACTATAAAGACAATGTTGATCCGGCGGACATGACTCTGTTGAAGAAGCCAACTACGGAGCATGATCCGGCCCTGAAGTTCAAATCGGCAGCAGAAACTAAGCTTGTTGACTTCATACCTGGCAATTTGTCCAAGCAGTTCAGCATTAGTGCCGACTTGGATCCGAAATAGGAAAGCGCGCTCATCGAGTTCATCCGTGAGAATCGGGACATTTTTGCATGGAAGCCCTCCGACATGACAGGTGTACCGAGGCAACTCGCTGAGCACACACTTAATGTGGATCCTAAATACAAACCGGTGAAACAGTTCCTCTGCCGGTTTAACGAAGAAAGACGCAAGGCGATTGGAGAAGAGGTAGCTAGGCTCTTAGCAGCTGGTTTTATTGTTGAAGTTTTTCACCCTGAGTGGCTTGCCAATCCGGTGCTAGTCCTTAAGAAAAATGGCACCTGGCATATGTGTGTGGATTACACAGATCTTAATAAGGCTTGTCCAGCAGATCCTTTTGCCCTCCCCCGTATTGATCAAATCATTGATGCTACGGCAGGTTGTGAGCGTCTAAGTTTTTTGGATGCATATTCTGGCTATCATCAGATCAAAATGGCAGTTAAGGACCAGGAGAAGACGGCATTCATAACTCCCTTTGGAGCCTTCTGCTATGTGTCTATGCCCTTTGGACTCAAAATTGCCCAGGCAACTTATCAATGGTGTGTACAAAACTGTCTTCACAAGCAGATTGGCCGTAATGTACATGCTTACGTGGATGATATCGTGGTTAAATCCAGGGAGAAGGAGACTCTGGTTGATGATTTGAAGGAAACCTTTGACAACCTAAGGACGTACAAGATGATGCTTAATCCGGAAAAGTGTGTCTTTGGTGTACCGGCGGGCAAGTTATTGGGTTTTCTGGTGTCCAACAGGGGAATTGAGGCTAATCCGGAGAAGATCACAGCCATCACCTCCCTAGCTAAACCGAAGTGTATCAATGCTGTTCAACGCTTGGCAGGCCGGATTGCCGCGTTAAGCCGGTTTATCAGCTGCCTTGGTGAGAAGGCGATCCCTTTGTATCGGATGTTGAAGAAGACGGATCAGTTCGTCTGGAGTTCTGCTGCTGATGAAGCATTTGAGGACTTAAAGTGGCAATTGGCGAATCTGCCTGTGCTCGCCGCTCCCATTGACAAGGAGCCGTTACTGCTATATGTTGCTGCTAATGCTCGAGCGGTCAGCGTGGCTATTGTGGTGGAACGAAAGGAGGCAGGTAAGGAGCATCCGGTTCAACGTCCGGTCTATTATATCAGCGAGGTACTCATTGAGTCCAAGCAAAGGTATCCGCATTGGCAGAAGCTGGTGTACGGAGTTTTTATGGCAAGCCAGAAGCTTAAGCAATACTTCCAAGGGCACCCAATTACGGTGGTCAGTTCTGCTCCTTTGGGAGATATCATCCAGAACCGGGAAGCAACTGGCCGGATTGCAAAGTGGGCTATAGAGCTGGGGCCGTACGGTTTGAAATATGTGCCTCGGACAGCGATCAAGTCTCAAGCACTTGTTGATTTCATCAATGATTGGACGGAAATGCAGGCACCTGAAGAAAAGCCGGATCATACGTATTGGACCATCCATTTTGACGGATCCAGGCAGTTGGAAGGCTCGGCGGCTGGAGTCGTATTAACTTCCCCACGAGGTGATAAGTTTTGGTATGTTCTCCGTTTAATGTTCCCTTGTACTAACAATGCAGCTGAGTATGAAGCCTTGCTCCATGGTCTTCGGATGGCTAAGGAGATGAATCTAAGTCGAGTTAAGTGCTTCGGCGATTCGGACCTTGTGGCTCAGCAAGTGTCTGGCACTTGGGATTCCAAGGACCCACTCATGGCAGCATATCATCGTGAGGTGGATATTGTTGCAGGTTATTTCAGAGGCTATCAGGTGGACTACGTGGACCGGTGGAAAAATGAAGCAGCGGACGCTTTAAGCCGGCTGGGCTCTCAGCGCAAACCGGTCCCACCCAATGTTTTTCTAGATGTGCTGCACAACCCGTCCGTGAAGATCCCTGGTGAAGAGGATTTGGCCATTCCTGATCCGGAGGCTCAATTGGTGGCAGTTCTTCATGTTATTCCGGATTGGACGCTTCCTTATCTGGCGTACAAGAACCGGGGCGAGTTGCCAGAAGATGAGATTCTGGCCCGGCAGATAATCCGGCGATCCAAGTCCATGGCTGTCATCAACGGTGAGTTGCATCATTGTAGTGTAACAGGAGCTTTTCAACATTGCATGTCTCCTGAAGAAGGCCGTGAAATTTTGCGGGAGATCCACGAAGGAGATTGTGGTCACCATGCCGGTTCAAAGTCTCTGGTGGCTAAAGCGTTTCGCCATGGTTTCTATTGGTTAACTGCTCATGCTGATGCAAAGGATCTGGTCAGACGATGTGATGGTTGCCAAAGGTTTTCAAGACGTGCTCATGTACCGGCTCAAGAATTGAGGATGATTCCAATTACTTGGCCGTTTGCGACTTGGGGGCTGGATATGGTTGGGCCTTTCAAAAGGTCCAAAGATAAGAAGACCCACCTCTTGGTGGCGGTGGACAAGTTTACAAAGTGGGTGGAGGCAGAACCCGTTAGCAAGTGTGATGCAGCCACGGCGGTTTAGTTCATCAAAAAGGTGATTTTCCGGTTTGGCTTTCCGCACAGTATTAACACAGATAATGGTACCAATTTATCCAAAGGTGCTATGAAGGAGTTCTGCGAACGGGAGCACATCCGGCTCGACATTTCGTCAGTGGCACATCCACAGTCTAATGGTCAAGCAAAAAGAGCTAATCAAGAGATCTTGAGAGGCATCAAGCCCCGGCTCATGGTTCCTTTGCAGAGAACGCCGGGTTGTTGTGTAGAAGAATTACCATCTGTATTATGGAGCATCAATACAACACCCAACAGATCAACAGGATACACACCGTTCTTCATGGTTTATGGAGCGGAGGCGGTTCTCCTCAGCGATATCCGTCATGACTCACCTCGTATCACGGCTTATGTTGAAGCGGACAACGAGACAGCACGGCAAGATGCTTTGGACCGGTTGGATGAAGAGCGTGACATCGCAGCCGCCCGGTCAGCGATTTACCAACAGGATCTTCGTCGTTATCACAGTCGCCGAATCAGAACCAGAGCCTTCCAGGAAGGAGATTTGGTGCTTCGGCTCATCCAAGATCAGACTGATATGCATAAGCTATCCCCACCTTGGGAGGGGCCTTTCGTGGTTAGCAAGAATCTGCACAACGGGTCATAATATCTGATCGATATTCGAGAGCATAAGGACTCACGTACATCAGAGGAAGAGACTAACAGGCCGTGGAATATAGCTCATCTTCGGCCTTACTATACCTGAGCCATTGGCTATACTTATGTACATACAATGTATATATTATGATTAAGTATAATAAACCGGAACCTCAGCTAAAGCGGGGTATCTGTTTTTTTACATCATGTGAGGTTACACGGAGTTGCTCTAAAACGGCCTCTGGTTTACCCCTTGAGTTCGCTTTGCTAAAAGCATCGTGTTATATCACTTGGAGGATTGGTCGTGTCCGAACCAATACCATGCCTCTTGATAGGCGAAAGCCACCAGATCACTTGGGGACTTGGTCATGTCTGAACCAGTCATGCCTCTTGATCGGCCTAAGGCCACAAAATCACTTGGGGGCTTGGTCGAACCCGAACCATGACCACGCCATTTGGTCGGCATAAATGCCATAATAATCACTTGGGGACCTGGCTAACTAGAACCATAGTTACACCTAACGGGAGCTTGGTCGTGTTTGGCCATGGTTACGCCATTTGATCAGCTTAAATAAATCTTTTTTGGCAAACGTTTTTGTCGTTGCTTTTGCTTCATACTTTTCTTTGAAGGGTTTTTTTGCTTTTTATTGTGTTCTTTAAACCAACAAAGTTTTTTAACCAATCAATTGACGGAACACAGTTCACGTCAACCCGGAGACTATTTATCCGGTTTGATCCTTGTTGTTAAAACATCCTCTTATGGAGTAACACGGTGTTTATCATAACCCGGCACCGTTTACATGGTAAACCAGCATCATATATATATACAAGAGCTGTTATCTCCTCCAAACAGTATGGGTTTGCAAAACTCCGCTTCAAGATTGGCCAAGCCAACTTCACACTCAATGACGGCAGGTATTATGTATCTCAAAATTTGGTCATACTTAAAATTTTGTTTTGATTTCATATATGCAGACATCATATTCCGCCTGACGGTACAACCGCTGTGGCACTTGACGAATTTTTTATTTCAGAAAGTGTTTTGGAAAGTTCATTGCCACAGGAAGAACAAATTATGCACGAAGGCATATCAACATCAAAGGTATCAGCTAGCCTATTACAAGGCAACATGGTGCCCATAGTAATATAATTGTTTTTCGCGAAGAAGAGGCAGTTTTAAACCGGCGTCCGGTTCAAGCTTGGTCACCAGCCTGGCCTGATGGTTGTGGGTCGTCCTACGCCGCTTCAGCCTCCGTATCCCTACCCAGTGGCTGGAAATCCACAGTTGTCCAGTCGATTCACATTAATGCTTGAAAGACAGCCTCATCGTGAATCAGCAAGGACGGGTCAATATTGGGAGCGTAAGTATGCTTACGGATTAGAGGAATCAGATTTTCCGATTCATGGATCGGCGCAGCTATTCACTTGTTCTGACTGTCATATTGCACTTGATAACGAGACAAGTCTGCTTCCTCAGCCAACTGATAAGCTAGTGGATGCACCTCCCGGTTTATCGCTCGCAGATCCGCTTCACCGAATTCTGATCCGTCTTCCTTCAAGCTGGGATAGACCTGAGCCGCTTCAACAGGATCAAAGTCCGACACCCAGGCTTTTGCCCGAATTAAAGCATTGATTACGCCGGTTCGAGCAGCAGATTTCTTTAGCTCTTCAATCCGGGCAGGAAGCACCGACAGTTTCATCAGAGTATCTTGAATCAAAGTAGGCGCCGGTTTGTTATGAGAGGCAGTACAGATGATCCGCTGGGCACCAGTATACAATTGTTCAACCAATGTATAGGTGGCTTTTAGCTTCTTCCGTACATCTGACCCCAAGTGACCAATGCGTGTCCCTCAAATACCATAAAGGGTTAATAAGCCGGTGACTTTGTCAGAAGGCAGAGCCAATTCAGTAGGAAAACTGGCTTACCAAAGATAGCAGCAGTCATGGCATGCACGTGCCGCTTTATGCTGGTCAGTTCATCTGCCACTGGTTTTAGTGCAGCCTCAGCATCCTCTGCTCATTTTATCAAATCGGATATCTCAGTGGCCCAGTCCGCCCGTTTCTTTTTGAAGTTTTCCTTAAGTTGTTCCATGGCGCTTAAAGCACTGGTCAATTCCTCTTTTGCTTTGGAGGTTTCAGCTTGTTGGGTTTTCAGGGCTTCTAGAAGATCGATGACTTGGTTCTCTTTCGTCTTCAGCTCCGCCTGCATGCATACAGATATATGCTTCAGCAAACTAGTAGAAGGATTCAAGTACCAACCACATAACAAGTTATGCGCTTAGTACTTGGGGGCTAATGCATATTTGATCTAAAGCGGCCTCCGATTTACCCCTTCATCTTTCGATTGTTTACAAAGTCCCAAGATCAATACAAGTATTCAACTTGGCACTTGGGGGCTAATGGCTATTTAATCATATGTATTCTAATGCGGCAGTTTCAATTACTTAAAGTACCGATTTAACTACGCTAAGTTGAACCAGCCCTTGGGGACTACATCAGCAAATTTCAAAGCATCAAGATTCATATTATTAAGTCCCGGTTTGAAAGAATATTTCTAATCGGCCCTTGGGGACTACATCAGCAAATTTCAAAGCGTCAAGATTCATATTATTAAGTCCCGGTTTGAAAGAATATTTCAAATCGGCCCTTGGGGGCTAGGAGAGTCAGCAAGAATGAAAGCATACAAGCAGGAAGGAGCATATGGAAGTTACCTCATATTTATCCTTCATCATGTTAACCAGACCGGCTTCATAGTCACGGCTGGTATACAGCCGGTTCAGATAGCTGGAATGGATATCTTGGGTGTTCAGAGCAACGTAAGCCGTCAGATCAGCATTCCACTTGCCTTTGCCAAAAGCAGCTAGTTCTTCCTTGGTAGTATGTTTGGATAAAGCGACAGGATTGCTTGGCTCAGTATGGCCAGTGCCAGTAATGACAACTTCATCATCATTGGTACCGCCGGTTTGCACTGGAGCTGTTGGCTTGTTAGTAGGTTTTGCAGGACCGGTGGAGCTTTCAACCCGGAGGGAACCTGTGGGCTGATGGATAGGACCTGAGGTATCAGTAGGTATTTCCTCAGCAGTAAGATCATCATCTGGCTGCGGTGGATCATTGGGAATATCCTCAGGAATAGCCGCTTCAAGATTAGGTGTGGTGCCTGGCTCAAGAATGACATCTTCTTCGGCCGCTTTATCCAGGAAGGTTTGGCCCTGAGAAGAATAACAAAATTAAATACAGCATATGTTCTAAGGCAATATACTACAAACATCACAATAAATATAGCTTACCCAAGCACCGTTTTGAGCGGTGGGAGCTGAGTAGCCGACGACTCGCCAGAAGATGAGTGGGAAATAACCTGATAATCGGAGTCAGACGGATTAAGTGGTTGACGAAAGCATCCCGCTTTAGGACAAGCACTGACAAGCGAATTAGAGACCACGGAATGACGTTTCCGAAACGGACTGTTCGGTAAACCGGTGGAGGTAACTACCTGGCCACTGTGCCGGGTGGTGCGGCGAGCTTCGTGTTGTTGAGTCTTCATAAGAAGTTTAGGATCCAAATAAGCAAGAGGATGAGAAAATTTAACTTTCCGGTTTGCCTGACGGATTTTTTGTGAAGGCAAAATTTCTGAATCGGAAGAGAGAATAATTACCTCTGCAACATCCGCATGGCTGGCTTCGGCATCATCCTGACAAATATCATCATAATAAGACGCATGAAAAATAAACCAAGTGAGTCAAGCTCTACCTCAAAGTCTGGATTATCCACCTCGTCATCAGGGGCCGGATTACAAGATGCAGTGGTTCTTTTCCGGTGGGCAGTCTTCTTCACAGCTTTAGTTTTTTGCCGGGTTGTTCTTTCTGGTTTATCGATTTTCTCTGGTTTCTCCTGCGGCAGCTTTTTGCTCCAAAATGGATCATCGTCCTGGTTATGCAGACACTGATATTAAAAACAATGACCAGACATATCAATAACAGATTCAGCAAAGAGAAAAATCAAAGTCTTACAGCTGGCGGTTTGTTGGTAGCACAGAAGGGAAGCAGGCCGGTTCTAGCGCACAGCCTCTGTGATTTCATCACCGGAGAGCTAGAGTCTTGAATGTCGCAGTGGGTCATCCACACTATCAGTATATTCGCACATCAAACCGGAGTGCTGACTTAGGGGAAGTATACTCCATGATATCCAACAGCGAGCAAGGTCAACCCCTGTTAAACTGTTGGCCATAAAGGCCCTGAGCTTTGACAGCTGAGGAGCATATTTGCTTCTCTCCTGGGCAGTCAATCGTTGAGGAAAAGGATGGGTATTGTTGAGCCGCTCCGGACGAAAGCCAGGCAAGGGATTCTCACCAGCAGGGGAGGTGTCTTTGCAGTAGAACCATGTCTGATTCCACTCCTTGGGGTGACTGTGCAGCTTGGCGTGAGGGTATGTGACCTCTTTCCTTTTTTGAATCGCCATGCCACCCAACTCCGTATTAGAGCCATCAGTAAACTCAGTACGGCGTTTTAGATGGAAAAGATCTCTGAATAATTCCACTGTGGGCACCTCTTGAAAGAACACCTCATAGAGCACTTGGAAGTGGCACATATTTGTAACAGAGTTGGGGCCAGTGTCTTGCGGATGGAGGTGGAAATCAGCTAGAACATCCCGGTAGAATTTAGAACCGGGCGGTTTAAGACCCCGGGCTAAGTGGTCTACGAAAACAACAACCTCTCCTTCTTGAGGTGTGGGGGGGCATTCTTTGCCAGGAGCCCTGCAATGGACGGTGTCTTTGCTGCCCAAGGCGCCAATCAGGACTAAATCGTCCAGTTGATCCTCTGTGACGCGAGAAGGGACCCAATTGCACTCATACACTTGCTTGCCATGATGAAATCTACAAAGTACATTGATATGTGCAATGTTAAACTAGAAGCAGATCTATCTAAACCGCAGTTTCATGAAGCAACCAACAACTGGCGGTTCAACAAGGGGACTAATGGCATATACTGGTTCAGAAAATTTTATATAAAGTTAAACCTCCTGACCTAAACATTGAAGCAATTGAGATTACGGATGGTTAAGTATGCAGAAACAGGTTTCACAAGATCTTATTACGGCATTGGATCTGAAGCAAGTTCAGAAAATAAGAAAAATAGTCGAAGATCAAAGTAGAACAGTATTGAATCAATGAGCAGAAGTATATGTGAGATCTATGGTTTTGGGTAGGAAACTAGCGGCGGATACTGAAAGTTACCGCTACACAAAGCAAGGGTTTACATGTGCATCCAGGAGCTAGTACATGAGTATGAACAAGTGAGGAACACCGCAAGAACACGAAGCCCTAGATCAGATCTATGTTGAGAAGAACAGAAGACCTACCAGAGCTGAGGAAATCGCGGAAGGTCGCCACGGCTTTCCGGCGCGTTCAAGTTGATGCAGCGGCCAAGGGTGATGCAGAAGACGATGGCGGCGGCAGAGCTCTGAGACTGGCGACGCGAGGAAGACAAAGAGGAAGGGCACGAAGGGAAGAAAAGAAATGACCCTTCGGGCCTATTTATAAGGCAAAGGACATGTGTCAGGCGCGGGAATCAAGGGACCACATATTTTGGAAGTAGGGCGGTCACCTCGGTCATTGTGAATCTATTAAACAAGAATATATCATGGATGTTTTCTTTATGACAGATGATGTCACGCCGGTTTACAGCAAACAGAGAAGATGACGTCACGACAGTTCAACAACTACAAGATGTTGAAGATGAAGATTGTTGCTAAGGATTGACATGAACCTGTTCAAATCAATCTGTGGCCTAATGTTGGGGACATTACTACTGGGTGTAAACTGGCCTACCTGGGCCGGGTTAACTCCATCAGTAGTTCAAAGGTGTTAAAGCCCAAAGAGGCAGATAAAGGCCCAGGGGCCATAGTCGGTTCACAACCTGTAGCCGTACATCAGCTTTGTGCACATACTTGTAATATAAGTTAGGAACAAGGAGAGACCAACCCGGATACGAGTATGAACCGGTGTTGGGACTCTCTGAACCGGTAGGCGTCACCCATGTATATAAGGGGACGACTCGGCGGCGGTTCAAGGGGAGACAACAACTCGAGACATAGGCGAAGCTTATTTGCTCCCTAGTCATCAAAACACCCATCAATTCCATCACAACTAGAGGTAGGCTTTTACCTTCATTGAAGGGGCCGAACTAGTATAAACTCTCTTGCGTCCTTATGTCCGCTTTAACCCCTTCAAGCTAACCCGTAGCGATGGCTCCACGACTAAGTCCTTTATCTAGGACAACTGCCGTGACAAAACCACGACAGAAGCGCTATGCTCCGCGCTGGTGATAAACAACTGAGGGTGGCCCCCGGGCCGCGTCAACCTCAGGGAGCCCAGAGCTCAGTGTCTAGCCTCATCGCAACGCCTCCCCTCGGGAGTGCTGCGCGAGGGGGCTGGGCACGGGGGCTGCGCCTGGGTCACGCCCAGACACATGCCGCCCAGCCGCCCCCCCCCCCCCCCCCCCCCCCCGGGGCCTGGTTCGTCGCGCGTATCTCCCCGAGCGGAGCCAAGGTATGAAGGCCGTTTGGGCGTCAAGGGGGACTCCTGAGCATCACGACTCAGGAGCCTAACTGGTCACGTAGCCCCTCAGTCCTTGGCCCCGTCCTGGTTTCCGGTCGGGACTAACGCTGGGTGTGGTATGCGCGCGGCCAGGCTCTGCAAACGTAGAACGGTAGATCCACCCACTTCACACCTCCCTACTTGTTGTTCGTGCGCCAAGGGGGACTCCTGAGCATCGCGACTCAGGAGCCTAACTTGTCACATAGCCCCTCACTCCTTGGCCGCGTCCTGGTTTCCGGTCGGGACTAACGCTGGGTGAGGTACGCGCGGGGCCGGGCTCTGCCGGCGTAGAACATAAGCAAGTAGGAAGGAAAAGCGCAAATTTCAAGGAATTCAAAAGCAAATATTACAGTCCACACTATTATCTCAATGCAAAACGCAAGTTTAAACGCCTCCCCGGGGCATGATACATGTGCAGGAATTAAAGGCAGGACAGGAACCGCGACGGAGTCACTTGTCGGCGGAGGAGCGGCGCGGAATGGGTTCGCCTTACGGAGCAGTGAGGTCGGCAGCGCCTTGCTTCGGCTTGGTGCTGAAGGCCCGGAAATTCCCCAGCAGAGCCTCCGCGCGACCCTTCACGGCCTCGGCAGCGGCAGCGGCACGCTCGCCGCTTACTGGCTCCAGCAGGCTGTCGAGGTCGACGCCGGGATCGTGAAGGTAGATGTGGGTGAGGACTCGCGTCAGTGCTGTAGAAGACAGGACACGCGCCTCGGCCTCAGCCGTGGGGCCAAGTCCAAGGGCGACATCTTCGAGAGCACGAACCAAGAAGGGAAGCAGCTTGGCGGGGCCGTCCTCGGCGCCAACCAGCGGGCTCTCCAGGCCGCTGTCGTAAAGCGTCCTCAGCGAGGAGCGAGCCTTCGCCTCCATCTCCGTGAAGGCCACGCGATCCTCAGCAAGAACCAGGGCCTTGTCGTCCAGCTCGACCTTTCTCGCCCCCAACTCCTGCTCCAGCGCGCCTAGGCGGCCATGGCGCTTCCTGAGCTTGGCCTCCCTCTCCTTGACGGCCGCCTCGCGAGCCTTCACGCCTTCTTCCTGCTCTTGGCGAAGGCGAGCCTCTTTCGCGAGCTGGTCCCGCAGGCCTTGCAGCTCGTCCTCCAGCGCCTTACAGCGACCACGGGCATCGACCGCCTCCCCCAGGGCTGCGTCACGAGCAGCCTTCGCCTCAAGAACGACCTGTTTCTCCTCATCGCAAGCCGTCGAGGCCTGGGCCATCGCCGCCCGAATTGAAGCGTCGGAGCGAACCCATCCTGAAGCCAGCTCCAAGCGCCCGGCCACCAAGCGAGGGTCGGCGCCAACAAGATCCTGCCGCAGTCGGTCCAGCTCAGCAGTAGCATGGTCCAGAACGGCAAAAGGAGTCAGAGAGACAGTAGCCGGTGGAGTAGGAGGAGAAGGCGGCAGCGTGGCCACAACGTCCTGAGGCGGAGTCTACTGTGCCCCAACGACTGAAGTGGCGGCGGCAGGCAAGGACACCTCGGGAGTCACATGGGCCGTGGGGGCTGAGCTCACCCCAGCCGGCTCAGCCTGGCCTCGCGAACACGACCGGGCAGGAAAAGCCCGTTCGTCGCGGTCACCCTCTTTCACGGGCAGAGGCGCTGCCATGGGTGGAACCTCAGGAGCTCCCTTCCGCTTCTTTGCCGCGGGCACCAGCCTATCCAAGAGATGCGAACGTCAAGCCTCAGAAGCAGGACAAGAAATAAAGACAAGGATCAAGCGCTTACGGGTCGTCGCCAGTGAGCTCGAGCAGCCTCCGGCCAAATTTGAAGCCTGAAAGCCGGCTGGAAGGGTCAACCTCGGGAACCTTGGAAGCGGAAGGTGCGTCTGCGGTCCGCCTCGGGGCCGGGGTAGACCCGCGGGAGATCAGCCCAGTCCTATCCTTCTTCAGGATCGGGGGCAAGCTTACGCCGTCCTGCTCACCGTCATCCTCATCGTCATCCTCGTCGTCATCCTCGTCGTCATCACTCGGAGAGAGGCGGAGAACGCGGGACCTGCGTCATCATCCTCTCCATCAGTCGCCTCGGAGTCAGGCCCTCTTTCCCGCTCCCCTCCTTCCTCCTCTTTGCTGGAATCGTTGGAGGGCACGTCCACCGGTTCCTCGGGGGTTTCCATGGGCACGGGCCCATCCCCGTTGAAGACGGGCATGGACTCCACTACCTGCTCCCAGTCGTCGCGAAGGAACAAGGGCGTAGGAGCGCCCTCCAACCTCGCCACATCGCCCCCGACCAGAGATTGGAGGACCGCATCTAGATCTCCATCGGCCCAGGCCGCGGGGCTCGGATGGGGCCTCCACATCGGAAGTGAGTACCGCCAAAGCGGAGCCAGCTAGTGCTCCAGGAACTCCCCCAGCAGCGACGCGCCAGTCAGCTTCGCCGTCGCCATGTTGGCCGGCCTCAGATCCGCGTCCATGTTCTCCAGCACCAGCTTCGCGTGGGGATCCGCGAGCTCAGCTTGACCCCAATCGCTGGAGCTCGTGGGCTGCTCCGTGGGCAAGATCAGCCGAGGGTGGATGCGCCCAACATCCACCAAGACCCACTTGCTCCTGGAGCCCTCAATCCTTTTCCCGGGGTTCGAGATGGCAATGGCGCCACCGTACGCGATGAAGCTCGCGCACGCGGAAGCAGGACCGCTAGAGGTCCGGAGGTAGAAGTAGTGGCGCCGCAAGGCCACTGAGGGCTGCACCCCTACGTGAGCCTCGCAGTAATAGGCGAACATTGCCAGGAGAAGGACGGAGTTGGGGTGGAGATGCAGAGCCTGTAGCTTGTAATTGTGAAGGACAGAGAAGAAGAACTCAGAGAAGGGAGGCACCAGGCCGGCGGCAATGGCACTTACGAAGAACGGATAGAAGGTGCTCCCTTGGCCTTCTGGGGTGGCGGAGCCGGCCTTGAGCGCCTTCGCCCCGTTGATGCCCTGCACCGCCGCCATCCGGCGCAACCGGGCAAGGCTCGCCTCTGACACGTTTGGCGAGTCCAGGGCAGACGGGTACCAAGCTCCGGCCGGGGACTGACGAGGCGCCATGGCATCCTAGGTCACGCGATCGGAGTAGATCTGGAGATTTTGGAGGAAGGAAGGAGAGGCATAAGAAAGGGGATCTGAGCAGCAACCGGAGAAAGCAAAAAGCGAAGCCTGGGCAGATGCCGCTCCCTTATCAACTCGCGCGGTTGCTGAGGCGCCCACGTCCAATCAACCGCCACACGGCGCGCAAGACCGCAGGCTGTTAGGGCCTGCGGCGCTTCGCCCTTGCCCTTCTACCTCCCTGCACGGCCAAGTCCGGGCGCGCCTTGGGCCCGGGGGCTATTGTCGGTGTTCTGGGAACGGGGGTCCCCAGACTTGCCTGCCTGCGGCCTGCGGCGTGGCTCAAAGGGGGGCCCAGCACGACCCATCTTAATCAACAGAGACGCAAGACCCTCGCGAGGGGCCAAGCCTCACGGGGCGGACGACACGGAGCTTCCTCAGGCACGACCTCATCAGGCTGGCTCATGAGGAGGCAGAGAGATCAAGGCGGTGTACCTCACGAGGTGCCCGTGACGCAAGCCATGACGACCAAGGGCGCCAGGCGGGTGCCAGCCCGCGCAGTGTCCTCCTTTCCTCTTTGGTGCAAAGGGGGCAAGCGCAGCCGCGGAGTACCGAGGCATCATGCAAAGGTTGCCATTTCGGTGCAACAAGACCAAGACCAGGAAGACTGCAAGACGGAGGTCATCGTGGAGCCCAGGACGGCGTCACCACCAGAGCTTTGTGCAGGCGAAGACTGCTTTTGTCAGGGTAGCTAGTACTAGCTGTCCCCCTTCAAATTAGCCCGCCATTTTTGGCTCCCTACCCGCTCGATATTTGGGAAGAGGACCAGGGCCTCTATAAATAGGACCAGCCACCCACAGAGCAAAGGGGGGGTTCGGAAGAGGAGGTTCTTTAGAGAGGGGGTTCGATTAGAGAGAGAGAGAGAAGGGTGGCTGAACTCCTCCCAGCAGTTCATCACCCCAGCCAAGAACAGACCCTCGCGAGGCTGTTCTTCCTTGTATCATTCATCATCATCAGCCCTAGAGGCAATCCACCACACCACAAACTGGAGTAGGGTATTACACCACAACGGTGGCCCGAACCAGTATAAACCCTGTGTCTCTTGTGTTGTTCTTTCCATAGCTTAGATCTTAGTGAGGCGGAGGGGTGCAGGTAGGTAGGAAGCGAAATCTCCGTGCGCACCCCAGTGTTCGAACCTCAAGGGTCTGCCGGAACCCGAAATCCGACACCCACAGCAATTTATTATAAAAAAGACAGGAAGAACATCAAAGAGTTATTTAAGAAAAGGAACAGGGCAGGAAAGGAAAGAAAAGGAAAACTATACAAACTAGTCTAGACAAAAAAGAGAAGTCTAACTATAGAGATTACAAATGCAGGGCCCCTGAAGGAGGCAGGAAATCAATCCATCTGATCAAAGCATCCCTGTGTCTTGACTTGATTCTGTGAGCTAAGAGAGAGATGTCCTTTACAAAGCCATTCCTCCACTGCCTAAAGGTAGGTCTGAGATGCCTGAAGACTTTGTCATTCCTAACTTTCCAAATATTCCACCAAGTGAGGAAGACCACTTCAGAGAAGAAAGGCTTATTGAAATCCTTCCTAGCATGGTGTGCAATCTACACCATATCCTGACTATTGAGCCATGAAATTTGTAGATAGTTCCATACTCTCATGCTGAAGTTGCACTGGAAGAACAAATGATTCCTGTCCTCAAGTGCTCCTGTGTGATAAAGTACACATTCAGGCCCATCATTGATCTTCCACTTCCTGCGTTGAATCATATCTTTGGTGTTTACTCTGTCCATGATGACAAGCTAGGCAAACATTTTAATTGTCATAGTACAGCAGGATTTCCATATCCAACAGAGAAGAGGGTTGACAGGAATTGGCTGATGAACAAAGTTATAGTATTTCTTTGCTGTAAACCCAGCTTTCTTCCCATGTTTCCATTGCCAGGAATCATTAGCAACAACATTGAAGGAAATCTCAGCCATAATTCCAGACAGTTGATTAAACTCCATATAGGCCAATTCAGATAGTGGCAAGGAGAACATGCTCTGAAACTCACTGGTCTGCATCACTTCCATAACAGAGAAATTCTTTTGCAAGCAGAAGGAAAAAAGTCTGGGGAATCTGTCTTGGAGTGGTATGCATGAGTTATCAATTTCCCAAGAATCAGACCAGAATAGCAAAGAGTCCCCTCTTCCCACAGATACAGAAGAAACAGCCCTGAATTTATCCATTAGCTTACAGATGTCTCTCCACCAAAAGGAGCCACACAAAGCAGTGTCACGAGGAACTCTTTGATAATAGTAACTGTCCCAGATCAAATGAACCCATGGCACATCTACTTTGTTATAGAACTTATTGAGGAATTGCATTAACAAAGCTTCATTTTGCAGGCCCAGATTGAGTATGCCAAGCCCACCGTTAAGTTTGGGCCTGCAGACTAAGGGCCAAGCAGCCAGAGAATTCCCCTTCTCCTGACCATACTTTCTCCATAGACATTGTCTTTGTATTCTTTCCAGTTGCTTTAAAATCCCTTGTGGTATCGATAAACTACAAAGGAAAAAGATTGGCAATGAAGAGATAACCAAGTTTACCAACTGCAGCCTACTACCTTGGGGCAGAAACCATGAGCTAGCAGTTAACCTTCGTTCCATACAGTCAACTAGTGGAAGCAGATCAACAATTTTGGGCCTAGTTGTGCCCACTGGCAGACCCAAATATGTGAATGGCATAACCCCCAGTTGGCACCCAAACTGTGCAGCAAGAACATTGGCAGAAGTGGCATCCACATTGATTGGACACATTGATGATTTGTGATAGTTAATCTATAGTCCAGTTGCCATTGAGAAGGACTTTAGAACAGACTTTAGCACCTCCAATTGAGCAGAATCAGCATTCACAAACAGGAGTGTGTCATCAGCATATTGGACCACTGGGTAATCAGGATCATGAGTTAGTAGGGGCAAATAGAGAAGTCCTTTCATGAGATGATCATTAATCATAGTCTGCAATAGATCAGCAGCAATCACAAACAACAAAGGTGAAATGGGATCACCTTGGTTTACCCCACACTTGCACTTGAAATGATTTCCTGGTACCCCATTAAGTAAGATTGAGGAGGTTGCTGAGGACAACAATTGCTGTATCCAGGATATCCATTTATTATCAAAACCCTTTGCCACCAAGATCTTTATAATTGCCTCATGCTGAATAGAATCAAAGGCTTTTTCAAAGTCAAGTTTGAGTAACATGATTGGCTGTTTTGACTGATTGCACTGGTGAACGTACTCAAAAGTCCATGCTATACAATCCTGAATGGTTCTTGATTTGATAAATCCATATTGATTTTTATGCACACATTTGGTTATTTCATCTTGGAACCTGTTGGCTGCAAGCTTAGTGAGGAATTTCAACCCCACACTTGTCAAAGAAATTGGCCTAAAATCTCCAGCAGTTTCAGGTGACAACTTTTTGGGGATCAGAGTTATGAAGGCCTCACTAAGATTTTAAACCTGAGCAGTTCCAGCATGGAACTCATTGACCAGTGCAATGAAATCTCCTGAAATGATTTGCCAACACTTTTTCATAAAAAGACCATTAAATCCATCTGGTCCAGGAGCCTTGTCAGTGGGCAATTCCCTAATCACCTGCTCAATTTCTTTGACCTCAAAAGGCCTAGTGAGGACATCTAGCCCCTGCACCCTAGGGATGATAGAAAGGATGTCATTGCCCAGAAAGATTGGTTTCACAGTTCCCATTCTTCCCTTAAAAATCTCCAGAAATTCATTAGCAATTGTGTCATGGTCTGAAGAAACTGTTCCATCAGACAACTGTAAGGTGGCAATTGAATTTTTTCTATATCTCTTAGTTGCCATGGCATGGAAGAATTTGGAATTTTCTTCCCCCACTTTGATGTACCTAATGGTGCACCTCTTATTCCAGTATAGAAATTGCAAATGAAGAAGATGTTCATGGTGCATCTTCACCAGTTTTCTGAAATTGGATTCAGATAAGAACAAAGGTCTGGAGTCTTCCAAATCATCTAACCAAAAAATCACCCAGTTACACTTCTCAATCAGAACTTTAATATGAGACAAACCCTTCTGCCATTTCTTAAGAGCAAACCTCAAAGCTTTTAGTTTGTCCATAATAATTGCTGATATATGTGTTTCATGAGAATGTTTTTTCCAAACCTCTTGAACACACTCCATGAAACCAGGTTGGTGGACCCAATAATTTTCAAATCTAAATATGTGAGCCTTTGGGATGTTTGTGCATATAGAAACCACACATGGAATATGATCTGACGCAGTTTTGGCAAGAGGTGTAACTTGAGTATTTGGGTATTGGTCAATCCAGCTGGCAGAGGTAAAAAACCAATCCAATTGTTCAAGAAGAGGGAAATCCTGCATAATAGACCAAGTGAACCTTCTTCCTTTTAGAGGTAATTCAAGCAGTCCCAAGTGACCTATGATCTCATTGAAAATAAAAATATCATTGACATCTCCACCTGGAAGATTTCTATTGTCTAGAGATCTAATGAAGTTAAAATCACCCAACAATAGCCAATTTTGTTCAGGTTTAACCTTTAAATTATAAAACCAACTGACAAATTCATCCCGTAAGACACCCTGACAGGGTCCATAAACATTGACTAGGTAACATATGTCATCATTATGCATAGACTTGAAGCTAATCACAACCCCATAAGGTTTGACTTCAATTAAGGTCCCTGAAAAAACATCTGATCGCCACACAGTTAAAATGCCACCAGAAGCTCCCCTTGAAGGAGATTCAATAAACTGATCAAAACCCACAGTACAAATGCTTTTAATTAAATTTCGAGGGCACTCAAAGAGCTTAGTTTCCTGCAGGCACACAACCGCACATTGACTTTCAGATACTTTCTGCCTAACCGCACGCTGCCTTGTGTTAGAATTTAACCCACGGACATTCCAACAAAGAACCTTCCAGCTACGCATTGACCTTTGATTCATAGAATAGTATATAAGAACATAGCAAAAACAATGTGACACCTAGTGCCACACAACCCTGGCCATAGAAAACCAGAAGCGCCAAGTCTAGACCATAGTGCATAAGTTCAGAGAGAACATAACAGACAGCAAATTTGACAGGCTCGCTACACCTAGAAAAAACATTAAACTTTAACATTTAAGCACTGCCGGAGGAGGAGTCGTCCTTAGGATTGGCCATAAGCTTCTCCTGAGACAGCAGGTTGGAATCAATTTCCAGCTCTGCTCTAATTGCCTGCAGCACCCAGATCGGCATCGGCGGAGGGACATCTTCAGTCTTGTCGTTGCCCACATCTTCAGTATTGTTGTCCATGCCAGCAGCAGCTTCCGGATTGGGCCGGGCCTTCTCTTCCATGGGCTTGGACCTAGGACGTCTTTTAGCAGGATGAAGTGAAAGTTGCTCAAAACCCACAGGTTTGAAACCATCCAACTTTGCCGCGCTCCTCATACATCTTCTAACTGAAGTGTCCACCAAGGGAGCAGATATCTTCCGCCTACCACGCTGGTTTTTCTGGCGAGTCTTAGACTCCATAGCGAAAACCACAGGAGAGGAAACCTCGTCCTGGCCAGAAAGCCCCACAGCCCCAGAATCCACAACAACCACAGCCTCAGAAATCAACAGCACATCAGAACTCACATCACCAGAATGCCCATCACTTGAGACAGAAGAACTACCAAACAAGGATCGAGCAACTGGGCGCCTAGTGACAGTTGCATTGCTAGGCAGAGTACTGGGCAAACTTGGGACCAGCATGGACATCCTCTGAGAGTCATCAAACGCAATCGACCATTTGCGCTTGGAATAGGTGACAGTCCCGAAGGGCTTGAAGAAAATGGACCGGGCACCTCCTTCACTGAAAAGTCAAACATCAAATTCTCAAACGAGCGCTTCCAAAGCATTTCAGGCGGAAGAGTTGGTCCAGCCACAATCCGAGCCATCCCAATGAAGATCTGATGGTGCTGAATTACAGGTGGCTGATAGGGGACAATAGCCAATGGATTTTCCTCCACAACTACAGGTTGAACATGAGCAGGGGCAATCAGATCGAACAATGGTGGATGCTGCGGTTGAACGACCTGCAGAGGCCGCTCAACAGACTCAGATTCTTCTGGTTGATCAATGACAATGGAGACTTGTCCTTGTTCTGGTGCAGCGGGCTGTGGGGGCTGATTATTATCCTCCTCATCTCCCCATTGAGCATTGCCCCAACCAGCAGCAACTGGGTTATCAGGAGGGGGAGGAGGTGCGAGAGGCGCGTCATTCCATCCAAGCATTGGGTAAGGCGGGAGAACAAATGGTATGTTGTCCGGAATTAGGTGTCCAGGCATTGGATGAGGATTGCCATCCAAAGGCATCGGATCCTCATCGTTGGGCATCTGGTCTGCAAAGTCTACCCCAAGAACATAACATGCAGCAGTCCAGGAAACTTGTGCACCCCCCCATTCAGCATAATCTCCAAAAACCACATCCCTTGGCACAAGAGGTGTATCCGGAAAGCTTGCCTCCACAACAGTACGGGCCAGGTACGGATCTTCACTATCCCAAGAATGAAACTTTCCAAAAGTACCTACTGCCTGAGAGATATACTCTGTCGTACGATAATCAAGTGGAATCCCAACGAACATGAGCCAGCCCTTACGAAAACCATGATTTCCTTTGAAGTTTTCCCCCTCATCATGCTTCATAAATCTAACAAATCGATCATTTCCCAAAGCAAACGGCGGATGCTGAATCAAAGTATATCTAACAGACGGATCCCGAACTTGAAACAGACCAACTCCATGAAACCATGGCTGAGCAGAACGGACAAGAATACCTCTGTTATGAAGAAAATGAACCACTTCCTCTCTGACAGGTCCAAGAGGTCCATCTGGAGCAGGCATAACCTCATCCACCATGTCATCTTCATGGCGTCGAGGCGGGCGGTTCGCAGGCGTGAAGAAGGTGCGGGGCAGACGTCGATCCCCACCATCGATGATGTGATGCCCCGGAGGCACAAGACGGTGTGGGTCGAGCTCAAAGTTCGCCATGGCCGGCTGCAACGGCGACGAGCAGAGGTTTTCTTTGGAAGGGCAGGAGGTTTCCTTGGCAGGGAGGCGAGGAGATTGGAACAGTGTGGGCGGTGGCGATGTGACAGGACTAGATATCCCAATAACTCCGGCTCCCTTCCCATGATCAGCTGAGGATTTCGACATACTCGTGTTTTGTTGCAGCGAGCTCCGCCTCCAAACCAATCCATGAGCCCGAGCAAAATCATTACACTCATGCCTAGAGTGACCCACACGAGAGCAAGCCGAGCAGACCGCTCGCATTCCACAAGAGACTGCCATGTGGCCCTTCTGAGCGCAAATGCTATTATACATTGCGGCAACTCATCAAGTAGTAAGCGCAGTGCTCGTCGTCGAGCGAGAAGTGGACGGACACAAATTCCCCCTTCAAAAGTCGGTTTGCTATGTGTCCACTATCCTTACTGCATGCAAATCACGGTACCCACATTATCAAAAGATAGCGTACGTGGTACTTATGGCATCCCGGAAGCTGCGACACTACTTTCAAGAGTGTTCGATAACGGTAGCCTCGGAAGTACCACTTAACGATATTATAAACAACCGCGACGCGATGGGCCGGATTGCTAAATGTGCCATTGAGCTCCTCCCATTCGACATAACTTACAAGCCACGGTGAGCTATTAAATCGCAAGTTTTGGCTGACTTCATCGCTGAATGGACGGAAGCCGAACTCCCTAAAGAGTACGACACATATTCAAACTAGATCATGCACTTCGACGGCTCCAAAATGTTCGCTGGTCTGGGGGCTGGCGTCGTTTTGACGTCCCCAACAGGAGAAAACCGTTCAATACGTACTACAGATAATGTATACGGACTCCAACAACGCAGCCGAATATGAGGCCCTTCTACATGGTCTCCGGATGGCAGTATCCATGGGCATTCAACGCCTAGAGGTGCGCGGGGATTCGAACCTCGCGATATCCCAAATAAATGGAGACTTTGATGCCAAGGATCCGAAAATGGCAGCTTATCGCAATGTCGTCCTAAAAATGTCAGCTCGGTTCGAGGGGCTCGAATTTCACCATGTGGCTCGGGAAAACAATCAGGCGGTGGATATCCTCGCCCGCATCGGTGCAAAACACGACGCGGTCCCTCCCAACATATTTCTGGAAAGGCTTTTCAAGCCATCCGTAGCATGGGAAGGGGACACCGGTAACAACAGTCCAGACCCGGCCAAAATACCCGATACCGAACTCTCTGACACAATCGGAGACTCCGCCACCGAAATAACACAATCAGCCCACGAAATAATGGCCATTATTACCCTGCGGACAGATCCATTCCTGGCCTACCTAACTAGACAGGAACTTCCGGAGGACCAAAATGAGGCACGCTGCATAGTGCGGCGATCCAAGGCCTACAGGGTCCATGAGGGAGAATTGTACAAAAAAGTGCTACCAGAGTCCTTCAAAGGTGCATCTCCAAAGAGGAAGGGCGGAACCTTTTGGTAGAAATTCACGCTGGACTCGGTGGTCATCACGCCGCAGCCCGGGCTCTTGTAAGCAAGGCCTTCCATACAGGATTCTATTGGCCAACGGCCTGGGCAGATGCACAGGACTTGGTCCAACATTGCGCCGGTTGCCAGCTCTTTGCAAATCAAAGCCACATGCCACCCACCGCCCTCCAAACAATCCCCATTACATGGCCCTTCGCGGTTTGGGGGCTTGACATGGTTGGACACCTTAAAGGGGGAACCCACAAGAAAAAATACTTATTGGTCATGGTGGATAAATTCACCAAATGGATAGAGGCTAAACCGGTTAAAACAGCCGAATCTGGACCGGTGATAGATTTCATATCCGGGGTTGTACACTGTTACGGCGTCCCCCGCAGCATCATCACTAATAACGGCACGAACTTCACGGCCGACGAGGTAAAACTCTGGTGCAGCAAAATGGGCATCAAGCTTGATTATGCTTCAGTCTATCACCCACAAACCAACGGTCAAGTCGAACGAGCGAACGGTCTTATAATGAGCGGCATTAAACCCAGATTAGTGCGCTCCTTAACGGAGTCTGACACGCACTGGGTAGAGGATCTCGACTCTCTACTCTAGGGGTTGCGGACCACGCCGAATCGTAGTACCGGATATACACCATTTTTTATGGTGTACGGCGCAGAGGCAGTCCAGTCCTGTGACATAATTCATGACTCACCTCGAGTGCGCATGTACAAAGAAAGAGAAGCCGAGCTCGATCGGCAGGACAGTCTAGACACCTTGGAGGAAGAGCCCGACGTAGCCAAAGCCCGTTCCGCATTTTACCAGCAACAGGCTCGCAGATACCAAAGCAGAGAAGAACGGGCCAAAACTTATAACGTTGGCGAACTAGTTCTATGGCTGCCGGATAAGAAAAAGAACAAGCTCGAACCCAAATGGGAAGGTCCCTTCATTATCGACCAAGTTCTAACCGGTGGAGCGTACCGACTGCGGGATGCATCGACTAGTCGACTCGAGCCGAACCCATGGAATGCAGCCAGGCTCCGAAGATTCTACGCCTAGCACCGGACTTTATGTTAGTCCCCTCCCTTTGTCCATTTTCTGCATATGCATCATCTGTCTTGTTTCCCTTTCTTTCTTTTATTTCTCTAGGCCTTCAAGGGTCACCTTGCGCCTCACTCATACATCACAGATGCGCTAGCCGCACTCTTCATACCTGGGGGCTTCTTTCACAGAAGCTTAAATTATTTACCTGGGCCTCACGCCCAACACATGTGTTATACTTCCGCATGTACCTTTTTTCACCATTATATTCATCGATATGACTTAAGTTTTGGCCAAGCTGAGTTGCCTGGCTCTTGTATTTATGCCCTACATTCCCGTTAATTCGGCTAACGCATAAGGGGAGCACCTCTACGATTGTTACCGCCGGGTCGGCCGGACGTGTACCTCAGACTGGGTGAAGCCGAAAGCCAGCGTTCTTAAGAGAATATTCGGTCAGTGAACAAAAGGTAACCTTTATTTATTATCCATATCTGCCCCCAGATGCTTTTTCTGTGCTTCTTGTCGCAGTCCGGATATGCACTTTAGGACATTCTTACCCAGGGAAAGGAAGCCTTAACAAAACTATTCTCTCTGGAAGATGTTTCTTATTACCCATGTAATATAACATAACTAGTTGGGCACTTGTCTGATAAAGCACTAATGACCCCTACGCCTGGTCTCCACGCATGCCCTGGTTCTTACATAACCGAGAGGGTATTCAGATACACTCCGGACTGTCGGGTCCCGAGGTTGAAGAGAAAAGGTCTGCCACGACAAACGATCTACAATCCAGCTAGAAGGCATTATACATGTCACTTTAAAATTACATAGCCAATTTGACTAGTTGAGTTCCTCTTCAATGCCATCCAATAGGCTGTCTAGTCTACAGTCCTGTTGGGAATACTTTGCAGCCAATTCTACTTGGCTGTACATTAAGCTCACAGGGATCTCCTTCCCATCAGGCCCCACAGGTCCGACTTCAGCCATGTGGTTCGGGTCAGCCTTCGTGTACCATGTCTTCGCCATTGCCCAGGCTTCCCTGGCGCCCTGATGGCAGGCCGATATCTTCCATAATCGGAAGCGCCGCCGTGCTCCCTTTAGCTTTTCTGCAAGCTCTCCAAGGCCTTCGGGTATGGAGACAGATGGCCACAAGGCCTGGGCGACGCCTTGCATCACCTGCCGAATTCATTCGTGCAACTGTGAGAGCTCAGGAAGAAGATCACCCGTTAAACCAGGCATCTCCTCGGCAGGACGACCTGTTAGAATACCTACAGACTTAACTCTGTCAGCCAGCTTCCTCGCCGAACTCTTTTTCAAAGTTCGTTCAAGCACTTACTAAATATGCCGCATCGAAGCCGCCGATTCTCCTTAACAGAGTCCGACAGTTGGGCACGAACATCCTTTAGTTCTATGCCCAGCTTGGTGTTGGCATCTAGGATATCATTCTTCTCCTGCATCACCCTCGTAAGCATGCTCTCACCGGCCTTCAGCTGGCGTATGAGCTGTTGCTTATCCGAATTTACTCCAGCGTCATCTGCAATTTTATCGTCAGATCTGCATATACGCCGCATTCTAATATGATACTTATCATTCGGAGGATATGTTACCAGAGGGGGTCTCCTTGGGCTCCCCTGCTGCGGCCAGTGCGGCCTGAAGTTGGGCTTTGCACTCTTCCAGCTCCTGGGACAGTCGAGTATTCTTTTCTGTAAGAACCTGCATAACAAATGATCGTTAAATCAGTTATCCTAACCGTTTCAAGTCGCAGGGGCTATTAATATATATAATCATCAAATTTTCTCACCCGTATGTCTTTTACATACTGCTCCATGGCTCTGGCTAGAACATTTTGAGCGGCACGAAGGTGCAGGTCTCCCGAGTTGAAGGCATCCAATGCCTCTTGGGAGAAACAAGCGTCACGAAGAACAGTCAGGCGACGCCTGTGGTTCATGGCACTTTCCACCTCGGAATTGGTGGCGGACAGTTTGTCCGCATCCTCTGTCGGAGGAGCGCCCGGCGCACGGCTCATGTTCGTTCCCGCCTCCGAATCCGGCCTTGGAGCCTGGCTGGTGGAGGCGCGATGGGTAGCCTCTCCGGGTATAGTCCGGCGAGCGCTCTTTTTCCTGAAAAGAAGGCATGGGTGTTAGTGTGCCTCTGAGAATAATGGCTTGCAATAAAGACGGCGCGCCGTACCGATGCGCCAGTGTCTCAATCCGGACTGCGGGTCTTTTCAGCCCGCCTAGCCTCGCGGCCCCTTGTTGGTTAGTTTCCACAGGCTCGCCCTTCTGCCCCGAGGACCTTCCCTGCAAAACACGGCTGTTATACGACAATCAAAAAAGCGCAAGGACAGATCCCTTTTTAAGTGCTGGGACTTCGGTCTCAGTCACCTGTGAGGCTGGAACTAGCCCAGGGTAATCGGCCGTAATGGCCACCAAGGCGTTGTCATTACTCGATTGGTAAAAACACCCCATCGATCAGCTCCATAGATATGTCCGGATCCTCCTGGGAGGCTGGGTCAAGGGACCGTCCAGGGTCCTCGGGTTGTGGAGGGGGGCCGTTTATCTCCTTTACAGCCTGGCGCAGCTCCTGCGATGAAATCGCTAGACTGAATACTTAACTACGGGAATACGGAACGGATGGGCGAGAAAAAGTCTCCGCTTACCCAGCTCGAAGGATTGTACATAGAGAATCCGCCCTGTGGGTTGACACGAAGGAATTACTCCTCTTCTCCCTTGTACAAAGTGGACAAGATCTTTATTAGATAAGCAGCCGATCTCGGCCCTTTGCGGCCGTGGCGGGTGGAGTCATCCTCCCCGTTGAAATCCCACATGGGGTGGCCTCTATACTGGAGCGGCTGCACCCCCGCATGATGCATATGGCCACCCCCCGCATCCGGATCGAGCTAAAAAACTTATCCGGCTCATCAGGTAAAGGATGTCCCTGTCATCTTCCTCCAGGGAGCTCCGTGGACGCCAGCTCCGGTGCTTCTTCAAAGGGGCCTTGTCGAACTCAGGAAGGCCGATCCGAATAGGATCCGGGAGGGGGACATCTTCTATATAAAACCATTCTGAAGGCCAGTCTTCGGACGTCTTCTTTGGGGTCCCGGACAAGTATCCGGCCCCGGCAATACGCCACACTTCGGCTCCGCCCACTTGATATATTGACCTCTTCTGAGAATGGGGCACAAGGCAGAACAGCTTCTTCCATAGAGCGAAATGAGCCTCACAGCCCAAAAACAACTCTCAAAGGGCTACGAATCCTGCGATATGCAGCAGGGAGGCACGCGTAAGGTTGTGCAACTGGAGGCCGTACAACTCCAGGAGTCCCCAGAGAAACGGATGAATTGGGAATCCGAGCCCTCTTACCAAATAAGGGACCGGGCATACCCGCTCTCCCTTGGAGGGATTGGGAAGGCACTCCGCTTGCTCTCTGCCATTATAGGTGGCAAGCCCGGCTCAAACCGGGACCAGGTACGCTGGGGGAAGAAATCCCTTGGTCTGAAGCATCACTAATTTGTTGTGCGGGACGGAACATCTCTCGCAATCTCCAGGCTTGGAGGTAGGGGGGCGAGAGGAGGAGGTGCGTCGACCGGGCATGATGGAATGGATCTCTGTGGAGTGCGCTCCAATGAAGGCTCGCCGAGGGAGGATGGTGTGATTTGGATCTGAATCCTCGTATTTTTAATAGGCGGCTCATTCATACAGCTAGGGGGGTAAATGCGAAAACGCCCTGGCTCTTCACATTCGCTCGACATGTGGAAAGTGGCCATTATTAGGCATGGA
The DNA here is from genome assembly GCF_003073215.2 of Triticum urartu. Lineage (NCBI taxonomy): Eukaryota > Viridiplantae > Streptophyta > Magnoliopsida > Poales > Poaceae > Triticum > Triticum urartu. The sequence continues at coordinate 396,875,811 of NC_053027.1, read as the reverse complement.
AGCCAAGGAGTGCAACATTCACAAGAGACCGGACACTATTTCGACAGGTACACAGAATTTGGAGAGGAACCCGCCTTGCAATGCCGAAGACAATACTGCGCGCCGGACTCATCATCATTGAAGCCTGGTTCGGGGGCTACTGAGGGAGTCCTGGATTAGGGGGTCTTCGGACATCCGGACTATCTCCATTGGCCGGACTGTTAGACTATGAAGATACAAGATTGAAGACTTCGTCTCGTGTCCGGATGGGACTCTACTTGGCGTGGAAGGCAAGCTAGGCAATACAGATATGAATATCTCCTCCTTTGTAACCGACCATGTGTAACCCTAACCCTCTCTGGTGTCTATATAAACCGAAGTGTTTTAGTCCGTAGGACAACAATTACAACATACAATCATACCATAGGCTAGCTTCAAGGGTTTAGCCTCTCTGATCTCGTGGTAGATCTACTCTTGTACTACCCATATCATCAATCTTGATCAAGCAGGATGTACGGTTTTACCTCCATCAAGAGGGCCCGAACCTGGGAAAAACATCGTGTCCCCTGCCTTCTGTTACCATCCGGCCTAGACGCATAGTTCGGGACCCCCTACCCGAGATCCGACGGTTTTGACACCGACAACGTAGATTTTCCTCGTCATATCATTTCACCTTGAACAACAAGCTTGATTTTGAGTTTGTGTCGTACCCATGGTTCCAATAACCTTTTTGCTTCATAAATCCTTTGACTTGATGTCATCGCCGATAGATTACATCTTCATGAAATCTCTCGACAAATGTATCGTGATCATCACCAACATTTTGAGCTCTTCCAGGATATCAATCGAATTCATAATGAGAAATACCATCCTTGCGCTCGATGATTTGTATTGTCATCGACCACTTCAATGCCTCCCCTCCAACACAAACTTGTTCGTGTTCTGTGTTATACCTTGAGTTCCTTGCTATCCAGCATTTGTTCTTAATTACCTTGGAATATTACCATCTTTTAGTCAAGAATGTGGTAAGAATTTCACCATCTCTTAAAAATTCTTGGTATAGTGATGCTTCTCGCCATCACCATTCGTTTCTTAGTCCCCACGTTGAGTGAACTCTGTTGTGCGAATTTATTGTCTCTAGCTACCCTATTGCTCCAGAGTTAATGGACAATAATTCCAATTTAGTGTGTTGGTTGCTCAATCGCCACTCCGACGTTGGTCGTGCAACCCAGCCCATATTTTGGGTACACCTTTCAACCAATGTTTAATTGTGTATGTTTACCTCGAGCATACCTCATTATATCATTTGATTTGACAAATGTTATCTCCTTGTTCACATAATAGTGGAAATCCATCTTTCAGGAATTCTCGATCAATTGTCGCTGAGTCCATCAACCATCTCCTCATCCTCTCCTTGGTTAAATGATGAACTCATGATTCGGAACTTGCTTCCATAGTTCATTTCCTAAGAATTTTACGATGTCACCTCGTCAATTGTGTTGCACTTTTTCTTCTCAGGCATCCTGAGTCTGAGTTATCCTGTCACCAATCCGATCTGAATCTCAGTCAAATATGATGGATGGAACATAATTCCAAGAGTTATAACGTTGGTCTTTATATGGCCCAGTAAGGTGATGTCATGCCTGGCACACCTAGTCGGAGGACCTATTGTTATAGTTTCCTTTTTGGCAATGTTAGTCATTCTTCCATGAGGAAATTGTAGGACTTATTCTATAAGTTGTTCCTGATGGATCCTCTTGTTTCCAAAGTCTGATCTTCACCTGTTGACCATGTCAATGCTATCTCGAAGCATTTCTATGGTACTCCGATTTTCAATAGGAACATTTGAAGCCCGATGCTAAATGTTTCCTGCTCAATTATCCAAACACCGCTGTATGGGTAATGTCATGAAAATTCTCTCCCCTACCTAAAGAGTTTTCTACATTATACCATGCCACAGATAGCATGCTCTACTTGTCCTTGGGAAGGACATATACCTGAAATATGTGTTTAAAAACATTTTCCTTTCCATTGTCTGTTTAACCTAGTAATCACCTTTCCTTTCCATTGGTTTGCTTAACCCTTCTTGTGATCTATATTATATAAGCAGTAGTAATCTTCTGCTTATGTAAAACACCTTGGTGTACAACCGTGTCAGTAAGACCCTGTTTCTACTGTTGATGACATTCCGGTAGCCACCGATGGACAGGAACTTTGCCTATTGGTCCGCCTCGTTCAATGAGCAGGAAAATGGTTCTCTTAGTCCCTCGCCCTTGGTATCGACGTTGTTGCCGACATAGTCGACAGGCTACCCTCTGACATGCCTTGCTTGCATGATCACGCAAGACGTCTCCGCCATTCCTACTTTTAAACCACATGGTGGGCCCATAACCCACAGTTCCACAGGATCGAAACCTGACTCTCCTATACCCCATGTTTCCAAACTTATTCCTCGTGCTTGGCTTTGTATTTAATTCACGGGCCACCTTCACAGTGCTCTATTCTGGTATCAGACTCAATACTTACTCTCGCTGCTCTGAACCCCTTTCTCACTCTGGTTCAAACTTCAAGCAACTATCTATCCACTTGGAACCTCTTATTGTACCTTCGTACCTTACTCTCGATGCATTTTATATGTTCAACTCGAGAGATAACCTTATGCTGATTCATGGGTTAACCCCAGATTGTTTCCCTCATAAGCATTTTGTCGTAACCGAGCTGTCCCTTACCTATTAGTAAGTACGTTGGAGTTCCCGAAGAAAAGGACGACTTCACCATGATGACCTGAAGCAAATAAATGAAGACATCAATGTAAGGGGTCAACCTCTTTGAGAAGAGCAAACCAGGATGAGAAGACCCACTAGATTCGTTACCAAACCTTCCCCCCTTTCACTACCTCTTAAATCTCGGGACGAGATTTCTTGTAGTGGAGGAGAATTGTGATGCCCGGATAATCAAGCTACAGTGAACCTCGGCTAATGATGCCACGTCACCTCGATTACTATTGCTAATCTCGCGTTAGTTCGAAGCAGATTCAAAATCAAATTCGAAATAAGGGCAAACATCAAAAAGTTTCAAATATTAAAAAGAAAATGTTCGGGTTGTGCCAATTAATGCATAGATGCTTATGATGTAGAATCCACATTTTTATATAATGAATAAATGCACTAAAAAGATTTAAACGGTAGCAAAAACATTATTTCAATGCCCTTGGTATTTTATAAAACACTAAACTATTTTATTTTGGGTTAAAACCTTTTGTGGCTGAGGGTTATTTTGAAACGTTATTTTAGGAGCTATAGTCATATTTTACTAAGTAAAAATAATGTGGAATTAAAATTAAAATAGAAAAGAAAATTAACAAAAGAAAACAAAAAGAACCCCCCCTCCCCTGGGGCCATTTGGCCCATCTGGCTGACAGCCAGCCGGCCCACCCCGCGCCTGGCCTGTTTGGCCCCCCAACTCCAGTATCCTTAACCCCCTCACACCCCGAAACCCTAGTCCACGACCGCATTATCCCCACTCCTCCCCCGACGTCTCTCTCCCCCTCGTCCCGATCTAGATCAGGGTCGCGCCCGATCCGACGCAGGCGCCCATCCCCGACTCCGCCCTCGCCGCCCGGAACGACTCCGCCGCCGGAGGACCTCGCTGGACCGCCTCCACCTCATTGCCGCCTTCCTTGTCTTCCTCCCCGACTCGCGTCACCAAGCCTCGCCACCCTGTGCCCCTGTAACACCGGTGAGGCCATCAGCCTCCGCCTTCCCTCCTCCTCTTCCCCTCTGTCGCCATGCACAGTCGCCGACCGGGCCCCGAACGTGCTCACCGCGCCGGCGCACGCCTCAGACCACCGCCTCGTACGCGCGCTGGCCGCGCTCACCGTGTCCTCGCCTCGCCCGGCGCGGCTCCGCTCGCGCCCGCCGCCGCGCTGCCCTGCTGTCGTGCAGCCGTGGCTCACTCCCCACCCGCCGCACGCGCTCCGGCGCTCGCTCGCGGCCGTCGCCTCGCACCGTCCTGCTGCCTTCGCTCTCCCGCCCCGGCTGCGTCACCTGCCCCGCACCCCCCTGTCCGCCGCACGCGCCCGTGCCTCCTCCTGCCGCACTCGCCAGTCGGGCCTCCCGCGCACAAGCTCCCGCTGCGCCTGCTTCCCCCCATAGCGCTCGTTGCCTGCCGCTGCACACCGTTCCCCGCGCCCATGGCCGCTTCTCCACGGGCCACGGCCACCACACCGCCCCTGCTCCCCTCGCCCCGCTCCATTCCCACCTCGGCCGCCTCCCCTGGTCGGTGCCTTGGCCGCCGGCGCCTAGCCACGTCGATGGCCGCACCTGCGCTTGCGCCATTCGGGCAGCACCCAGTGCGCCTGTTCAGGTTATGCCCGCTCCCGCTACCGCTAAACCCCTAGGGTCAATGACAGGAGGGCCCCGCCTCCAGAACGATTTTATAAACAAAGGAATTAAATAATAATAATATAATTAATTAACCTAATTAATACTGTTAATTAATCTAATTAAGCATAATTAACTAACCTAATCACATTAATTAAATTAACTAATCTTGTTTAGTTAACTAAGTCAATGACCAGTGGGACCCACACGTCAGTTTTGACTCCAGTCAACTACATTGTTGACTGCTGACATTACACATACGTCATGCTGACGTCATCCCTTACTATTCTGGATAATGTTGATTTAAATTAATTAAATAATTCCAAAAAATGTTTAAAACTTTAGAAAATCATATAAAATAAACCATAGCTCAGATGAAAATGTTTACTACATGAAAGTTGCTCAGGAGGACGAGACAAATCCGGATACGCAACCCGTTCGTTCGCCTCGCGTCCCTAGCATAGCAAACCTGCAAACTCCCCCTCCGGTTCATCTGTATGAAAACACGAAACACCGGGGATACCTTCCCGGATGTTTCCCCCTTTGTCGGTATTACCTATCCTTGCGTTAGATCACCTCTAGCACCGCGTATTGCCATGTTATGCTTTGTGATGCTTTGATTGCTTTGTTATTTATTGTGTTCCCCTCCGTTACTTCTTTCCGGTAGACCCCGAGACCGCTATCGGTACCCATGTACGACTACGGTGTTGATGACCCCTCTCTCTTAACAGAGCAACAAGGCAAGCCCCCCCCTTTCATCACCAGATATCGCCTATTCTTCTCTCTACTGCTTGCATTAGAGTAGTGTAGCATGTTACTGCTTTCCGTTAATCCTATCCGGATGCATAGCCTGTCTTTGCTACTACTGTTGATACCTTACCTGCAATCCTAAATACTTAGTATAGGATGCTAGATTATCATCAGTGGCCCCACATTCTTGTCAGTCTGCCATGCTATACTATCGAGCCGTGATCATGTCGGGTGTTGATCACGGGTAAATACATGCATATATACATACTATACGGGGGGTGACTAATGCCGGGTCGGCTCGTTGAGTACCCGCAAGTGATTCTGATGTGGGAGCTAAAGGGGAAGGTGGCTCCATCCAGGTAATGGTGGGCCTAAGTTCCCGACGGCCCCAGACTGTTACTTTGAGGCGGAGCAACAGGGCAGGTTCAGACCACCTAGGAGAGAGGTGGGCCTAGTCCTAGTCGGCATTCACGGATACTTCAAGATAACACGCTTAGCAGGATCTCGGTATTTGATCTGAGTCTGGCCTATACGCACTAACCATCTATGCGGGGACAGTTATGGGCACTAGACCTCGTGGTATCAGCCGAAGCCATTGTGACGTCAGCGACTGAGCGGCGCGCGCCGGATTGGACCGTAAGCCTGCTCTTGTATTAAGCGGGCTAGTCCTGCTTCCGGCCGCGTACGCAACATGTAGGTGTGCAATGGGCGCTGGGCCCCGACCCCTACGCCATAGGATTTATACCGACGTGCTGACCTCTCTGTTGTGCCTAGGTAGGGCAGCGACGTGTTGATCTTCCGAGGCCGGGCATGACCTAGAAAATTGTGTCCGGACAAAGGGGATCGAGCGTGTTGGGAAATGTGGTGCACCCCTGCAGGGAAGTTAATCTATTCGAATAGCCATGATCTTCGGTAACAGGACGACTTGGAGTTGTACCTTGAGCTTATGACAACTAGAATCGGATACTTAATAGAACACACCCTTCCAAGTGCCAGATACAACCGGTGATCGCTCTCTCACAGGGCGACGAGGGGAGGATCATTGGTTAGGATTATGCTATGCGATGCTACTTGGTGAACTTACCATCTACTCTCTTCTACATGCTGCAAGATGGAGGTGGCCAGAAGCGTAGTCTTCGATAGGACTAGCTATCCCCCTCTTATTCCGGCGTTCTGTAGTTCAGTCCACATACGATACCCCTTTTCCATTTGATACCAATGCATACATATGTACTGTAGCTCCTTGCTTGCGAGTACTTTGGATGAGTACTCACGGTTGCTTTTCTCCCCCTTTTCCCCTTTCCTATACTCGATTGCTGCGACCAGACGATGAAGTCCAGGAGCCAGACGCCACTGTCGATGACGACTACTACTACTCGGGAGGTGCCTACTACTATGTGCAGCCCGCTGATGACGACAAGGAGTAGTTTAGGAGGATCCTAGACAGGAGGCCTGCGCCTCTTTCGATCTGTATCCCAATTTGTGCTAGCCTTCTTAAGGCAAACTTGTTTAACTTATGTCTGTACTCAGATATTGTTGCTTCCGCTGACTTGTCTATGATCGAGCTCTTGTGTTTGAGCCTTCGAGGCCCCTGGCTTGTAATATGATGCTTGTATGACTTATTTTATTTGTAGAGTTGTGTTGCGATATCTTCCCGTGAGTCCCTGATCTTGACCGTACACGTTTGCGTGTATGATTAGTGTACGATTGAATCAGGGGCGTCACATTACAAATCCTTTTCTCTCGTAAGTACCAATTCCATTAGCTCCCAAGGGACGATTTATGATAGTAATCAAAATCGGGACTTCATAATACCACGACTCTGCATACTTATCCTCCAAGGGTCGGTTGATCCTTTTAAAAATGAACCGGTACTTTAGCATTGTAATCTTGTAACTTTAGCCTGTGTAGTCCCCAAGGGCCGGTTTATCTTTCCAAGGTGAACCGGGACTTTAAGCACTGTTACTTTGAGCAGATGTACATTAGCCCCCCAAGTACCAGGAATAATGCTTGCATTACACTTGGGACTTTGAAATAATTTTCTAGAACGAAGCGAGTAGGCATTAGCCCCCAAGTGCAAGGTGCATAACTTGTTATACGCTTGCTACTTCAAATATATATAGCCCATTGATGATATGTCTTTCCTTTATAGGCTGAGCTGAGGAAAAAGGATGCCCAAACCGATGATCTTCAAGAGAACCTTAAATCTTAGCAAGCGGAGGCTTCTAAAGCCAAGGAAGAACTCACCAATGCCTTAACAGCCATTGAGAAGCTGAAGGAAACCTTTAAGAAGGAACATGAAGATTAGGAGATAGAAAAGGCCGCTTTAGCAAAGAGGGCCGAAGATGCAGAAGCAGCCCTTAAAACGGTGGTCGAAGAACTGACCGGTTTAAAGCGGCGAATAAACGCTATGACCTCTGCTGTATTTGGTAAGTATCCTCAACTGATGTTTTTCAAGTCATTTTACCGTATCAATTACCGGTTTATTGATGCTTGCAATGTCACAGGGACCCGCATTACCCATCTGGGCTCTGACATGCGGATGAAGCTGAAGGCTGCCTATACTTTGATAGAGCAGCTATATTCTGGATCCCAACGGGCTATTTGCACTGCATCTTATAACAGGCCTCCTCCAACACTGATAAAAGAAACCATCGAGAAGCTGTCAATGTTTCCTGCCCGGTTGGACGAACTTAAAAGATCAGCTGCAAGGTGAGGCGCGCTGACTGCACTAATCCGGGCCAAGGCATGGATTCCAGATCTTGAACTGGCAGATATTGGCCAAGGCTATCCCGGCATAAAGGAAAACGGCTTAGAATTCAACAATGATGATCTCCGAAGGCTGACAAGGGAACTGCGACCCATAGCGAGCGAATTGGCGGATGAAACAGATATATCTCATTACCAGTCGGTTTATGATGCTGATCAGAAAAGATATCCGGCGCCAAAACATGATGTAGAAGATATTGTTCCGCCAATTTGTAAGCACACTTATGCCCCTGACATTGATCCTTCCACCCTTATAAGTGAAGAAGCCGTGTTCCAAGCTTTAACTGGAATCGATTATACAATGATTGATTTCCAGCCACTGGGTAGAGAGGAGGATGATGCACCGACTCAAGATGACCCTCAATCTTCAAGTTGTCCTGGTGATGAATCCTGAACTAGGGGGCCGGTTTAGTCTGTCGCAGCCTACCATTCTTACTGAAACAATTATCCAGTGTGGGCATTAAAACGCCTTGTAATAGGCTAGTTCAAACACTTGTCTATTATGCCATCGAGCATACTTTTTTTGCTTGATACTGATAACTCGCCATGCTTTTGGGATCTTTATTATATGCATAATCCGTAGTGGTTGTATTTTAACTTGTTCCTGCATACAAGAGATTGAAAGGGTCCGGGCGGTTTACCGCTGGACGGGTCATGATGCCCAAACATATAGCCTAGGTGTAAAGCCAAGGCTGTTTAAAAACAACCAGATATAAAATAAAGAATACCTGTTACCTCATCGTTTGACCCATGGTTATTATAAAAAGAGTGATAACACCAATCTGGAGTATAGATGACTCCTTCCAGGTTTGCCGGTTTACGATAAAACCGTACCGGGTTATGATAAACACCGGTTTTATCCATATAATACTGGTGACTTGTAATCAAAACCAGGCCGGAACAATAAAGGCCGGATTATAGCTGATCATGTACTAACAATTTAGCATTGTAACCCCACGCCTGGTTGTAATAAACGCCGGTTTATCAGAAAACACTTATGAATTTTATCAAAAGAGAAGAAACACTTTGCAAAAAATACAAGAAGAATATGCGAGGCTTTTCATGGGCTGCCAAGCCCTAAATCGAGGACTTTCATGGGCTTCCAGGCCACTGAGTTAAACCATTTTTCAAAGCCTTTTAAGATGGACCTCAATCTTTAACCAATCATCGTTTTAACTTTGACAAGTTCAGGGTCTATGAGATTGACTTGTCAAACGTTCGATGGGTCATACCAGGTTTACCTGGACGGAGTGGTTTACTTAAAGAGGCAGGATAACTAGGGGTTTGAGGTGAATACACCTGGCTTCCAAGCCTGACTTGATAGCCTATTGCAAGGGTGTAGACTCTTTGTTCTTTGAGAAGCAAAGAGCCCCCAAGCAACATTTGAGCTGTGCTCGGTGAGTGCCTATGTTTGAGTTGTGCTAGTGCAACACTCTCTTTGGCTCCACATAATTTCCTTTTGGCCTTAAGCCTATCAAGAGGTGTAGCTATGGTGCAAATACAACCAAGCCCCCTAGTGATTTCCCTTAGGCTTGAAGCCGATGAAGAGGTGTAGCCAAGGTTCGGATACGACCAAGCCCCCTAGTGATTTTATATGTGTGACTTGATAAGCCGGATCAACAGAACTCTGCTTTATGAACAGAAGCCCCCATGTAAACATACTTGATGTAAAAAACAGAGACCCCGCTTTAGCTGAGGCTCCGGTTTATTATATTGATCATAATATATACATTATCATAATTATGTACATAAAAAAGAGCCTATGGCTCAAGTATAGTACGGCCGAAGATGAGCTATATTCCACGGCCGCTGGGTCTCCTCCTCCGATTTACGTGAGTCCTTGTGCTCTCAAACATCGATAAGGTAGTATGATCCATTGTGCAATTTTTTTCTGACCACAAAAGGCCCTTCCCAAGGTGGGGATAACTTGTGCATATCAGTCTGATCCTGGATGAGCCGGAGCACCAGATCGCCTTCTTGAAAAGTTCTGGTTTTAATCCAGCGGCTGTGATAACGTCGCATATCTTGTTGATAAATCGCCAAACGTGCCGCTGCAAGATCACGCTCCTCATCTAACAGGTCCAATGAGTCCTGACGTGCTTTTTCATTATCAGCTTCAACATAAGTCGCCACACGGGGCGCGTCATGACGTATGTCACTAGGGAGAACTGCCTCTGCCCCGTAAACCATGAAGAAGGGCGTGTAACCCGTAGATCTGTTTGGTGTGGTGTTGATACTCCATAACACGGAAGGTAACTCCACCACCAAACAACCCGGCGTCCACTTTAAAGGAACAATAAGCCGGGGTTTGATACCTCTCAAAATTTCTTGATTGGACCTTTCTGCCTAACCATTAGATTGGGGCTGAGCCATTGATGACACGTCAAGACGGATATGCTCACGTTGACAGAATTCTTCCATAGCATCCTTCGAAAAATTAGTACCATTATCAGTGATAATGCTGTGTGGAAAACCAAACCAGAATATCACCTTTTTGATGAATTGAACCGTCATGGCCGCATCACACTGACTGACTGGCTCTGCCTCTACCCACTTGGTAAACTTATCAACTGCCACCAGCAGGTGGGTTTTCTTGTCCTTGGACCTCTTAAAAGGTCCAACCATATCGAGCCCCCAAGTTGCAAACGGCCAAGTTATTGGAATCATTCTTAATTCTTAGGCCGGAACATGAGCACGACATGCAATTCTGACAACAGTCACACCTCCTTACCAAATCATCAGCATCAGCATGAGCCGTCAACCAATAGAAGCCGTGACGAAAAGCCTTAGCCACCAAGAATTTTGAACCGGCATGGTGACCACAATCTCCTTCGTGGATCTCACGCAAAATCTCACGACCTTCTTGAGGAGACACACAACGCTAAAATGCTCTTGTGACGCTGTAATGATGTACCTCCCCATTGACAATGGTCATAGACTTGGATCGCCGGATTACCTGTCGGGCCAAGGTTTCATCGTCTGGTAACTCGCCCCGTTTCATGTATGCTAGGTATGGGACCGTCCAATCCGGAATAACATGAAGAGCCGCCACCAATTGAGCCTCGGGGTCAGGTACAGCCAAATCCTCCTCGGTAGGTATCTTGACTGACGGATTATGCAATACATCTAGAAAGGTATTGGGTGGCACCGGTTTACGTTGAGAACCTGAGAGACTTAAAGCGTCTGCCACTTCATTCTTTTGCCGGTCTATATGGTCAACTTGATAACCCTTCAAATGACTAGCCACTGCATCCACCTCTCGTCTATATGCTGCCATGAATGGATCCTTGGAATCCCAAGTGCCAGATACCTGCTGAGCCACCAGGTCCGAGTCACCAAATCACTTAACCCGGCTTAAACTCATTCCATTAGCCATCCGAAGACCATGGAGCAAGGCCTCATACTCAGCTGCATTGTTAGTACAAGGGAACATTAAACGGACAACTTAACAAAACTTATCACCTCATGGGGAAGTTAATAAGACTCCAGCCCCCAAGCCCTCCAATTGCCCGGACCCATCAAAATGAATAGTCCAATAAGTGTTGTCTGGCTTTTCCTCCGGTGCTTGCGACTCTATCCAATCATTGATGAAGTCCACAAGTTCTTGGGATTTGATTGCCGTGCGAGGTGTATACTTTATCCCGTGAGGTCCAAGCTCAATAGCCCATTTAGCAATCCGGTCAGTTGCTTCTCTGTTTTGGATGATATCTCCCAAGGGGGCTAAGCTGACAACTGTGATAGGATGACCCTGGAAATAGTGCTTGAGTTTCCGGCTTGCCATAAAAACCCCATACACCAGCTTCTGCCAATGTGGGTATCTCTGTTTGGACTCAATGAGCACCTCGCTGATATAATAAACCGGCCATTGAACCAGATACTCTTTCCCAGCCTCCTTGCGCTCCACGACAATAGCCACACTGACAGCTCGGGCATTAGCAGCCACATATAGTAATAAGGGCTCCTTATCAACCAGAGCCGCAAGGACAGGTGGCTTGGCTAACTGTCTCTTTAGATCCTCAAGCGCTTCATCAGCAGTATCACTCCAGACGAAGTGATCCGTTTTCTTTAGCATCTGATACAAAGGGATAGCCTTCTCTCCAAGGTGACTTTTAAACCGGCTTAAGGCTGCAATCCGGCCTGCAAAACGTTGAACATCGTTAATGCACGCCGGTTTAGCCAGAGATGTGATAGCCGTGATCTTCTCCAGATTAGCTTCAATACCCCTGTTAGACACCAGAAAACACAAGAGCTTGCCTGCCGGTACACCAAAGACACGTTTGGCCGGATTAAGCATCATCTTATAAACCCGGAGGTTATCAAAAGTTTCCTTCAAGTCACCTATCAATGTATCCTTCTTTCTGGACTTCACCACAATATCATCCACATATGCATGTACATTGCGCCCAACCTGATATGTAGACAATTTTTGATGCAACGTTGATAAGTTGCTTGGGCACTCTTGAGCCTGAAAGGCGTAGATACACAGTAGAAGGCTCCAAAGGGAGTTATGAAAGATGTCTTCTCCTGGTCCTTAACTGCCATTTTGATCTGATGATAACTAGAATAAGCATCCAGAAAACACAAATGGTCACAACCTGCTGTAGCATCAATAATTTGATCAATACGAGGGAGAGCAAAGGGGTCAGCTAGACAGGCTTTGTTTAAGTCTGTGTAATCAACACACATACGCCAAGTGCCGTTTTTCTTAAGTACCAACACCGGATTAGCTAGCCACTCAGGGTGAAAGACCTCCACAATAAACCCTGCTGCCAAAAGCCGAGCTACCTCCTCGCCAATAGCCTTACGCCTTTCTTCGTTGAAGCGGCGAAGAAATTGCCTGACCGGTTTAAACTTAGGATCTATATTAAGGGTGTGCTCAACGAGTTCCCTCGGTACACCTGGCATGTCAGAAGGCTTCCATGCAAAGATGTCCCGGTTCTCACGGATGAACTCGATGAGCGCGCTTTCCTATTTCGGATCCAGGTTAGCGCTGATGCTGAACTGCTTGGATGAATCGCCAGGAACAAGTCAACTAGCTTAGTCTCATCGGCTGATTTAAATTTCAGTGCTAGATCATGCTCAATAGTTGGCTTTTTTAGAGAAGTCATATCTGCCGGATCAACATTGTCCTTATAAAATTTCAGCTCCTCTGTGGTGCAAACCGACACAGCTTAAGCCGCATCACCTTCTTCGCATTCCAAGGCAATCTTCCGGCTGCCATGCACCGTGATGGTCCCCTTATGACCCGGCATCTTAAGCTGCAGATAAACATAACATGGCCTTGCCATGAACTTAGAATAAACCAGCCGTCCGAACAGGGCATGATATGGACTCTTGATTTTCACCACTTCAAAAGTTAACACCTCTGATCTTGAATCATGATCGTCGCCAAAAGCAACTTCTAGAGCTATCTTGCAACTGGGTATGCCGATTTACTAGGCACTACCCCATGAAACACAGTGTTTGACGGTTAAAGATTCTTATCTGTTAACCCCATGCGACGAAAGGTTTCATAGTAAAGGATATTGATACTGCTTCCTCCATCCATAAGCACCTTGGTAAATTTATACCCCCCAACCTGAGGTGCCACCACTAAAGCCAGATGATCCGGATTGTCAACCCAGGGTGGATGATCCTCTTGACTCCACAGGATGGGCTGTTTAGACCAGCACACATAACGAGGTACCGCCGGTTTAATGGAGTTCATGGCTCTTTTATGAAGCTTCTGATTGTGCTTACATAAGCTAGTGGTGAAGACATGATACTGCCCACTAATCAACTACTTTGGATTGCTCTGATAACTCGACTAATGCTGTTGTTGATTCCCCTGATGGTTGTAACCTCCCTGGTTACCCTGGTCGCTCTGATTTTCATGTCTGGTTTGGTTTCCCTCGAATCCTGAACCGGAACTGCCACCACCATAACCCGGCCCATGGAAACCGCCTCCTGAACTGCCGGGCGGTCTATTGTCATATTGAAAAAGATCTGAATTTTTGAACTCCCGCATGATGAAGCAATCCTTCGAAAGATGTGTAGCTGGCCTATCCTTTGATCCATGGTTTGGGTAAGGCTGGTTTAACAGGCGCTCCAGATTGGGGCAGACCCTCCACCCCACTGGGGCGGTTTACCCTTACGCCGCTGACCGTTATCCTGGGTGTTGGTGTTAGCCACAAAGTCCAAGCTATTATCTGCCTTGCGTTTACCATTGTTCCCATGACCGGTCGGGTTATGCTGCTGCCCCTTGGTGCTACCGCTCTTTTTTCCCTTCCCGGTCTTGTCATCCTCAGACTCGGGGTCTTTGGTACTATCAGAGTCGGCATATTTCACCAGAGCCGCCATAAGTGTTCCCATGTAATTGCAATGGCGTTTAAGCCGTCCCAATTTCAACTTCAAAGGTGCAAACCGACAATTTCCTTCCAATTTTAAAACGGTTGTGTCAGCGTTGATGCGGTCTGATGAATGCAAAATCTCTGAAACCCGGTGCACCCTGTGGGTTGTTGATTCTCCTTCTTCCTGGACACAGGCAGCTAAATCCACGATGGACATGGGCTGCTTGCATGTATCTTTAAAGTACTGGATAAACCGGGCCCTTAACTCGGCCCATGATCCAATAGAGTTGGATGGTAGATTTTTCAACCATGTGCGAGCTGTTCCCTCCAACATCATGGTAAAGTATTTGGCATACGCCGCCTCGTCCACATCCAGCATCTCCATTGCCATCTCATAGCTCTCCACCCATGACTCAGGGGATAAACCACGGTGTAATTTGGCACCTTATGTGGGCCTTTGAAATCCTTGGGTAACTGTAAGTTGCGCACTAATGGGACAAGAACTAGCACTCCCAAAGAACTGGAGGTAACCCCTGGTTCCACCAATGTTGTTGGATGAACCAGAGTGAACTGACGAACCGGCGTGAGTTGATGAACCGGAGCTTTGTGATGTGCTGCTAACTCGGCTTCTCAACGTGCCCTAGCGTGATCCACTACATCCTGAGCAATGCCACCTGTCGGGTTATTGCCACGGGGCGGATTACGATTCCGTGCACTGCTTGATACGGCCGGTTCATCGATATGCCTGCTGTAGCTCCGGCTTGGGCGGGGAGTAGAATGAATCCTTTCGCGGCTATATGAATAAGCCTGCTGCTGACTCAAGGCCTTCTGAAGGAGCTCCCTAGCCAATTGTGTTTCAAGCGCTACTAGGGACTCACCATCAATAGGGAGAGCTGCTGATACGTCTCCAACGTATCTATAATTTTTTATTGTTCCATGCTATATTATATCCCGTTTTGGACATTATTGGGCTTTATTATACACTTTTATATTATTTTTGGGACTAACCTATTAACCGGAGGCCCAGCCCAGAATTGTTGTTTTTGCCTATTTTAGGGTTTCGCAGAAAAATAATATCAAACGGAGTCCAAATGGAATGAAACCTTCGGGAACGTGATTTTTGGAACGAACATGATCCATAGGACTTGGACCCTACATGAAGCAATCAACGAGGAAGGCACAAGGTAGGGGGTGCACCTACCCCCCAGGCGTGCCCTCCACCCTCGTGGGGCCCACGTTGCTCCACCGACGTACTCCTTCCTCCTATATATACCTACGTACCGCCAAACTACCAGATACAAAGCCAAAACCCTAATTCCACCGCCGTAACTTTCTGTATCCACGAGATCCCATCTTGGTGCCTTTTCCGAAGCTCCGCCGGAGGGGGTATCGATCATGGAGGGCTTCTACATCAACACCATAGCCTCTCCGATGAAGTGTGAGTAGTTTGCTTCAGACCTACGGGTCCATAGTTATTAGCTAGATGGCTTCTTCTCTCTTTTTGGATCTCAATACAAAGTTCTCCCCCTCTCTTGTGGAGATCTATTCAATGTAATCTTATTTTGCGGTGTGTTTGTTGAGACCGATAAATTGTGGGTTTATGATCAAGTTTATCTATGAACAATATTTGAATCTTCTCTGAATTCTTTTATGTATGATTGGTTATCTTTGCAAGTCTCTTCGAATTATTAGTTTGGTTTGTCCTACTAGATTGATCTTTTCTTGCAATGGGAGAAGTGCTTAGCTTTGGGTTCAATCTTGCGGTGTCATTTCCCAGTGACAGTAGGGGCAGCAATGCATGTATTGTATTGTTGCCATCGAGGATAACAAGATGGGGTTTATATCATATTGCATGAGTTTATCCCTCTACATCATGTCATCTTGCTTAAAGAGTTACTCTGTTCTCTTGAACATAATACTCTAGATGCATGCTGGATAGCGGTCGATGTGTGGAGTAATAGTAGTAGATGCATGCATGAGTCGGTCTACTTGTCTTGGACATGATGCCAATATACATGATCATACCTAGATATTCTCATAACTATGCTCAATTCTGTCAATTGCTCAACACTAATTTGTTCACCCACCATAATACTTATGCTCTTCCAATACCTAGTTATTTCCTTTGGTATTTATCTTCCAATACCCACCAATAAAGAAGCCTCTAGTGAAACCTATGGCCCCCGGGTCTATTTTCCATCGTATTAATCTTCCAATACCTAGTTATTTCCTTTGGTATTTATTTTACTTGCATCTTTATTTCTCTTTATCATAAAAATGCCAAAAATATTATCTTATCATATCTATCAGATCTCACTCTCGTAGGTGACCGTGAAGGGATTGACACCCCTTTATCGCGTTGGTTGTGAGGAGTTTATTTGTTTGTGTAGGTGCGAGGGACTAGAGCATGGCCTCCTACAGGATTGATACCTTGGTTCTCAAAAATTAAGGGAAATACTTACGCTGCTCTACTGCATCACCCTTTCCTCTTCAAGAGAAAACCAATGCAGTGCTCAAGAGGTAGCAGCTGCTAATCGTGAAGCGGCGGCAACAATGTTATCCAACATGTTAGAGTAATGCCCCGGAGGCGTTGAGATGTGCCGTGATGGGATATCGTTCTGACGAGGCTGAGGCGGCGGATCCACCGCACGAGGCTAAACCGGTGCCCCGGTCCCCAGCGCCTCCGCCCAATTTACCACTTGCTGGTTGCTGCTGCCTGCTCCTGGCGTGTTAAAGAGATTTCTTGCATCAAAAACCGGCGGGAGGTGCGACCGGTATCTTCTTCTCATGACATCATCTGATGGCCTCCGATCCAGCATAAGCCGGTAGGCCTGAGCCTCTAACTCGGCCCGCTCTGTAGCCATCTTGGCGTTCTTCGCCGCTGTAAGTGCATCTAGTGCCCCTTAGTGATTTTTATTGAAGACTTATAGGTTAAGGGACTAATGTGTTTTTGAGTGTACAGAGGTCTATAAGTCTATGAGGAGTTTGATATTTACAGAGAAAGTCGACACCTAAAAATGAAGTTCTTTGATTGAAGACTTTGGATTTCTGAAGACTTTCTGAAGACTTTGAAAGTGAAGAAATTGGTGCAATCCTGAAGACTTGGTATTCATTCGAGGAACATGAAGCATGAAGACTTTTGTTTTCTTAGTTTCATTTTCTCTTTCTTGAGTCATAGGAAACACCGTACTATTGAAGGGGGTCGAGGAAATACTAAGAAAAAATTTCCATGTGATGCTCAACTCAAAATCCTACACGTACCAATCCCTTCGAGTGAAGCCATTGGAAATCTCTTATGGTTCAGTCATATTCTTCAGTGACAGAGACGAAGTTCTTCTGGTCTCTGAGGAATTTGTTCTGACCGAGGAGTCAGGAATTCGCCAGTGTGGATTGCCTACACAGTGAGGAACATGATAGCCCTAAGGAATTTGATACTCAAATTTCCAACCGTTGTTGTGCCTTGTGCCAGCTGTCCCAAAATATCTACCCACCTAACGGTCATATCATTGGAGGGCACTTATGTCTTATCATGTCGGGCTGCTCCCTAGGCTATAAATAGCCGCCCCCTACAATTACTAGCTGATTGGCTGCTCCGACATAAACTGACACTTGTCATTTGAGAGCATCCCATCCTCTGAGGACTTTGAGCGAAAATCATCAAGTGGGGAAAACCCAAACCCAAACACCTACAAAACCCAAGTGACTGAGCATCACTGAAGAGATTGATCCTGCATGAATCCGACGCTTCTTACGTTTGAAGACTGTGCTTCTTCCAGACGGTTAGGCGTCAAGGTCTAGAGCATCCAAGAGGAATTGCGGATCACCGAGTGACCAAGTTTGTGAAGGTTCGGAAGTCACCTGAAGACTTACCACGAGTGATTGGGCGAGGTCTGTGTGACCTTAGCTCAAGGAGAATATGGTGAGCACTGTGTGTTCGGGACTGTGTGTCCTCAGGTTTAAATACCTAGCCGCTCCAACCAGACATACAACTGAGACAACAGTTGGAACTGGTCTACCAAATCATTGTCTTCACCAAGCTCACTGGTTCTATTTCCTCAACTCTTTTCATTTCCTCATAACTATGTTGAGTGCTTGTTTGTATCTGTGTTTGAAGACTTTGACTAAAGACTTTCTCAATTTCCTTAGTTCAATTTCATCAGTCTGTTTGTCTTCATCCTGTGTTATCATGTGTTTACGCTTTCTGTACTCTGTGCTTGTCTTCATTTCATCATGATGACTATGCTTGTGTTATGTTATGTTTACTTTTGAGTACTTATTCCGCTGTTAGTAGTTCTTTGCTAAGGAATTTCCTCACCTGCAAATTCCTCAGTGAGGAATTCATAAAAATCACCTATTCACCCCCTCTAGTTAATATAACGCACTTTCAATTGTTATCAGAGCAAGGTACTCCCTTGTTCTGTGTGATTTTGGTTTAACCACCTGGAGTTTTAGTTATGTCGACCGCAGGTATGAAGAAAGTGACATTCCCCATCTTTGACGGTCACGAGTATCCCAAGTGGAAGGCCATGATGAAGAAGCGCCTCATGGCGATGAACAGCGAGCTATGGACCGTCACAAAGATTGGTCTGACCGATCTGTGCAAGATGGCGGAAGCTGATGACATTCACAAGTACACTCTTCTCAACCTCATGGCGAAGGATGTCATCTGCTCCTGTCTGTCTCAAAATCAGTTCAGGAATATCATGCAGCTCGATCATGCGAAGCTTATCTGGGGCCGTCTCTCTAAGGTCTATGAAGGTCATTGAACCTGTCATGATCCTTGGTTTGAGGATTTCAAAGAATCTCTCAAAGCAATGACATTCGAACAAGAATCATCATCTTCTACATCATGCCTTATGGCAAAAGATGCTAAGGTAACTGAATGCTACCTATCCGAGTCTAGTGATGATGAATCTGGTGATGAATTTGGACCCAGCTATGTCAAACTTGCTTCCCTTGCCACTAAACAACAAAGAGCTTTGGAAAAAGTTCAATACATGCTAAATAAGAGCGATGATATGTTGGGTGAAGAAAGGGATCGCACTAAAACCTTGACTGAAAATCTTAAGAGGCTTCAGTCTAAGTTTGACAACCTTCAAGGTCATCATAACACTCTCTTATCTGATCATGAGAAGCTTTCATATGAATTTCTTCAAAGAAAGCAAGATCTTGAAAAGCTAAGAGTGAGTTATGAAGATCTTCAGAAGGAGCGCGATTCATTACTTGCTTAACAAATCAGCGCTTCTCAGGAAAAATTTGTTCCTCCATGCTTGAAGTGCATTGAACGTGAATCTACTAATTCTTCACCTGAATGTTCAAATGCTGCTAATGTTTCAAATTCTTCACATGCCTCTACTATCACTAATTCCTCATCTGAGGAAACTACTAGTATCACTAATGATGCAGGGCTGGAGGAATTGTACATGACAGGCATGTACAAAAGCCTCAAAGGGCATCAGACTCTTTGTGATGTGCTTAAAAAGCAGATCCTCAATAGGAACCCTAGGAAAGAGGGTATTGCCTTTGAGAGGAAACTCAATGCTGATGGTACATATTGGAAGCCTGAGCAGTACCCCAAAACCTCATGGGTTGCTGCAAAGGGACCTCCAATTGATCCATCTAACTTATCTGGCTTTTCATGTGAATCTCCTCGTTCTGATGATGAGTCATTTGACTCCAACTATAAACTGTTCAAAAATCATAATGGTGAAATATTTGCTAGATATGTTAGCACTAACTGCAGGAACGGTCCTCCTATGAAGAAAATCTGGGTTCCCAAAAGGTGCCTTGAAAGTCTTAAGGTGAATTCCCCAGGACACCACCTGTGAAGAATAGGAACCCCAGATCAAATTCTTCATATGAACCAAACTCCTCAAAAGGATCAAAGTCCTCATATGAATATCATTGTGCTAAAAACTCTGTTTCACAGGGAAGAGCTAAGGGCTATGAATATGAGCATTATTCTTCTAATTATTATGTTCATAAGTCCACGAAGAATTTCTCTGCTTATTCATATGCTTATCCTAACCCCTCTTATGTGAAACGAAATGGACTGGCTTCTATGCCACCTTTCTCGTATGGAGCTCGCACAGTGATGAACCCTTTGCCACCCGTTCAGATGTGGGTGGTGACGAAAAAGAACTAATCTCTAGACGTACGTAATCGTCTCAAGAATTTGCTGGAGACCTGAATGTTCCTGAAAGGATGCAGGCTAATCATGAAGAAATGATCTTTCATTTCTCACGTCCTCATACTGCTTTATCTGTTCTGTTGCTTGATGAAATTGATCTGATGAATTGATGTCATATTCTTCATTGATGAAGTATATGAGTTCGTAAGTTGCACTAATTCATCTGCAGGATGATCAACCCAATGCCACTGAGTGGGTCCTCGATAGTGGATGTACAAATCACATGACTGGTGACAAGAATCTATTGATGGATGCTCCCTTATCACCATCACATCTGAAGCATATCAGCTTCGCTGACAAAGGCAAAAGTCAGGTATTGGGTCTAGGTAAGGTTGCGATCACAAAGG
The DNA here is from genome assembly GCF_003073215.2 of Triticum urartu. Classification (NCBI taxonomy): domain Eukaryota; kingdom Viridiplantae; phylum Streptophyta; class Magnoliopsida; order Poales; family Poaceae; genus Triticum; species Triticum urartu. The sequence continues at coordinate 396,855,065 of NC_053027.1, read as the reverse complement.
ATAGACACATGGACAAAGTCATGCTTGTCGATTCCTTAGGATACAACCTCATGTCTGTTTCAATGCTTTGCGATCTTGATATGGTTGTTGTCTTTGGCAAGTACCGTTGTGTTGTGCTTATGGAAGCTGACAATTCCAAAGTCTTCGAAGGCTTTAGGAGAGGAGACTTGTATATTGTTGATTTCTCTACAGGACCACAACCAGCCATGTGTTTACTTGCAAAAGCTTCAGAAGGCTGGCCCTGGCCTCGACGACTTGGTCATGCAGGCATGAGGAATTTGCACACGCTTGCGAAGAAGAAGCATGTCATTGGCATTGAGAATGTCAAATTCTTCAAGGATCACTTATGCGGAGCCTGTGAAGCTGGAAAGATGACTAAGGCCAAGCATCCAGCAAAGATAATCATGACTACCACTCGACCATTTGAATTGCTTCATATGGATCTTTTTGGCCCTAATCATTATTCTGTTATTACAAATGATGCATCTCTATATGGCTTTGTTATTGTTGATGATTACTCTCGTTACACATCGGTACACATTGTCACTTACAAACATGAAGTGCAGGAAGTCTTCAAATGATTTTCCTCGAGGGCTTCAACCAACTTTGATGTGAAGATCAAGCACATCAGAAGTGACAATGGAACTGAGTTGAAGAATTCTGGTCTTGATGACTATCTTGATGAACTTGGTATCACTCATGAGTTATCTGCTCCTTATACTCCTCAGTAGAATGGCATCGTGGAGCGCAAGAACATAACTCTTGTTGAGATGGCTCGCACTATGCTTGATGAATACAAAACGCCTCATCGTTTTTGGATTGAGGCAATTCATACTGCGTGCCACATCATCAACAGAGTATATCTTCACAAATTCTTCAAGAAGATTGCTTATGAACTCCTCACCGATAAGAAACCCAATGTAAGTTATTTCAATGTCTTCGGTGCTAAATGTTGGATTAGAGATCCTCATCACAACTCAAAATTTGCACCGAAAGCACATGAAGGTTTTATGCTTGGTTACGGAAAGGACTCGCACACCTACAAAGTTTTCAACAACGTTCTTCACAAGGTTGTTGAAACTGTAGATGTGCGGTTCGATGAAACTAATGGCTCGCAAAGAGAGCACCTACCTTCTGTGATAGAAGAACCAACACCTGAGGAAACTATCAAGTTCAAGGCTACTGCGGATGTCATTCCTACTGAAGAATCTGCTGAAGAATTCATTCTAGAACATGAAGAACGTCGAGCTAATGCACCTGAAGAAAATACTAAAGAAAATGGTGCTGAAGAAAATGCTGATCAAATTCCTCAATGACAACCAGCTCATCCTCGCGTTGCAAAGGAAGTGCAAGTTGAAAAGATCATCAATGACATCAAAGCGCCAGGTCCTCTCACACACACAAAAGCTTCACATTTATCTAACTTTTGTGGGCACTATGCTTTTGTCTCTATCACAGAGCCCACTAAGGTAGATGAAGAATTTATGGTGCCTAAGTGGATTCAGGCCATGCAAGAAGAATTACATCAGTTCGAGCTCAACAACGTCTGGGAACTGGTCAAACGTCCAGATCCTCGTAAGCACAATATCATTGGCACAAAATGGATCTATCGGAACAAGCAAGACGAAAATGGCCTTGTGGTAAGGAATAAGGCTCGGCTTGTAGCTCAAGGCTACACACAAGTTAAAGGAATTGATTTCGATGAAACTTTTGCAACTGTTGCTAGACTTGAGGCTATTCGCATATTACTTGCTTATGCTAACCATCATGATATCACTCTATATCAAATGGATGTGAAAAGTGCATTCCTCAATTGTAAGCTTGAGGAAGAAGTATATGTTGCTCAACCCCCAGGTTTTAAAGATCCAAAGCATCCTGACAAAGTCTTCGGACTCAATAAGGCCCTCTATGGCCTCAAGCGGGCCCCACGAGAGTGGTATGATACTTTGAAGGAATTCCTTATGAAGAAAGGCTTCAAACCCGGTTCACTCGACCATACTCTTTTCACTAAATCTTATGATGGTGAATTATTTGTGTGCCAAATATATGTTGATGATATTATATTTGGCTGTACTGACCAACATTATAGCGATGAATTTGCCTATATGATGAGTGAAGAATATCAAATGTCTATGATGGGAGAATTGAAATTCTCTTTAGTTCTTCAAATTCGTCAACAACGCAATGGCATATTCATATCTCAGGAGAAATACCTCAAGGATGTACTGAGGAAATTCGGCATGAAACATTGCGAAGGCGTTAAAATTCCTATGCCCACAAATGGTCATCTGTGCACTGATGAAAATGGTATCGACTTCGATCATAAGGTATACCGCTCCATGATTGGTTCTTTATTGTACTTATGTGCATCTAGGCCAGATATTATGCTTAGTGTCTGCATGTGTGCCCGATTTCAAGCTACACCGAAGGAATCACTGTAGGATCGAAAGTATGTCTAGAGGGGGGGTGATTAGACTACTTGACCAAATAAAAATCTAGCCTTTTCCCAATTTTAGTTCTTGGCAGATTTTAGCTATCTTAGCACAAGTCAAGCAATCTCCACACAATTCAAGCAAGCATGCAAAAAGAGTATATGAGTAGCGGAAAGTAAAGCATGCAACTTGCAAGAATGTAAAGGGAAGGGTTTGGAGGATTCAAACGTAATTGGAGACACAGATGTTTTTGTCGTGGTTCCGATAGGTGGTGCTATCGTACATCCACGTTGATGGATACTTCAACCCACGGAGGGTAACGGTTGCGCGAGTCCATGGAGGGCTCCACCCACGAAGGGTCTACGAAGAAGCAACCTTGTCTATTCCATCATGGCCGTCGCCCACGAAGGACTTGCCTCACTAGTGGTAGATCTTCACAAAGTAGGCGATCTCCTTGCCCTTACAAAATCCTTGGTTGAACTACACAATCTTGTCGGAGGCTCCCAAGTGACACCTAGCCAATCTAGGAGACACCACTCTCCAAGAAGTAACAAATGGTGTGTTGATGATGAACTCCTTGCTCTTGTTCTTCAAATGATAGTCTCCCCAACACTCAACTCTCTCTCACAGGACTTGGATTTGGTGGAAAGAAGATTTGAGTGGAAAGCAACTTGGGGAAGGCTAGAGATCAAGATTCGTATGGTTGGAATGGAATACCTTGACCTCAACACAAGTTTAGGTGGTTCTCTCTTAGAAAATGTGTATTGGAAGTGTAGGTATGTTCTGATGGCTCTCTCCACAAATGAAGAGTGGTTGGAGGGGTATATATAGCCTCCACACAGAATCTAACCGTTACACACAATTTGCCAAACTCGGTGGGACCGAATGGTTAAACTCGGTCGGACCGATTCAGCAAACCTAGTGACCGTTAGGATTTTCGGTGGGACTAAGATGCAACTTGGTAGGACCGATATGGTTAGGCTTAGGGAATAATGTAATCTCGGTGTGACAGATTACACAAACTCGGTGGGACCGATTTTGGTAATAAGCTAACCAGAGAGTTGGTCAGGTAAACTCGGTGGGACCGATTCGCTCATCTCGGTGAGACCGAAATGTTACAAAGGGAAACAGAGTGATTACAATCCCATCTCGGTGAGACCGAGATCCCTATCGGTGAAACCGAATTGCTAGGGTTTGTGGCAGTGGCTATGACATTTGAAACTCGGTGGCGCCGGATAGAAAGAATCGGTGGGGCCGAATTTGACTTTTGGTTTAGGTCATATGTGGATGTGGGAAGGTAGTTGAGGGTTTTGGAGCATATCAGTAAGCACTTTGAGCAAGCATGCCATTAAGCAACACCTCATCCCTCCTTGATAGTATTGGCTTTTCCTATAGACTCAATGTGATCTTGGATCACTAAAATATAAAATGTAGAGTCTTGATCTTGAAGCTTGAGCCAAACTTTTTGTCCTTAGAATTTTGAGGGATCCACTTTCCTCATCCATGCCATGACATTCATTGAGCTTTTCCTGAAATATTAATCTTGGAATAATGTTAGCTCAATGAGCTATATGTTGTTGGGAATTACCAAAACCACCCAGGGATAGTTGCACTTTCAATCTCCCCCTTTTTGGTAATTGATGACAACATATAGATCAAAGCTTCGACAAATGATAATAAGAGTGAAAGATATTGTCGCTTTGAGAAGTATGTGAAAAGCAAGAGCTCCCCCTAAATTTGTGCATATCTTAAGATTTTCTTTGGACTGCAAATGCACAATGAGTTAGGATCATGGGTTACTCTTCCATGTCACATACATCTTGGTGGAGCGCTCAAAATGATAAGAATTAAATACATGCACTCATCACCAAGCAAAGTGAATGATCATATAAGGATAAGTAAGATAATATCATCTAACAAGCATAAGTGTAGCTTATGATCAACCACATGATCATCAATGTCTCACATATAATAGCGTAGTATCTCAAGCAATCAAAAGATAAACAAAGTTCAACCACCAAAGCAAGAGAGAATAAAAAGTAACGCTCTCTCTCGAAGCCTATGATCTATACATTTTTCTCCCCCTTTGGCAACAAGTTACCAAAAAGTTCATAGAAAATGCATAGCACTAGAACGCCTCTCAGGCTTGGTCTTCAGGTGGTGGTGTCTGGAGAACTCCAAGGACGAAGGCTTCAGTCGAAGTAGACGGAGCTGATGGGGTAGGTGCTGGAGCTGGTGGCACTAAAGCTGTAGCTGGTGCAGATGAAGTTGCTCTAGTGTCCGGTACAAGCACTGCAGTAGATCTCTGAGCTCGAGGCACTCTGGAAAATGCATCAGTGGTTGTCTTACCCTTCCTCTCCTGCATGTCATCCTGTAGCTGCTCCACAACAGACTGAATATCAGTTACTTTGACATCTAAATCATAGAATTTTTGTTCCACGATTCTTTCCTGGCTCTCCTAGTTTTGAGTTAGGGTGGCCAACCCCTTCTCAATCCTCAGAGATGATGCTATCAAGTAACCAAGCTGGTCCTGCTTGCTCTTCAAAAAGTACTCAGATGCCTCCTCTTGAGTTGGCATCTTGGCAGCCTTCTCCATCTTTGCCTTCTCCTTCTTTGCTTGTGCTTGCACTAAGGAGGGTTCATCTTCATTCATCACAACTTGGTTGTCCTCGAAGTCAGGATAGATAGGAAATTGTTCCTTATCCAACAAGTATGTGCCTGTGCCCATCTTTGAGTTTATCAACTCCTGGATCTGTGGGGCATATCCACAGCTTCATTTCTGGTCAGCTGCAGTCCTCTTAATAGTCTCAACTATAAGGCTCATGACCTTGAACTTCTGTGGCACATCAAATATATGTAGCAAGTTAATTGCATGGCCTCTGATCATTCTGTGATCACCAGACTTGGGCAAGAGAGTGTGCCTAAGGATCCAATTGATTGTAGGCAGCCCTGACAGCAAGTGTTTTACTGACCCAAACTGGTGAGTCTCAAGATCCTCTTCAGGAATCTCCTTGTACATATTTGCCATAGAGTTGTGATCCATCTTCTTCTTGGCATAGACATCCAAGTCATCTTCTTTTTCCTTAGGAGCATTGATCAGATTTTCCCATTCCTCAATAGTTGAGTGGTACCTTGTACCTTCAGACATCCATACTATCCTGCCATCTGGATAGAAGTGTGCTGTGGAGTAGAATTGCATTATGAGCTCCTCATTCCACTTTGTGAGCTTCTGCCCAACAAAGTCTGCAACTCCACAAGCACAGAAGCTGTCAAACACACCAGGATAGTGTTCCTCATTTTCCTTGATATACTTCCAGTCAACCCACCTCATTTCACACACTATAGGCTTCTTGTCCAGCAACACTGTCTCATAGAAATCCTGTTGTTCCTTTGTGTGGAACCTGTAATCAACAGCAGTCCTTCTCCTGGTAGCATATGGATCTGTCTCTCTCCATTTCCTCAGTCCTGAGTCTATCCTGATCTTCATGTTCTCAGCCACAGGATGAGCGTCATTGTGGTCTGGAATTTTTGGCTTCAATTTTCTCAGAACATGCTCCTCATCTTCTTCTTCAGCAACAGTCTCAGGCACTGGGGCCTTGTTCTTCTCAGTAGCTGGTATGTTTCTGGTATTTCTCTTTGGTGCAGTCTTGGGCTTGGAGGCAGCTTTGGGTGCTTCTTTGGGCTTTGATGTTGCATCCCCTGTCCTGATAGCATCACCCATAAGCTTCCGTGCTTTGGGTGCTGGTGCAGCAACCTCTTCTTCCTCTTCTTATTCCATCATGGAAGCCTTTCCAATCACTCTGGCCATGGTCTTCTTGACCCTTTCCTTCCCTTTCTTTCCTTCTGCAGAAGGCTCTTTGGGTTGAGATTCCAAAGATGCTTGAGAGGATGCTCTGGCCTTAGACATTGGTTGTCTTCCTGCTGGCCTTTTGTTCTTCATCCCTGGCTTAACTGCAGCTGAGTTGTACTCCTTCTTAACCACTTTCTTCTTTGATGTGGCCTCATCCTCAGTGTCCACATAGTCTTCATCCTCAGACTCTAAAGTTTTCTTCTTGCTTGCTCTAGTGGCAGCCTTTGGCAAATTGCTTGGGGTGCTCCTGCTACCATCATCTGAACTGCTAGAGGGACTAGTGCCCTCACTCAGGTGAACCTGCTCCTCTAACCTATTCTGGCTGTCACACTAGTCAGACATGTTGCAAACACTAACTGCAGACCCTATGAATATATTGTAGATGAGATAGAGTGGATGAGCATCACAAAATACAGAGATTTTTGCAAAAGAATGAGTCAAAAACTTAGTTTTAGTTTTCCACAGAAAGCATTTCGAATCAACCGATTTGCAAACTCGGTGATACCAAAGGAGCTGTTGGAACCTAAACTAGTGAACTCGGTTAGACCGAGTCACAGTTCGGTGGCACCGAGACTGCTAGGGTTTCACAAAGTCCTGAACTCGGTCACACCGATTTGCAATTCTCGGTCAGACCGAGAACCACATGTGCAATGGCCTTGGCCGAATCGGTGGAACTGAGTTCTGCAACCCGGTGGGTCCGAGATGGTTTCGGTGGAAACCTAACCCTAAATTTTCGATTCAACTCTAATCTACAGAGTGTTTTGACTGTATAGAAGCGTTTCAATCAAGGTAAGAATCATAATGAACACAATGTGCTAGGAATCGGATGGGGATATCACTGTGATCGAGTCCATACCCTAGTTCGGTGATGAACTCGCTACGGCGGCAACGACGGGGAAGAATTCTGTTGACGGCGGCGGAGACCAGCGACAGGAGGCGGCTGGCGACGAGGAGGACGATCCAGAGACCCAGGAGGCAGAGCGAGCTATGCGCGGGCGAAGGGGTTTCGGAGAAATTTCCAAAATTTTGCCCGTGAGTATATATAGCCCGACCCTGTCGGTGTGACCGAGTGGAACAACTCGGTGGCACCGAGATGCATAACTGTTGACAGTTACAGCAACTCGGTGTGACCGAAAAGTTCAAATCGGTTGCACCGAGATTGAAAACCTAGATCGACTTAGTGATCTCGGTATGACCGAAATGGAGGAATCGGTCAGACCGAAACACACAAAGAAGTTTTGGAAGTTTAAGTCTATGACGAATCGGGGACTCCGAGTGCTCCTCACACAGAGTGGTTCGAATCTGACTTGAACAAATTTTGTGATGTAGCATGAATAGAGTTTGAGACGAGAAAAGCATAGATAGCTAGAGAGGGTTCTTAGGCATTCTTGTCCATTCACTTGGCAAAAGAAAAGAAAACCAATCAATCAAAACAACAAGTGGATGTGCTCGAATGAGTAAAATATGCAATCAACATGCTCACACAATAAAATGTCAATTGAAATATGTGGCAAAGCATGCACAACCAATTCTAGCATCTATCAAACAATTTGCGATGACTAGGTCATCTATATATGAGTATATTGACTTAGGAGTCAAATGAGAACATTTGATCATAGGTCATACTCATTGTTTAAGCACAAGTGGGGTTACCACTTTTACATAAAGCATTGTTGTGTTCACACCATTAAAGTTGCTTTAGCTCAATTCTTAGAGTAAAGCTCCCCCTAGATGTGAGATCCCCCTTAAGAGGGATGAACTAACCTTGGGTTTTGTCGATGATGACTTCATGTAGATGTTGAAGATGTGGATGCTCAATGTTGATGTAGATCATTTTGAGCTATCAATTGGAGTGAGTTGCACTTTCAATATCTTGTCCCTTGTCTTACCAACAAGAGGGTTTGTGAATCCTTGAACTAGTGCAAGATGTGGAAGTTGATTGCACTTGTTCTTGCCAAGATGATAAGAGATAAGTATGTTGGCGGAGTCACCCTCAAGAACTCTCTAGTTTTCTTGTTCGGGATCCACACCATCTTGATGGGAATCCTCGGTGTTGTAGTTGTACTTGATGAAGTGGAACTTGAGGTAGTCTTCGGAACCCACTTGACCAAGGCCTTAGGAGCTTCTTCAAATGCATCAATTTCCTCTTGAAGCTTGTCCTTGCCTTTTTGCTTGTGGTCCTATGGTGGAAGATCATCTTGAGCTTGTGTCCCCTTGAGAGAAGTAGGATCATGCTTCTCTTGTTGAGGAACAAACTTCGTCTTGGGGTATTGATCTTCTTCCCACTCAACTCCATTGGCATTGAACTTTCGTTCAAAACCAACACCTTGATTCTTCCGGTGCCTTCCTAGCTTGCGTACAATTTCCTCAAATTGCTTACTTCCGGCAAGGCTCTTGTAAACACCTTTCTCTATAATTCCCTTCAATAAGCTATTTTCTTGCTCAAGTGTAACTTGGATAAGAGAATCATTAGTGGAATCAAGAGAACTACTAGAAGCAAAAATATTGGATTTAGCATGATTATTGTTACTACTAGAGGAAGAATCTTTCTTGTTCTTGTTACTAGACTTGACTTGAGGCATGTAAGTGGATAAGAGTAAACGCTTGGCAATGTAAGAAGAACTTTTCTTGTGAAGATCATCATTGATTGCTTTTAAGAACTCATGCTCTTTCTCAAGGTTGAGCTTTTCAAAGCGCAATTTCTCATGAGTCCTTAAAAGTTCTCGATGGTCTCCTAAGATAGTTTCATGAGCTAACTTAAGAGTGTTTAGTTCTTTAGTTAGAGACTCAATATTCTCCTTATCATTGTCATTCGTTTTATCTTGATTAGCATGATTAATTGACGTTTCATCATAGTATTCATCACTAGAGTTGTCAACAAGTAAATCATCATCACCTAACAAGTCATCTTCATCACTATTGAAATCAACATACTCGGGGTGTGATACCTTTGGGCCTTTATCCATGAAGCATGTTCCAACTCCCTCATTTGGTGAGTCAAATATGTCGTAGGAGTTGGTTGTCACAAGTGCTAGACCGGCAACACCTTCATCTTGAGTATATTCGGAGTCGGAGTGATAGCTTCTCTCAGAGTGGTTGTCGGAGTCGGAGCCGGATACCCATTCACCAACATGAGCTTGATGTCTTCATTTTGTGTAGGTCCTTGATGACTTGTCCTTTCTTTCCTAATCCTTGCTCCTCGGTGAGGGTCTTCGTTCATAACGATCATCTCTATTCCTTCTTTCTCTATATGGTGATTTTCTCTTCTACTTCTTCTCTTGGGAGAATCTTCTCTTCTCTTGTAGGGGGCCGTACACTCATTGTAATAGTGTCTGGGCCTTCCACAATTGTAGCAGTTTCGCTCTCGACTAGAAGATCTTTTGTCATTGTAGGACCTTGATTTGGAGCTTCTCTCTTTGCTTCTACTCTTGTAGAACTTGTTGAAGTTCTTCACCATTAAGCTCAATTATTCATTGAAGGTTTGTTTCTCACTCGATGATGTGGGGGCTTCACATGAGGCTTTGTAAGCAGCACTCTATTTGTTGTGAAGTTCCTCTTTATCCTTGAGTGACATCTCATGAGCAACAATTCTTCCGATGACTTCCGTTGGCTTGAGATCTTTGTAATTGGGCATCATTTGGATCAATGTGCACACGGTATCATATTTTCCATCCAAGGATCTTAGGATGTTCTTGATGATGAATCTATCGGTCATCTCTTCACTCCCTAAGCCGGCAATCTCATTTGTGATAAGAGCAAGCCTAGAGTACATTTCAGCGACACCTTCACCATCCTTCATTTTGAACTTGCCAAGTTGACTTTGAAGCACATCCAACTTGGATTCCTTGACGGAGTCGGTACCTTCATGCATGTCAATAAGAGTATCCCAAATTTCCTTTGCATTCTCAAGACGGCTGATTTTGTTGAATTCTTCGGGGCACAATCCGTTGAAGAGGATATCACAAGCTTGAGCATTGTATTGTAGCATCTTCAACTCATCCGTGGTAGCCTCACGATTTGGTTATTTCCCATCAAAGAATTCACCTTGCAAGCCAACACACACAATAGCCTAAACGGCGGGGTTATGTCCAAGAATATGCATTTTCATCTTATGCTTCCAACTAGCAAAATTAGTACCATCAAAGTAAGGACCTCTACGGTGATAATTTCCCTCGCTAGACGCCATACTCTCCTAGGTTGTGAAACCATGGCTATGACCACGAAAAGCTATGGAAATCAAAGCAAATGGAGACCAAAGTTCTGATACCACTTGTAGGATCGAAAGTATGTCTAGAGGGGGGGTGATTAGACTACTTGACCAAATAAAGATCTAGCCTTTTCCCAATTTTAGTTCTTGGCAGATTTTAACTATCTTAGCACAAGTCAAGCAATCTCCACACAATTCAAGCAAGCATGCAAAAAGAGTATATGAGCAGCGGAAAGTAAAGCATGCAACTTGCAAGAATGTAAACGGAAGGGTTTGGAGGATTCAAACGCAATTGGCGACACGGATGTTTTTGTCGTGGTTCCGATAGGTGGTGCTATCGTACATCCACGTTGATGGAGACTTCAACCCACGGAGGGTAACGGTTGCGCGAGTCCACGGAGGGCTCCACCCATGAACGGTCCACGAAGAAGCAACCTTGTCTATTCCACCATGGCCGTCTCCCACGAAGGACTTGCCTCACTAGCGGTAGATATTCATGAAGTAGGCGATCTCCTTGCCCTTACAAACTCCTTGGTTCAACTCCACAATCTTGTCGTAGGCTCCCAAGTGACACCTAGCCAATCTAGGAGACACCACTCTCCAAGAAGTAACAAATGGTGTGTTGATGATGAACTCCTTTCTCTTGTGCTTCAAATGATAGTCTCCCCAACACTCAACTCTCTCTCACAGGATTTGGATTTGGTGAAAAGAAGATTTGAGTGGAAAGCCACTTGGGGAAGGCTAGAGATCAAGATTCATATGGTTGGAATGGAATATCTTGACCTCAACACAAGTGTAGGTGGTTCTCTCTCAGAAAATGTGTATTGGAAGTGTAGGTATGTTCTGATGGCTCTCTCCACAAATGAAGAGTGGGTGGAGGGGTATATATAGCCTCCACACAGAATCTAACCATTACACACAATTTGCCAAACTCGGTGGGACCGAATGGTTAAACTCGGTCGGACCGGTTCAGCAAACCTAGTGACCGTTAGGATTTTCGGTTTGACTGAGATGCAACTCGGTAGGACCGATATGGTTAGGGTTTGGGCATAACGTAATCTCGGTGTGACCGATTACACAAACTCGGTGGGACCGACTTTGGTAATAAGCTAACCAGAAAGTTGGTCAGGTAAACTCAGTGGGACCGATTCGCTCATCTCGGTGAGACCGAAATGTTACAAAAGGGAAACAGAGAGTTTATATTGCAATCTCGGTGGGACCGATCGCTCATCTCGGTAAGACCGAAACGTTACGAAGGGAAACAAAGAGATTACAATCCCATCTCGGTGAGACCGAGATCCCTATCGGTGAAACCGAATTTCTAGGGTTTGTGGCAGTGGCTATGACATTTGAAACTCGGTGGCGCCGGATAGAAAGAATCGATGGTGCCACGTTTGACTTTTGGTTTAGGTCATATGTGGATGTGGGAAGGTAGTTGAGGGTTTTGGAGCATATCACCAAGCACTTTGAGCAAGCAAGCCATTAAGCAACACCTCATCCCTCCTTGATAGTATTGGCTTTTCCTATAGACTCAATGTGATCTTGGATCACTAAAATATAAAATGTAGAGTCTTGATCTTGAAGCTTGAGCCAAACTTTTTGTCCTTAGAATTTTGAGGGATCCACTTTCCTCATCCATGCCATGCCATTCATTGAGCTTTTCCTGAAATATTAATCTTGGAATAATGTTAGCTCAATGAGCTATATGTTGTTAGGAATTACCAAAACCACCCAGGGATAGTTGCACTTTCAATCACACCATAAGGGTGTGAAGCATATTCTTCGATATCTAGCTCACACACCAACACTTGGATTATGGTACCCCGAGGGCTCGGCTTTTGATCTCTTTGGATATTCTGACTCTGACTATGCTGGTGATCATGTGGACCGCAAGTCAACATCTGGTACATGTCATTTCCTCAGACAATCTTTGGTATGTTGGTCCTCGAAGAAACAAAACTGTGTATCACTATCTACTGCTGAAGCTGAGTACATTGCCGCTGGTTCTTGCTGTGCTCAATTGCTATGGATGAAGCAAACTCTCAAGGACTACGACGTAAACATGAAGAATGTGCCTCTCTTCTGTGACAATGAGAGTGCTATCAAGATTGCTCACAACCCAGTTCAGCACTCGAAGACAAAGCACATTCAGATTCGTCATCATTTTCTTCGTGATCATGTGTTGAAGGGCGACATTTCTATTGAGCATGTGAAGACTGAAGAACAGCTAGCCGATATCTTCGCTAAGCCCTTGGATGAGAAGAGATTTAGCAAGTTGCAGTGTGAGCTAAATATCTTAGAATCTTTGAATGTTCTTTGAAAAGGACACTCATCCTAACACTTATGCAAAATTGATGACTTAGAAGTGCAACACATGAAGAAAACGTCTTTCTTCAATCAATGAAGAATAATACTCTAAGTGTGAAGAAATTAACGAAGAATTTGATTCTCAGAACCCTACGACAATTATACGCGGTGTCTGAAATCATCATTCTTATACGGTGGGTCACGCCACCACCAAAAGTTGAAAATCCTCAATTTGAGTTTTTTTGTGTTGAAATTCCTCAGTTGTTCAAATTCTTCAACTTTTCTTAGTCTTCACTGTTTCCGTCGTTTTTCTTCATTGGCTATACATATATGAGTTTATGTCCTCTACAACATTCACTTATGGCCATTTCTTCAAGTTGGTTTTTCTGCTAAGTGAATGTGATTGGACCCTTCCCCCTCTATGCTATACTCAACCCAATCTGTTCACAAATTCTTCATGTGCGTTCTATTTGAAACACGTTCAAAATCTTCACTTTGTCCTTGTCAGCTGAAGAAATTGTGAACGGAACTTTAAAACCTATCTTATCTAAATTTCGGCTTTGCCGCCAAACCTTTCCACATCCCATGATATACTTATCTATTCACCCAGGGTCACACATGATCTCCACTTTCTCAGTACGTGGGTGACACATGTCAAGCAAATGAGAAGGTTCAGGGGCACGTTCGTCCAAATTCTTCAGGCGAACAGTTTTTCACCGTGGCTATAAATACCCCCCCTTTCCCTTCCTCACTTCCTTTACTCCGCTCGACCTCTCTCCAGCTCGAGCTTCTCAAACCCTAGCGCCGCCGCTACATCATCGTCGCCAGTGAGGAAAAGCTTCACTACCTCGACCTCTTCGCCATTGTACTCGCGCCGGCGACGGAAATCTTCACTCGGCCGCCGTAGCAGTCTTCCTCTGCCAAGTTAGGGCGTGGAAGATCTGCACTGAGGAACTTCACATCTCCACATTCCAGTTCGTCGTGTTCTTCGTCCAGGGTAATTAAAAGTTACTTTTACTGCCCTCTTTGATTCAAATGATTTCTACAAAATCCTCAAAGGTGTTTTTCTTCATATCTTCACACACTAAAACACCTCACATGTCATCTGTTCTTGATTCGTTTCTCTAAGCTATGTTTTTCTTCAAGATTCCTCAAATGTGTGGATTTTCGATCTATACATCTCTGGAACCTAAGACAAAGAACGCTTAGTGAAATCCTTCAAGACTCATCTGGTCAAATTCCTCAAACTTGTTCTTTATAAAAACCTTTTGAGAACGCATATGACCTCTCCAAATTCCTCGCAACTATACTCTGTTCACATGTACTCATGTTAGCTGCTGAATCACTAGGTTCTCATCAACTTAACTCATTTGCAGCATTCCTCGAAGAAAAGTTGCATACCTCTTCAGAGAATTCAATTGTTCAAATTCCTCAACTAAAGAAAATGGCTGATGGTAAGAAGCCACAGAAAGGAGGAAAGAGGCCTGAGGTCAACACTGCCTTTGAAATACCTGAGGACATCTATGTTTGGTACTGCACACCCCCTGAGGAAGATAAAAATCAGCGCAAGGTGTGCATTCAAAAGATTGAGAGGAGATGGGCAAGAGAATGGAGGGAGTATAGATATGTCACTCCCAAATATATGAAGAAATTTGCACGAAATCCTCCATGCCCAAGACCTCCGCTGGCACATGGTCAAGTAGTTGACCACACCATCCTCAAGCGTGGTGAGGATTATCCTGATCAATGGGCCAAGCGCCAGGCCAAGTTGGCCAAACAAGCAAAAGATGCAGTGAGGAAATTCAACGAAGACTCTGCTGCCGCTGCTGCTGTTGAGGCCTCTGTAAAGCCGAAGAAGGCCATGCCTAAGAAGTCTGCTCACAAGCCCAGTGCTTCACCAACAATGCCCTCATGGCCAAGTTCCTCAGCTATGCCCTCACGGCCATATTCCTCAAAGCCCTCATGGCCAATTCCTCACACTGCTCCTGCTTCTACAAAATCCTCAGCTCCTCCGCCAAAGTCTTCGGCTGCTCTGACCAAATCCTCAGCACCTGTTCATCTCGCCACGTGCCAAAGGACCACATGCATATCTATTGCCTTAGGAGCCTCTGCAAAGTTCCTCAGCTGCTCTAAGTTCCTCAGCTGCTCCCACTCTTATGAAGAAGAAGACCACTGCTGGACGAGGTCCTCGACCAAGTTCTCACAAGAAACAAGTTACTTTCCAAGTGCCCTCTGATGATGATGAAGAACTTGCTGAAATCATCAGGGACAGGCAACTCAGGGCCGCTAGAGCCAAAGGCAGTAATGTGCCATTAATGTTGGATCCGAAGTTGATCCTAGACTTCATTGACTTGTGGCACAAGGACCTCAACACACCTCTGCCTGAGCTGAACCTCACTCCTGGTCAAAGTCATGTACTGACTAACTTCATTGATGAAGAAAAATGGAAATTTGAACAGGGAAGGAGGGTGAAGAAAGCGCAGTACAAGAAAGAGCGCTTTCTGAAGAAAAACGTTCTGAAGCTTTCACCTGAAGAACTTGTTGCTCTTTAATCTGAAATCAAGAAACTGAGTGATGAATTTGATCGCTACTATGCTGAATGGCTAGGAGCCAAAGTCAGATTTGTAAAGATAACTTAACAGTTCACTTCCAATGTTGTAGCCCCAACACAACAGGAAATTCCTCAGGCTGAAGCATCTGCTCAGCCGACTGAAGAAAATGCCAGCACCGCTGATGACAATCAGGTTGCTGAAGAAAATGTGAGTTCCAGGGCTGATGACTGCATTCCAGCCGCTGATGAAATTGCCAGGGCATCCACTAGTGGTGCGCCTGAATAAAATGAAGAAGTCAGGGCAACTACATCAGTTGTACCTGAAGAAATTCAACTCAATTCCTCTGCTCTTGCGCCTTCACCAACTCCGATCCTTCCATCTGCATCAGATGTGATGTAACACCCCGTATGTAACCTGCCATATTTGTATTCCAATTCTTGCCATTTCCGGCACTAAGTTATGTTATTCCGCGTTGTCGGGTTTTTGTCTTCGTTTTTTTTGTCTTTGTCATGCATCTCATATCATGTCATCATGTGCATCACATTTGCATACGTGCTCCTCTCTTGCATCCGAGCATTTTCCCCGTTGTCCATTTTGAATTCTGGCGCTCCTATGTCCTCCGGTGTCCCCTTTTACCTCTTTTCGTGTGCCGGTGTTAAACGTTCTCAGATTGGACCGAGACTTGCCAAGCGGCCTTGGTTTACTACCGGTAGACCGTCAGTCAAGTTTCGTGCCATTTGGACTTCGTTTGATACTCCAATGGTTAACCGAGGAACCGAAAAGGCCTCGTGTGTGTTGCAGCCCAACACCTCTCCAAAGTGGCCCAAAACCCACCTAAACCCCCTCCATCATCTCGGTCGTTCGATCACGGTCGCATGGCCGCAAACCGTGCTCATTTTGGAGCCTTCTAGCTCCTCCTATGTATAAATAGGCATCTCCCCCGAAATTTCGGATCAAACCCTAGATCCCTCTCCCCTCGGCGCGGCCAGACGTGTCCGCCCACCGCCGGACGAAATCGCCGCCGCGCCCGGACCAATCGGAGAGCACCACATGTCCCGCCGTCGCCCTCCCGGCCTGCGCGTCGCCGCTGCCCGGCTCCCTCGCCCGCGCCACCCGGCTCCTTCGCCCGAGCCACCCCCTCCACCTCAACCTCGCCGGCGCCGCCTCGTCGTCTCGACGCTGGCGACCGCCACCTCGCCGCCCGGTCGACCGCCGTGCGCCGCCCCTCATCGCCCGCGCCGCCCCTCGTCGCCTCGTTGCCCGCGCCGCCTCGTCCACTCCGGCACCGCGCCAAGTTCCACTCCGGCCGGCCCCGCCTGTTCCGGCCATCTCCAACCGCTTCGGCGCCGACTCCGGCGAGAAGCTCCGGTCGTCCTCGATCCGCGTGCCCGATCCATATCTGGATCCAAAAATCTAGCGGTAGACTTTTTCCCTAAGTCCCAGTAATTTTTAGCTAACTTTAGCATGCCATAACTCTGCATCCGTGGCTCCGTTTTGGACTTGTAGCATGTCAAATTGCTCATCTCGATGAGTACTTCATTTCATTCCATTGCACCATGTTCATTTTAGTTCATCTTGATGCCCTAAATGCTGTTGCAAGAGTGATATGCAATGTTAGTTTCACATTCTTATCAGTAATTGGACATTTGTCATTTTTGCCATGTTTAATGTGTGCCTCCTATGAACTTGAGCCCTACATGTGTTTTGAAGTATGCCATGCCATCTTTACAGGGGTGTATGCCATGTATTTTTGTGATCTTTGTGGTGACTAGCACAAGCATGCAAAGTAGCTCTCGTGATGTTGCTGATTTCAGGGACTTAGAAATCTTCTAAGTCTTTTCCCTGATAATATTTTTATGCCATGTATTCATGTTGCTACAGAGAGATCCATGCCTCTTTTGAGCATGTTCAGTAAGGGTGATTTTGAGATATTGTTATGCTCTATCCATCCATGTATTTGTTTGCAATTATGGAGCACCCTAGCATGACTCAATCTTTCTCTACTTTTGTTATAAAATGTTCCTGGCATATTGTTTACATGTTAAGCAATTTTGCCGAGGTTGTTGTAGTTGATCCGTGCATGCTATGAGAGTGTTCTTGCCATGTTTAACTTCTATTCCATGTCTACTTGCTGGGTGTATGCTTAGTTTGTCATGCAATGCCTTGTGGTGAGTGCATCGAACTCGCAAACATGCCTACGTGAATCTGTTTTGCCATGTTCCAGTTTTCTACTAAGTCTGAATCTGTTAACGAAACTTGCTATGTTCACATGGTTACCATTGTATTTTCTGTTCCCTTTTGGCTTATGGTCAGTAAGTGACTTTTGTTATATGCTTTGAGTAGCTTCATGCCATGCCTTGCTTTGACATGATATGTTCCTATAGAATGTTGATATCTTACTCTAAACATTGCTTCCCGATGTTAAATCCTGACATGTTATTTTCACCAAGTCTGTAACCTGATATCTTTTGCACTTTTGCCATGCTTGTTTGAACCTGCTATTGTGTGAATTAGCCATAGCTCAGTGTTCATCTTTTGTCAAGCATCTTGAGTGGATCACACCCATGTGCTTTTTTGTTATGTTAGAGTGCAGTAGCTTGTTGTTCTTGATGCATTTAGATGGCCTCGTGCTGTTAATCGCAGATCGGTGCCATATTTGTTTTGCTTGCCATTTGCAAACCGTGCATCCGATTCTGGTGATCTTTATATCGATTTCGACCGAAATCAACTCATCTTTCCAGTGGCACTCTTGGTTTTCCATGTTGAGCCCAGGTTCAATCTTTCCTTTCCGAAACATGCATATGCATCGCATATCACATCCCGCATATCATGCCATGTTTTGCATCTTGCTGCTTGTGCATTGCACCGTGCTTGATTGTGTCTCCCTTTGCTTGTGTTCTTGCTTTGGGTAGAGCCGGGAGATGAGTACGTGATCGAGGAACCAGTTGAGTACGCTTACGAGGATCAAGCTAACGTCAACTCGGAGAACTTTGCAGGCAAGATGACCATACCCTCAAAATCACTTCTATCTTTGCTTGCTAGATGCTCGCTCTATTGCTATGCCTATGCTACGATACCTACCACATGCTTTACCATGCCTCCCAAATTTCCATGTCAAACCTCTATCCCACCTTGTCCTAGCAAACCATTGTTTGGCTATGTTACCGCTTTGCTCAGCCCCTTTTATAGCGTTGCTAGTTGCAGGTGAAGATTGGAGTTTGTTCCTTGTTGGAACATGTTTATTGTTGGGATATCGTCATTATATCTTGTCTACTTTAATGCATATATATACTTGGTAAAGGGTGGAAGGCTCGGCCTTATGCCTGGTGTTTTCTTCCACTCTTGCCGCCCTAGTTTCCGTCATACCGGTGTTATGTTCCTTGTTTTTGCGCTCCTTACACCGTTGGGTTATAATGGGAACCCCTTGACAGTTGGCCTTGAATAAAACTCCTCCAGCAAGGCCCAACCTTGGTTTTACCATTCGCCACCTAGCCTTTTTTCCCTTGGGTTTCGCGGACTCAAGGGTCATCTTTATTTTAAACCCCCCGTGGCCAGTGCTCCTCTGAGTGTTGGTCCAACCTAGAGCACCATGCGAGGCCGTCCCTTGGCAACTTGGTTTACGTCGGCTCCCATACGCTTAGCTTATCTGGTGTGCCCTGAGAACGAGATATGTGCAGCTCCTATCGGGATTTGTCGACATAGCGGGTGGTCTTGCTGGACTTCTTTTACCATTGTCGAGATGTCCTATAACCGGGATTCCGAGTCTGATCCGATTGTCTTGGCAGAAGGAATATCCTTCCTTGACCGTGAGAGCTTGCGATGGGCTAAGTTGGGACTCCCCTGTAGGGATTTGAACTTTCGAAAGCCGTGCCCGCGGTTATGGGCAGATGGGAATTTGTTAATGTCCGGTTGTAGAAAACCTGAAACTTAACTTAATTAAAATGAATTAACAGAGTGTGTGGCCGTGATGATCTCTTTTCAGAGGAGTCCGGGAAGAGAACACGGTCTCGTGTTATGCTTGAACGTAGGTTGTTCTAGGATCACTTCTTGATCATAGTTTCTCGACCGTGCCTTGCCTTCTCTTCTCGCTCTCATTTGCATATGTTAGCCACCATATATGCTAGTGCTTGCTGCAGCTCCACCTCATACCTTTTACCCTACCTATAAGCTTAAATAGTCTTGATCGCGAGGTTGTGAGATTGCTGAGTCCCCGTGACTCACAGATTCCTTCCAAAACCATATGCAGGGACCGATGATACCGCTCCAGGAGATTCAACTGAGCTCAAGTGGGAGTTCGATGAGGACTCAGGACGATACTACGTTTCCTGTCCAGACGATCAGTAGTGCAGCCCAGTTGGGGCGATCAGGGACATTATGCATTTGATGTTGTCTTTATTTTGGTTCCATAGTCGGAACTTGATTGTATCTGGATGATTGTAATGATATATTTATGCATTGTGTGACGTGGCGATTGTAAGCCAACTATGTACCTCTTTTCTTATTCAGTACATGGGTTGTGTGAAGATTACCCCACTTGCGACATTGCTTACAATGCGGTTATGCCTCTAAGTCGTGCTTCGACACGTGGGAGATATAGCCGCATCATGGGCGTTACATGTGAAGAAGACCAAGGCTGCAGAGCGTGCAGCGGTGAAGAAAAGGAAGGCATCAACTGCATGAGATTCTTCAGCTCAGAAGAAGATGAAGCCATTGACTAGCACATTTTGCAAACCCCATTGATGTTGTTCCTATCTCAACCATGCCATCAAAGGACCTTGTTCCTTTTGATGGAGAATATGTGATTCCAAGTGACTCTGATGAAGAGAATCCCTCTGCTGCTTTGTTAGAGCAGATGGATGAAGAAATTGAAGTGGATACAATCACTTCAACACCAGTTGTCTCCTCGCCTATGCCTTAGTTTACTGCTGAAGAGGCCGGCATTGAAGAAATGGGAGATGAAGATGTGGACATTGGCTATACCATGCCCATGCTAAGTGATGAATTTTTGGAAAGTCAGCACCCCAACTCTCCAATCTTCACACCATTGCAACAAATTCCTCAGTCCCCAGTAACTACTGTACAAATGGGATCTGATGAACCACATGCCACACCGTCTGTCCATGAAGAAATTCCAGCCACTAGTGCTGATGATCATGTAGATGAAGAATTGAAGTCCCAGGCTGCCACTGAAGCAGCACCTGAAATTCCTCGGCATGTGGAACCTGAGATCGAGATCCCGGAGGTTGTGATGCAATTGACTGACACTCCTCACCCCAAGCCAAAGGATCCATTCTCAAAGAAGCAGAAATTCAAGGCTGATGATTTCTTCGGTGAGCACGTGTTCTTCACTAAATACAATCCTTATGACTTTGCTCGTCTAAGGAGGAAGCGTTTCTAGACTGCAAGCCAGGCCAACTTCTATTCTTCACTACTTTTCAACAAAGACAAAATCTTCTACCATGAGCATATTCCTCACATGGACATGGAATCATTACCTTGCTTCTCTCCTGTGCTCAGTGTTCTTCATGATGCAGGCCTCCTCAACTTTTGCTCTGACATTGTTGATTGGAATGAAGAGCTTATTCTTCAGTTCTATGCTACATTGCAGATCACAGGTGATCCCGAAGATATCATCACCTGGGTCTTGGACTGGATGACCGAAAATACTCACTATAAGGCACCGGCCTCTGAATTGCTTCACGCCCTGCCCATCAGTCCACCCAATGAAGGAGCTCGCTGCCTGTATCATGAACCAAAACTCACAGCCCATTACATGCAAGTGTTAATGACGCCTTTGAAGCCCGGTCAAGCCCCAAGGACCAAATTCCTCGTGAAGGATTTACTCTATGTGCCCAGAACCGTCCATCGCATTCTAACGAGGACAATGAGTGCCGTCAAAGGCCACGACTCATCTGATGAGGAAATAGTTGGCATCATGAAGAATCTGTTATTCAACATCATTCATAGTATTCCTATCAACTATCATCATTTCTTCATGAGGACTCTGGCAAATGCTGCCCGTTCTCCGTTTGAGCTGAAACCTTATGCTCCTTGGATTATGAGATTCCTCAGGACAAGGCCTTCACTCAACTACAAGGTTGATTTTCAGAATCACCTTAGCTATCTGCCCCCAATTGAAGTCCTCAAGCAGGCTTTTACTTCAACTGATGAAAAGGCCAAGGCTCTTGCAGTCATTGATGAAGGCATTCATCCATTGGATGTTCAGTTTCGCAAAGCTGCATCTTATTCCACCAATGATGACTCTACCACACATGACTCTGCTGCCAATGCACCCAAGTCTACTCCTCAAGCCACTACTCCTCGTGTGATGACTGACTGTGAGCTTCTGCTTAGTCTTCACCAGAAGGTGGATCGAAACCATAAATGGGTTAAGCGTCAGTTTGGTTCATTTCTTCACAACATGACTGATGCACACAATGCAGTGAAAAAAAACCATTACTACCTCCATGAAGTCTTCGGTCGCACCTGGGCCATTCTATCACATCTATATGGTGAAGATCTCAAGAAAATGGGTCTCAAGGAAGATTTTGACTTGTCTGCACCTCCACCGAAGAAATTCAAGAAGGTCAAGGTTCCTTCTTTGGTGTCCAGCTCATATTCTTCATCACGCGATACAGACGTGTACGAAGACTTGGACGACACTGCGTCAGGCCCTTCAACGACAAACGACCCCAACAACGCTGGCGCTCCTTCATCAACTTTATATTCTTCAGGGGCGTTAGTCCACATTTTCAATCATTTTGGTCATCTGATGACAAAGGGGGAGAATTTTGAGTTAGTCTTCAAGTGGGTCTGTCTATATGGGCATTTTTTTGCTAAGTTACAACTCTCGTTCTTCTGAAACTTTATTGGATCGAGTTGAAAACTTACACCCGATGGTGCTCTGATACGCTGATGTGTTTTTCTTCATGCTTATTCCTCATATATGTTAATGCATGCATGTTGAATTACATCAGTCACCATATTTCATCATGCATTTCAAATTCCTCATTATGATATGTCAAATGCATGTATGAATTACAAGATATAGGGGGATATCTGCATGATTCTACTCTCCAAGTGTGCAATGCTTCAAAATCAAATTCCTCATCATGCACATCTTTAGGGGGAGTTCTTCTATATCTTGCAATCAAATTCCTCAATATCAGTATTTACGCTTCATATGTTTGTCCCTGTTGAAAACTTAACCTATATTGTCATCAATCACCAAAAAGGGGGAGATTGTAAGTGCATCTAGTGCCCCTTAGTGATTTTGGTGTATTGAAGACTTATAGGTTAAGGGACTAATGTGTTTTTGAGTGTACACATGTCTATAAGTCTATGAGGAGTTTGATATTTACAGAGAAAGTCGACCCCTAAAAATGAAGTTCTTCTACTGAAGACTTTGGATTTCTGAAGACTTTCTGAAGACTTTGAAAGTGAAGAAATTGGTGCAATCCTGAAGACTTGGTATTCATTCGCGGAACATGAAGCATGAAGACTTTTGTTTCGTAGTTTCATTTTCTCTTTCTTGAGTCATAGGAAACACCGTACTGTTAAAGGGGGTCGAGGAAATACTAAGGAAAAATTTCCATGTGATGCTCAAGTCAAAATCCTACACCTACCAATCCCTTCGAGTGAAGCCATTGGAAATCTCATACGGTTCAGTCATATTCTTCAGTGACAGAGACGAAGTTCTTATGGTCTCTAAGTAAGTTGTTCTGACGAAGGAGTTAGGAATTCGCCAGTGCGGATTGCCTACATAGTGAGGAACATGGTAGCCCTGAGGAATTTGATACTCAAATTTCCAACCGTTGTTGTGCCTTGTGCCGGCTGTCCCAAAATATCTACCCACCTAACGGTCATATCATTGAAGGGCATTTATGTCCTATCATGTCGGGCTGCTCCCTAGGCTATAAGTAGCCGCCCCTACAACCACTAGCTAGTTGGCTGCTCCGAGAGAAACTGACACTTCTCATTTGAGAGCATCCCATCCTCCGAGGACTTTGAGCGAAAATCATCAAGTGAGGAAAACGCAAACCCAAACACCTACAAACCCCAAGTGATTGAGCATCACTGAAGAGATTGATCCTGTGTGGATCCGACGCTTGTTACCTTGGAAGACTGTGCTTCTTCCAGACGGTTAGGCGTCAAGGTCTAGAGCATCCAAGAGGAATTGTGGATCGCCGAGTGACCAAGTTTGTGAAGGTTCGGAAGTCACCTGAAGACTTACCACGAGTGATTGGGGGAGGTCTGTGTGACCTTATCTCAAGGAGAATACGGTGAGGACTGTGTGTCCGAGACTATGTGTCCTCAGGTTTAAATACCTAGCCGCTCCAACCAGACGTGCAACTGAGACAGCAGTTGGAACTGGTCTACCAAATCATTGTCTTCGCCAAGCTCACTGGTTCTATTTCCTCAAAATTTTCATTTCCTCATAATTGTGTTGATTGCTTGTTCGTATCTGTGTTTGAAGACTTTGACTGAAGATTTTCTCAATTTCCTCAGTTCAATTTGTTCAGTCTGTTTGTCTTCATCCTGTGTTATCCTGTGTTTACGCTTTCTGTACTCTGTGCTTGTCTTCATTTCATCATGATGCTATGCTTGTGTTCTGTTATGTTTACTTTTGAGTACTTATTCCGCTGCTAGTAGTTCTTCGCTAAGGAATTTCCTCACCTGCAAATTCCTGAGTGAAGAATTCATAAAAATCGCCTATTCACCCCCCCTCTAGTCGATATAACGCACTTTCAGCCGCCAGGTCCACTTTAGCTTGAGTTATCTAGTCCTTCACCTTTGCAATCTCTGTGTTCTGCTGATCCTGGTTTGCTGCATCCACCTCTGCTGCCAGCAACGTTGCTAAAGCGTCAAACAAATCAGACAAAACCTGAGCCAGAGGCGGCACAGAGCCCCCTGCTCCCGCTGGTGTTGCCGTTGCTGAACCGGAGATCATTGCATCGGCGGTAGAAGAGTGTTGCGCTGATTGTGTAACGGCCATGAAGACCATGACCCCACTTGGTAGATCAAGGGGGTCTGGAATACTGTTGCCATCGGAACCTCCACTAATCCGGCCATCCTGCAGCTGGTACAGTGACTCGGTCTCTCCGGTTGAGGACTCGTCATCAAAGCAGACAATGATTTCGCCACCAGATGCTGATCTATCCTCATATTCCGCTCCATGGATGAAACCTACGAAGACATGCTTTACGGTGGGCTGAGCCTGGGCAGAGCTTGCACACTGAGCCGTCTCGATGATGTTGGTGCAGATGTCCGGCTCAGGGCCCGGTTCACCGATCTTGCCGATGAAGACGTGAATTCCACCAAAGGGGACCCGGTACCCGTACTCAATTGAACCGGCCTCGGGACTCCATCCTGCATCGTCGATGTAGAGCTTGCCGCGACGACTTTTAGTCATCCAGCCCACAGCGTGTCCCTTGAGTCCTTCGAAGCAGCCCTTCAAGAACTCGAAATCACTGTGCGATAGCCCCATGGTGGGCGCCAACTGTCGTGGTTTTGTCATGGAAAATGTCCTCGTGAAAGGACGTAGTCATGGAGCCATCGCTACGGGTTATTTTAAAGGGGTTTAAAGTGGAAGAAGGACGCGAGAGTTTATACTGGTTCGGCCCCTTACGATGAAGGTAAAAGCCTACTCCAGTTGTGATGGAATTGCTTAGGGTTTCGATGACCAGGGAGCAAATCTGCTTTGCCTAGCTCTCGAGTTGTTGTCTGTTGTCCCTAAACCACCGTCGGGTCGTCCCTTTTTATACATAGGTCGATCCCCGCCGGTTTACAGAGTCCCGAGGCCGGATCATAAACGTGTCCGGCTCAGTCTCTACTCCTTTCTTATCATACAAGCATACGTCAATGTCAGTTTATATCTAAAGGCTTTAACCCGCCTTTAGGCCTTGGGCCTTCATGAAGCGCCATTATTCATATCTTCATGGGCTTCCAATAAGGTGATCATCATGGGTATAACCCGGCCTCTCCTGGCCGGTTTATGTCCATTAGTAATATCCCCAACAGTTATCATGAGTGATTTTGGTATGGCCGAAACTGATAATTGGAAGTTTTACCAATCTTGATGCTAAGACTTTTGTGTTGGGACAAGGGAATGTTATAGGGAAAAGTGTAATCCAAGAGTTATTTAATTTCATCGGACTTTGGCTTGTGATGATGCTCCTATGCTTAAAAAGAACCAAAACTTATGCTGAAGCTGCTTCTGCACTTATTCTTAACTTGAGAGAAGATTTATTCGAACCCATCCCACTTTGCAAAGATTGTTTTATGAGTTACAAGTTATAAAACATCCTAGAGCTAAAAAGATAGCTACCCTTGTCCTCATGAATGAATTTGATCACATAGTGCGAGAACCCAGAGAGATCTTTGGTCTTTATGGTATGAACCGTGAAAGACTTTTGATAGATGAGATCCTTTACAATAATGATTACTTATTGAGGTATTTACTTTGAAATGACCTCATATTTGATGAGAGTATTAAGAAGGAAGTTCCTCCTTTGAATATTATCCAACAAGTTTTTAATAATGTTAATCAACAATACTCTTGGATTGTAGCCGGTAATCAAGGGGGTTCTGCAGATGGGCAACTTACTAATGCAAAAATTTCTATGGATGATGTGTTTTGTATTACTTTCGAAAACTCTCCCGATGAAAACATATCTTTGGAAAAGCAGAAGAAAGATGAAAATACTTGAAACTATCCATTATGCCTAGCTAGGGGCATAAAACAATAGCGCTTGTTGCGAGGCAACCCAATAGTTATCTTAATTTTCTTGTTTAATTTTATGTTTTCTTGAGTTCACACAATTATGATACTGTTATATTGTGTTTTTATGTTTTAATTAGTGTTTGTGCCAACCAAAGCCTTTAGGCTGGTTTGAATGATAGTTGACTCGATTCTGTGAAAAAATAGAAACTTTTGCGCCCCGTTATGGAATTTTGTAAAAAATTCACAAAAATGTGATTCTGCTATGATTTTTTACACATAATTGATATACAAATTTCCCATGTTGTCCTAATTTTTCATAAGTTTTGGAGTTCTAGAAGCATGGTCAATGTTCAGATTACTACAGACTGTTTTGTTTTTAACATATTCTGTTTTCGTTGCATTGTGTGCTTATTTTGATAAATCTATGGATTGTATCGGCTGGTATAAGCCAGTGTAAAGTTAGAATAAATTAGGTATAATCCAATAATAATATATGAATGGGTTTGCAACAGTACTTAAAGTGCCGATTTGCTTTATTATACTAACAGATATCATGAAGGTTTCGTTAAGTTTTGTGTGATTGAAGTTTTCAAGTTTTGGGTGAGATCGCGATGGATGAAGGAATAGGGAGTGGCAAGAGCCTAAGCTTAGGGATGCCCGAGGCACCCCAAGGTAATATTCAAGGAAAAGCAAGAGCCTAAGCTTGGGGATGCCCGGAAGGCATCCCCTCTTTCTTCTAACAACCATCGGTAATTTCACTTGGAACTATATTTTTATTCGTCACATATCATGAGTTTTTCTTGGAGCGTCGTGTGTTATATGAGTCTTTGCTTTGTTTACTTTTTAGTTTGTCGCAATCATCCTTGCTGAATACACTTGTTTGAGAGAGCCATACACTTATTATAATTTATTAGAAATACTGTCGGTGCTCTAGGGCCAAGGTTACCTAGGGCCTTCGTCCTGCGGCCCAACGCGTGGCTCCATCGAGGGCCCAATAAGGCCTAGCTCTAGGACTTCATGAGCAAGACGCTCGCGAGGGCCCCCTGGCTTAGTGAGGCGAACTACAGCATGGCCTCACGCAGGGTGGTCGCCTGAGGCCGCCCCACGAGGCCCGCCTCCTGAGGGGCGGACATTGCTAGGCTCGCACCCCACCTCACGAGACACGTGGTGATGTGGGCCTTGATAAAGGGAGCCAGAAGGGTGTCAGTGGGTGCAGTCCAGGTCAGTCCTCTTTTGTGCAAAGGAGGAAAGGACATACGCGGGTTCCCAAGGAATCCCCCAAAGGTTTCCATTCTAGTGCAACAAGACCAAGACCACGGGCTCAGCAGGATGGAGGTCATCACCGATCACACCTGCTCGTAACGACGAGATACTTTGCAGACGAAGTCCACCTTTAGTCAGGATAGGGTGTACTACTGTCCCCCTTCAAAATTGGCCATTGTAGCACATGTTGTACAAGAATTACTTGAGTGAAGGAAAGGACCCAATCCCCGCATACTCCCAAATTACAAAGGCAGACTGGGCCGAACTCAAAAGGGTCAGGGCAACTATAGAGTTTTCTGAGAAGAGTGCCAAGCAATCGAAACTTCAGAAGAGGAACACACACACTCAACATATGGGTGTGGCAGGATACTATGGCTTGAAACCGATACGGGACCAGGAGGAGAAAGAAGAAGTAGTTGCGGGTGGGAAACAGGCCTTTAGTGAAATCAGGGGCGAACGCGCTAGAGACTCCTTGCGGGCCCGTGCACGGAGGCGTGGTGATGGAACTTATTACTTTGAAAACTCACATGACCAAGAACTATTTTGTGTGATGTTAAAGGATTCTGAGATCCCTGAAAGGTTCTATAGGAACTCAGGGCCATGTGACATTCTGTCTGATACTCTGGAAACAAGAGAGCCCCTGGCCGTGCAAGGGGTATTGGTGTTAATGTCCCGCACAAGAGGGCTTTCACACTCAACAAAGAAGAGAGGCTCAACATGAAAAAAGCGAGAAGTGAAATGAAGCATAATGAATTGTATGAAAGGTTGAGGAAGGATATGTATCTAACTGTTCGAAAGGAAATTGAGGAGTGAATGATGATGTATAAGACTCTAACACTGACAGATAGCCAGCAGATGGGAGGGGAGGCGAGCATGGAGAATGTTGGTTATTGTGCGACAACACCGCACAAGAGGCCTTGTGCATCATCTCACCCAGCGACACTGAGACTATAGCTGCTCATGATGATGCTATATTTGATCTATCTAGAATGAAAAACAGACTGAAGGGAATGCTTACACATTATGAAGGTACATTAAAATGTGCAACAACCTGGGTTTTCCCGCCCTTCTCGGAAGTGGGCCTCTTGTTGGACAATGTGCCATTGAATCCGGGCTGTGCGAAGTGCTACGTGATTAAAGTAAAGCCTGGATTCAATGAATTTGCCCTGAAGAATGTCCTAGGGGACTTTGATGAACATAGGACCTTGGGAGAAACACTGTTACATCACATCCAGTGGCCACGAAAGGAAATAGACTTCATGGATGAGATCCCTGAAGCCCCACCAAGAGAAACCAATGTCGCCCCTCAACTAGTGACACTCTCCTTGCAACAGCAGCTCTTGCGTGCTTCCCCCAAGGAACCTAATACTCATAATCCGATGACTGATGCATCAACCTATGATCAGCCTGCCCGACTTTGTGCCGTACATGCCATGTCATCATCCGCCCCAAAGTAGCTAGTGGCAAGGCCTAAAACTACTGAAGATGCACCACTGGTTCAGATGCCGGCCACTGAAGCAGCGGGGGGAGACCCATCTGCACCACACGCTCAGCAGACCAACCTG
Organism: Triticum urartu; assembly: GCF_003073215.2. Taxonomy (NCBI): domain Eukaryota; kingdom Viridiplantae; phylum Streptophyta; class Magnoliopsida; order Poales; family Poaceae; genus Triticum; species Triticum urartu. The sequence goes on along the minus strand of NC_053027.1, from coordinate 396,826,166 downwards.
GCGGAATGGACTACTAAGTAGTCTGATGGTTCGGAACCGCCTGGTAAGCAGTCTGTAGGTCTAGAATCGACTGCTCGCTAGTCCGTCGGTCCGCAGCCGTGTGACCAACCTATCAATGCATCAGCACTGCCTGCTCAGCAAAACAACGCGTTGGCACGGCCTCCTCAGCAAACCGACAAGTTGGCACCACCTGCGCAGAAACCCGACATAGCTTCAACGCATGGTCACAGTAGGTCATATTTTTTGTCATGCATGGTCACAGTAGGTCACGTCTATCATCCATGTACAACCATGACGATTTTATGAAAGAATCAAGATAGTCATACTTGTGTTGTCGTAGAAGTGTTCCATGATAATACCAAAATTAACATCACAGAAGTGTTCACTTCCATGACGATAAATGATGTGTCATGGAAGTGCTTTCATCAAGGGTAACCAACATTTGGCATCCACCGTAACAGGTCATCGTTAAGCAACCAGGTCCGGTTTTGGATCCGATAACCAGTTAACAGCCTGAACCAATGGGGATTTTCCACATGTAAAATTCTCATTGGTCGAAGGAAACACGTTTCATCTCGTCATTGGGTCAGATAGGCGCCTATGATATGTCAACACGTGCGACGGCCCAACAATGGCCCATTTAGCTTACAAAGGCTGTCGGGGATGAACGACACCTATGGGATCACAAGAATCCCTACTATGGTTGCGGGGCGCGGGGTCGTGAGAAGAGCGGATCAAACAGATAGCACACGGTTTGTTTATCCAGGTTCGGGTCGCGGGGATGCGTAAAACCCTACTCCTGCTTTGGTGGATTGTATACCAGTGTTCTTGAGCTAGCTATGGGGCGTGAGGAGCTCCAAAAAGTCGAATCCTCCTCCTGGTCGCCTCGGACCTCCTTTTATAGGAAAGGGGTTGCCACAGTAGTAGCAGGAGGTGGAAAGGGAAACAGTGATGTGTGGTTACCCCTCGCATTACATGACAAGGCGCATTTAAGGCGTCTTGCCCAGGTGTCCTTGCTTTATGGGGACGGGGGAGAGCCTTGTTTCGTCCGCCGCCGCTCCCTCTCGCCTCGACACGCACCCTGGCCAGCGGCGCCCGCGGTGCCATGTAGGCAGGCAGGCAGCCGAGGTGGTGTAGTGGTGGGTCTCCACGAAGATCTGCATGCCGCCACGCAGGTGCCTGCCGAGCTGGTTGGGTCGGCAGCTGCATGCGAACGGCGGTGGAGGTTTGACTGGTGTGGGCCTGATGGTGGCCCTACGGGTGTTCTTGGCAAGGGCCTTGCCGGGGCCCCGGCAAGGGTCTTGCCGTGGCGCCTGTTGTCATCCCCGGCAAGGCTCTTGCCGAGGGCCTTGTGGTCCCCCTTGGCTGGGATCCTGCCAAGCATCATCATCTTCTAAAGGGTGTATCTGATCTTGAATGTCTTCACAAAGATCTGCATGCCACCACGGGGATGTCTCCCGAATCCTTGCCCCATGGGGGCAGTGGACTCAAGGGTGACTCACTCCGTAGGTGTGGGGCGAGCTGCCACGGCAAGGGTCTTGCCGGGTTTGCTAAAACCGCCTCCCGGCAAGGATCTTGCCGGGGGAGGGGTCCGCTTCGTCCCCTTTGCTCTTTGTGGTCTTGGTCTTGGCTTCGTTCTGCCTCGCATGAGCTTTGGCCTTATCTTGGCTCACCTCCCTTGCCTTGCTTAGTGTGGTGGTGCCCATGGCTCAGACTGCCCATGCACAGTTATAGGGGTACAAAAAGTGTACCCCTCTTTTTGTACACCGACAGTAGCCCCCGGGCCTGGGCCACACGTAAGCGCAATCGCGTTGTTGGGCTAGGCCCAAAAACGGTGCACGGGCAGGCGGGGTGGTTTTTACCGCGGTAAGTCTCTTTGCGCGTTGCGCTTCCCATGCCTCCCGCACGTGGCGCGGCGTGGGGAGGCGTGTGTGACGTGGGCGGCATGCGTGGGGTTGCTTCCCACGGGCATGCGTCACATCACAGTTAATGCGAAAGGAGGCGGCCCACATTTTTTCCCCATAAGAAGGAATAACCGTGGGCGCGCTGCTCACTTTCTCCTCTTCCCTCGTGCCTTTTTCAATCTCAGAGCTGCCGTTCCCTTTCTTCCTTCCTTCCTAAGCTTTCGTGGTCACCTGCCGCCGCCGCTTTGCCATCCCCCTTCCTCAGCCCTCTGAACTTCTTGGTCGCCATGGCTCCCAAATTCGCCAAGGGCAAGGGGGTGGCTAAGGGCGCCGGGACGGTGGAGCCGCCGGAGAGCGCGCTGTCGGGAGACCGGACGAAGTCCGCCTTCTTCTTCCCCTCGACGGTTGATGTTCAAGAGCTCCGGGCCTCCTTCAAGCCCCTATGGGGAGTGAAGACGAGGGGAGAGGGTTCAGGACACCCGGCGACACGCATCATTCCTGCCGCTTGCGCTGATCCTGCCTCAAATCGGTACCCCTTCTTCGTTGATTACTTTTCTTGCGGGTTATGCCCTCCTTTCTCCGATTTCTTCTGCGACGTTATGCGCACCTTTGGCTTTCGCCTCTTGGATTTTACTCCGAATGCGGTGGCATGCATGGCTTTCTTCGCGCATCTTTGCGAAGGCTTTGCCGGGGTGCAGCCCAACACGGCGCTCTTCCGCCATTACTTCTTCCCTCGAATCCAGCCGGGAGGAGCCGTCTCTGGTTGCGTCACCTGGATCCCAAGATCCAAGGGGGCGTACCTGGACAGTGCCGTGAAGGAGAGCTGGGAGGAATGGCGTGGCTGGTGGTGCTGGATTGAAGATGAAAACCCGCCGGAATTCTGCAAGGTCCGCCGAGCGCCGCCGGTCCGCGGCAGCGATTGGAGCGATGTCGACGCCGCCGATGGGAGGCTCACCGTCGCCACCACCAGGATTCTCCGGCTCACCCAGGCCAGACTCACCCTTGAGATGATCGGGGCGAACTTCATTCGCCGCCGGATCGCCCTGTTGCACGGCAAGGGGAGGCCAGCTTGGCTATTCAAGAACCCGGCTGACATCATGCGACTCCGCCCCAGCCTTGATCACAACTTCGCAGTGCTGGCGCATGCCCACTTCTGCCAGCAGCTTTTCCAGCTTGATGTGTGCCGCGGCGGCGAGGTCGAGCAGACCAGCAAGGCCGCGAGGGCTGCCGCAAAGGTTGGCATGGCCCTCAAGGGGCCATTTTTCAAGCTGCCAACGGGGGTGGTCCCATTGTGCAACAATTCGCGTCGGTCTGAGATCATCGCCATGATGCCGGACTGTAATGCGCACGGCCCTGTCCCGAGCTAGAAGGAGCCGAAGGTCGAGGATGTGCAGCAATTCTTCGACACCCTGATCGAGGTGTACGTCAATGCCGACGCCGAGCAGTGTCTTATCATGGACACCACCCAGGCAGAGCTGGACTACATCGCCACCAGGGCGAGGGAGGCATAGCTTGCCACGGAGGCCGGTAGCACCGGGGGCGTGGAGGACATGGCCGCAACGGCGGCGGAGGAAGAGGAGCTCTCTCGGTGGGCGGCGGCCTTCGGGGAGGCTAGGAGCGTCAACACTAGATCTCCGCTCGTCGAAGACGCGACCGACGAGTCATCGGGGGAGGAGGAGGACGCGGCGGCGGGCTCGACGCCAACCAGGGGAAGAGGGCGAGTCCCGCGGCGGGCTAGCTCCGGTGAGCCAATCCGGCCCAGCAGGGCTGCGCGGCCTCAATTGACCCTGGAGGGGTCTGGGTGCCACACGAGGGCCACGGCAGCCAAGAGGCTGACGAAGGCCGCTGAGAAGAAGAAGACAACAGCCCCTTCCTCATCCGGGCGCGCACAAACTCTGCCGCCTCCTTCGCCCCCTCCGGCAGGCGTCGACTCGGATGATGATGCAGAGCTCCCTTTTGATCTCGGGCCTCTCAGCCCGGAGAGGAAAAGGAAACTGGTGGAAGAGGAGGAGACGGATGACGAGTAAGTTCTCCGTTCCTTACTGTCATTTCCATTTCCTTGAATTGGGTCGCTTGTCTTGATCCATTTTTGCTTCCGTAGGGAGATAGAGACATTGGCCCAGAGGGCGAAGAGGGCGAGGACCTCGGCGAGCAGCCAGCCCCCCGGCTGGGGCTTCAAAGACACCACTGGTGGTGCTGAGCAGCCCCCGGCGCGGCCCCCAGCGTAAGTTCGTCACCCTCTTCTTACTCCACATGTGGTAGGTGCTCGATGCCATGACGCTGACCTTGCCGGGTTTGCAGGAGGGGAGCGGCAGCAGGAGGAGCCACAGAGGGCTACTCCCAACACACTACCCCCATTGACTACGCCGCCGCGGGGGGCGTCCCCAGCAAGGGCATCAGGCACGGAGCCCACACCCATGGAGGAAGAGGGGAAGTTGGGCGCTGGAGTCTCTACCATGGCGCCAAATGCTGGTGGAGAGGGGACTTCTGCTTCACAGCCTGGCACTGGTGAGTCGCATGTCCTTCGTCTCTGTTTTTTCCTTATTCTTTTCTTGGATTCATTGCTCACGTTGCTGCCCAGGCCCTCCTTCAACAGGTATGGAGGACGTGGATACCGTTGCTGGGGACATTGTTGAGGAGGCCGCCAAGGATGCTGCTGAGGACACCGCAGCAGGGGCCGCCAAGGCGACCGGCGAGGCTTTTGCCAAGGGCACCAGCGGTGGACCTGCCGGTGGGGCCGGCAAGGCCTCCGCCGAGGAAGAGGTGGTGGGTGACCAGCCTCCCTCCTCCTCAGCCTCGGGCCCCGGCAAGTATCTGAAGGTGGGCGCCGATCTCTTCGTCCACCTCCCAGGGGCGTCAAGCCGGGCGCCCGCTGACGGGCAGGTTTTCGACGGCGAGGTGCTTGCCGCCACTGGGCTCGAGGTGGTTGATGAGCCGAGGGTTGGTGACGACGGTTCCCTAGAAGTGCAGCTTTTCCGTGCCATGGGGGCCAATTTCCGGAAGCTCCAAGTGCTCTACCGTGCTCGCCTGGACAAGGTCAAGTCCAGGATGGCAACGGTGGACAACGCGGAGGTGGACTTCAAGGCGCGCGTTGCCGAGACTCAGACTTGGTTCCACCAGGCTCGCGAGGAGCAGAGGGCCTTCCAGGACAAATTGGCCGAGCACGATGTGGAGCTCACCATGAAGATGGCCGACATCGAGAAGGCCCAGGAAAAGGCGGCGAACTTGGCCGCCACGGCCGAGGCTGCCCGGAACCAGCATCAAGCCACCTTGAATTCCCAAGAAGAGGACCTCACCGCGCGCGAGGCGAAGCTTGCCGCAGCGCTCCATGGCAAGGATGAGGAGCTCGAGGCCCTTGTCGCGCGGCGGACTCGCGAGCTGGAGCAGAGGCACAAGGAGGCACTCGATGCCCAGACTCTGGCCCATGCCGGCAAGGTAAGGGAGCTGGAGGTGGCGCAGGACGAGCTGAAGGAGCAGGCCCTCAAGCTGTCCAACGAGAAGAACACGCTCAACAACGCCTTGGTGGAGGCGCAAGGAGCGGTCATCAGCAGGGCTGGGGAGCCCTCCGAAGCGCAAAACTCCGTCAAAGACCTCGAGCTAAAGCTGGAGGATCTCGAGAAGATGCTGTCGGAGAGCAGGGCTCGGGAGGAGACCTTGACCAGGATCCTGGAGGAGGAGAAGCAGCTGCGGGCGAACGAGGCCGCCTCCCACCAGGATTATGTGGCGAGCGAGAACAGATGGATTGGCCGCCTGGAGGAGGTCGCCGGCAGGGTCACCTCGCAGTTGGCCACCATGGGGATGCCACACGTGACGTACGCCCCTGAGCGCAGCGGGACCGTCAACGCCAAGTTGACCCTGTTCTTCGAGGGCGTCCTCGGAGCCTTGGCATATCTTCACTCCAATAGGACGGCCACGCTGGCCGAGGAGGCCCGGCGACTTTGCCGGAAGGTCGTGACCAAGGTCCTCACCAAGACGGCGTACTGGAATCCTGATCTTGACTTCGCGGCCGCGATGAAGAGCTTGCCGGATGGTGCTGACCTCACGGTGCTCAAGGAGTGCATCAAGCCCATCACCGACTGCATCGACGAAATCAAGAGGGTGGAAGGCCAGCGCCGGGATTAGGCATCCCGTTCTTCTTTGCCGCTGCGGGTTACCGACCAAGACAAATTTTATCTTTAGTTAGAACTGCAGCTATGATGTGATGTAATATAACTTTGAAGTACTCTTAATTTTCATGCATGTTATTTCCCTGTTCGATTCCTCTTTGTATGTGTGCCCTAAGTCGATCGGGAAGGCTTGACGGCGCGGAAGCCCCTAGCAGCGTTTTGGGGACGGATACCCATGGCCAGCCGGGTACGCGTGCTGCCGGACGAGCCACCTTTCCGTTCTGAACGCGGCCGCTCGAACTGTCGAACTTGACTCGAGTCAGAATCGGGGGCGTTGCAGATTGCGGAAGGCTACTCTGCCATTCTCGACGTAGCCGCTTGAGCTGTTGAGCGGACTCGAAACAGGGCAAGGTCGTTGCCGATCGTGGCAGAGCCCCCTGGCATACAGGTTTCTCATACAAAGCAAATATCTCCGGGGGGAATAACCTCAAATAAGAAGGGTAGCACAAATAAGGGTTCAGTGCAACTTAGCTTCTGTTTGCGATCTCTCGAGTGTCGATCTTCTAGCCTCCTTTCTTCTTCAAGGGTCACGAAGATGAAGGAGTGCCGGGCTAACTGCTAGAGTAGATTCTCCCAACTGTGCCCCCTACCTGGCGCGCCAAAGATGTCGGGGATGAACGACACCTATGGGATCACAAGAATCCCTACTACGGTTGCGGGGCGCGGGGTCGTGAGAAGAGCGGATCAAACAGATAGCACACGGTTCGTTTATCCAGGTTCGGGCCGCGGGGATGCGTAAAACCCTACTCCTGCTTTAGTGGATTGTATACCAGTGTTCTTGAGCTAGCTATGGGGCGTGAGGAGCTCCAAAAAGCCGAATCCTCCTCCTGGTCGCCTCGGCCCTCCTTTTATAGGAAAGGGGTTGCCACAGTAGTACCAGGAGGTGGAAAGGGAAATAGTGATGTGTGGTTATCCCTCGCATTACATGACAAGGCGCATTTAATGCGTCTTGCCCAGGTGTCCTTGCTTTATCGGGGACAGGGGAGAGCCTTGTTTCGTCCACCGTCGCTCTCTCTCGCGTCGGCACGCGCCCTGGCCAGCGGCACCCGCGGTGCCATCTAGGCAGGCAGGCAGCTGAGGTGGCGCAGTGGTGGGTCTCCACGAAGATCTGCATGCCGCCACGCAGGTGCCTGCCCAGCTGGTTGGGTCGGCAGCTGCATGCGAACGGCGGCCGAGGTTTGACTGGTGTGGGCCTGATGGTGGCCCTACGGGTGTTCTTGTCAAGGGCCTTGCCGGGGCCGCGGCAAGGGTCTTGCCGAGGCGCCTGCTGTCATCCTCGGCAAGGCTCTTGCCGGGGGACTTGTGGTCCCCCTTGGCTGGGATCCTGCCAAGGATCATCATCTTCTAAAGGGTGTATCGGATCTTGAATGTCTTCACAAAGATTTGCATGCCACCATGGGGATGTCTCCCGAATCCTTGCCCCATGGGGGCAGTGGACTCAAGGGTGACCCACTCCATAGGTGTGGGGCGAGCTGCCACGGCAAGGGTCTTGCCGGGTTTGCTAAAACCGCCTCCCGGCAAGGATCTTGCCGGGGGAGGGGTCCGCTTCGTCCCCTTTGCTCTTTGTGGTCTTTGTCTTGGCGTCGTTCTGCTTCTCCTGAGCTTTGGCCTTACCTTGGCTTACCTCCCTTGCCTTGCTCAGTGTGGTGGTGCCCGTGGCTCAGACTGCCCGTGCACAGTTATAGGGGTACAAAAAGTGTAACCCTCTTTTTGTACAGCGACAAAGGCCGACCCGTTTGACTTGGTAAAATGCTAGTTGGTTGGCCCATGAAAATCCTATTAACAGTCTGTTTGCATATAGCCCATTTTACGGCCCGGTAACTCACAAGCCGTTAGGGCCTTCCCGAAATCGGCCCAACAATGTCATGTGGGCCATCAAATATAACACCAGCCCATTTCACTTTCGGCCCATGTATGTCCCAGGACACCTTTCGGCCCATAAATCACCCAAAACAAGATCTTGTCATTTTTTCTTCCTACGATTATGTGCCGTGCATGTACCTACTAGTTGTATAGTGGTAGTACTAGTTGTATAGTACACACATGGTACTAGTAAGAGTAGAGTAGTACGAAATACTCCTACTCTATCAACGAGCCCCATCTGACACCAAATTTCTTGGCTTTCGTGCTACAACTAGATCTTCCCCATGTTTCTGTTTTCCAACCCGACGGCGGGCGGGGTGCGGTTTGCCAATAGTCGGTTTGCTCAATGGCGGTCCCACATGAAAGTGAAAATGCTAGGCAACATGCCTTCCCTAAGCTATGTGTCGTCCCGGACGGGCCGTGGAGTACTCCTGATTCCCGGTCGTGTGTGCGGGGAGTGCGATGCGAACGCGGGAGGCATTTTCCTTTTATTAGCAATGTGCGCGTGCGTTGCGACGTATCCAAAGTAGTAGAATAGTAGTACTTGTTCACAAACTTGAAAGAAATCACTCTTGTTTTAATATACTCCTAATATATTACTCCCTCTGTTCCTAAATATTTTTCTTCTTAGAGATTTCAAATGGACTATCACATACGGATTATATAGACATATTTTGAAGTGTATATTCAGTCATTTTGCTCCGTATGTAGTCACTTATTGAAATCTCTAGAAAGACAAATATTTAGGAACGGAGGCAGTACTTTTCAATCAAAATTAATTTCTCAGGCTGTTTTGATGAGGTGAGGGAGGAATGTGTGCTTTCAAGATAATAAGGGGTTTTCTGCAAATTTGAGCAATGAAGTGGGCTATTGTTGCAAAAATGCCACAACTTACCTCATAGCCGTTAGATGCAGATCTATTGGTCAGAAACGACAGATGGCAGACACACCACCATCACCAACTGAGTCTTTTATAGGAGTAGGAGTAGTGAAACATGTATAAATTGTAACATTTTGGTTCTGCTCCTTAGCACGATCGATAGATAGAAATAACGATTGGAAATGCTAGGGCGGGGCTATTTCCGCCAGATAAGCAGGGTACGTAGTAGCTAGGTTGGCACATCATCGGTTTGGTCACACGCGGTCCGACATGTTCTAGTGTTTCTAGCAAGATGCCCGCGCGTTGCACGAAGTTGATTGAAAAGGTGAGCACAACTTATAAATTGACGGATGGAGTACTAGTTAAAGTGATGCATATAATTAAGCAAAGGGATCGCACATGTCGATATTGACTGGAACGAGAATGCAACAACACAATAAGAATTAAGGCCACGATGATCATGCGATCGTAGTGGTGGTTACAGAAGGCAACAAGAAAGATGTATCCATCAATGTACGACCTCCTCCTCGTCAACTTAGTGTGCCTGACCACTGACCGATGGCTAAGGAGCAGCGGTTTTTGTGGTGAGGTCGAGGTGCTTCTCAGCAAAGGCATCCAAGGCTTCCAGCCGGTTGAGGAAGGCCAACATCGTAGCGTCCTCACTGGCCTTGTAGATACCTATGTACATGATTTGCTCGTACACGTGGATGTGTAGGTCGACGAATTATTGAAGGGCGAGGCGCCTCGCGGCGAGCGCGACCTCCAGGTGGACATTCTTTGTGGCGTCGGCGGGCAGTCGTAGGGCCATTGGTGCTTGAAAGAGGTTCCGGCCATGGAGGCCACACTACTAGGGAAAAGCCTATACACAGAATTTTACCAGTAGCGCTGTACAAAATCAAGCGCTGCTGCTACATAGTAGCGGCGCACGTAAATAAACCGCGCTACTACTATGACTTTAGCAGTAGCGCGTACTAGCGAAAAGCGCTGCTGCTACGTTTGAACTAGGCGCACATGGCTAGCCCAACCTAGCAGTAGCGCGTATAATGGCCCAGCGCTACTGCTAATCTCCTTAGCTACAGCGTGTATTCCAGAATGCGCTGTAGCTAACGTAGCAGTAGCGCCCTTTCTGGAACGCGCTACTAGTACTTCTGACTTAACCACGCGGTTCGTCCTTCCCCACGGCCACTTCATCCCCCAAATCAACTCCACTCTTGCCGCCGCCGTCGCCCCTCGGCCGCCGCGCGCTCTCCCCACGCCGCCCCTGACCCTAGATTCAACGCCGGCCCCGCCCCCGACCTCAACGCCGCCCCCGACCCCGACCTCGACGCCGCCCCGGACGCCGCCCCCGCCCCCCCGACCTCAACGCCGCCCCGGAGCCACGACCACGACCTCGACCCGAGGTGAGCACGCCTGCTCCTCCCTCTCCCCTACCTCTGCCTAGGGTTTCTACCTCCATCAAATTAGTTAGGGTGGAAACGAATTGGATGCGGATGCGGCTCAAATGAGTTAGGGTTCATGTAAGGGTGGAAACGAATCAAATTTCTAAGATAAATCATAAAACGAGTAAAATTTCACCACTTATTTCACTTTATAGTTGGATAATTGGAATATCCGCTACCACTTTCCACCCCTATAGGTTCATCAAATTAGATCGTAATTAGGGCAGTAGTTCTTAGGTACTAATTAGTTAGTAAGAACTAGGTACTAATTAGGTACTAGAATATTTTTATTTATAGTAAGTTTATTTTTAGTAAGAACTAGTTGAATTAATAGAACTAGTTAGTAAGAACTTGTTTCTATTTTTTTAGTTAAAGCAATTTTCCCGCATCGACGTGGACGATGCCTATCCCGCATCCTCGTCATCGAGTCGGCGGAGGACGACACCTGCTTGACCAGATGTGCCATGTCCGGGACTGGGCTCCGCCGGGGTGGTACTGGGAGGCGCTACCTACCGGGGGGCGCAGGTTGGTGAGGAGCCAGCCTGTCGTTGACCCGAACCTTCTTTGGTGGCGGTCGCGTGGGCCAGTGACGGTCCAGAGGCTCGAGGACTCCGCGGAGGTGGTGCATCACCGTGTCAGTGATGAGGACGCGCACGTCCGTCGCTACTTGTTTGCGTTGGAGCACAGGTTCTCCAATACTTGGCAGGTTCTCCAGGGATCTCACTGGAGCTATGATCCCGTGATGGTTCCTTCTCTGTGGGTGTCCACCGCCCGCGCCGATACCCGTCGTGTGCTAGGGTTTTAGTTGTACTAGTGATGTTATATGTATGACACTATTCGAGATGTATTAGTGATAATATTCGACGATGTACGGACGCATGAGATGATTTACTTTTGCTTATTGAATGCATGCTAATTTGAGTCTTATAAGATATTTTGAAATTTATATCTTGTGTTGCTCAATATCCAAGTGGCCGGTCATGTTTGCAGGTTACACCTCCGAGTGGCCTATGTTCTGCTGGAGTGTTGATTCATTTCCGTTCCGGCAAATTTCAGGCGCTCGATATATCCTATTTTAGCAAAGGTCATGCCGGATTTTTCCGTGAATTTTGGCATGACTTTTGCCAGAATATGTAGGAAATATCGAGTGCCCCGGATTTGTGTGTTGAGTATCCTCGTAGTTGTCTTTTATCGATTTTCAATTAATGTTTTAACTATGAACATAGGAAATGTCTGACGACAAAAAGGATTTCGGTATTTGCAAATACTGCAAAGACGAGCACGGCCTGTGCGACGGAATCTTCCTAGATGAGGATAGGCGCTTCAGCATCAAGCTGGACGAGAACTTCGAAGTGGATACAGTAAGTCACAATGACAAGCCTTTTTTCGTAATTAAGCATGACATCTGCTTCATTTGCTTCAACTTATTTTTTTTTTACTATTCTACTAGTGTATCCCCTGCCATTCTAGAGTTTTTGTATTGGATAAGATAGGTTTCAGTCATACTATGGAGGTAAAGAAAGTTTATTTGAAGACCGAGCATGGTTATATTTTCCACAAAAATTATACAAGTCAGACGACTACACCTATTTTGGATGCAAAACATGGTGAGCACTGTGCAAGACTTATGCATTTCAGCCTGATATGGTTATCACCTTTGATATTCATCCGGAAGATGATATTGAAGGTAATACCGACATCTGGGTCGATGTGCAGACGCCTCCAGTTACACCAAAATGTAAGTTTCTCAACCATATTTATGTCTTTGATATTGTTTATTCAAAAATAGTTGACAACTAATTTGTATTGTCAGCTTATTTCGGTGCAAGCAAACATGTCCAGCGCTTGGTAGACAGGACCTACTACTGTCCTGGGGCTGAACTAAACTGCGAGGAGCTAAGTCATTATGTTTCATGGCTTGAGGATCTTGATACCGTCAAGACAAATTTTCTTCCTGGACTTAGAAATCTTAGTACTGAAAACGTGCGACCAATAGTGTTCGTCATGAACTACGGTCACATCTATTTAGGAAGGACGGTAAGATTTTTACTATTTGTCCTCAGTGCATCTTTTCCATACATTATTTGTGAAGCTAAACTTCATTGCTAAGTATGTGACCATACAATGTTCTTCAACAGGGACTCCCAATGAATGTTGTGCCTTATGGGATCGAGACTAAAGGTACCATGAGTATTATTAGCTTACGGCCAAGATATCCTACATGTTACTTTAGTGCATTCAAGATCAGCGATGAATGCTTAATAGTGCAAGACTGGACTAGATATGTGATGGGGGAGCGCAGACAAGTACTAGGGGGCAGCAAACAGATGTGCTACCCAAAATTAGGAGACAGGTTCATCTGCATGCTCCAACTTGATCAAGGAGGAGAGCTACACATGTTTTATGTTGTTTTACCTAAGAGAGAGCAGCAGGAGTCATTAGCTAGAAATGAGTTTGAGGATAATGATGTGCTACACTATTACTATGATGATAAAATAGCTAGTGTTGGTGGTAATGACTGATGATTATTATTAGCTAGTGTTAGTGGTGATTAAATAAATATTGTTGGTGCTAATGATTATGATGATGATTAAATAGCTTGTGCTGGCGGATTAGATTCAAGTGCAGGCAACATGTGGTGCACATCGAAAGTACTACTAGTCCAAACTAGATCAAGTTTGGATTAGTAGTATACTTTTGACATGCACCACATATTGCCTCCACTTGTACCTAATCCACCTTCATTTGACACACTCTTATGGACATAATGATGTAAAGCTCATAACTGGTATTGTACCAATATTTGTACGATGGCGCATAAATACACTAAAAATAAAAAAAAAACAATACTAGTAGCGATGGAAAGAAAACACGCTGCCAGTAGTTACATTAGCAGCAGCGTGGGAGTGAACAAGCGCTGCAGTTATTTGTCCTAGCAGTAGCGCGTGCGGCGTGCGTTACTGCTAAGCAATAGCTATAGCGCCTTATTAGTAGCGCGCCTACCCGCGCTACTAGTGAGCACAAAACCAGCGCTACTGCTAGGGTTTTCCCTAGTAGTGCCAATTAGGGTGGCAGGCAATGAGGAGCCCGGGCGCGCGGGCTGGAGGAGTACGGCGATGTCTTCCGCGAGCTTCTTGAGGACAGTGAACTTGTTAGTGGCGGCAATGATCATCTGGTCCAACTGAGAGTCGCAGTTGGCACCGACCGCGGCCATCCACCAGCTGGTCACCGACACCATCTGGAGACGATCCTCGGCGCCATGCCGCAGGCCGGCGTGGTGGACCATCTGGCACAGCCGCTGGCCGCTCGCGCGCATCGCCGCCATGGGTCTGGAGCAAGGACTTTTGCGCGTAGTGTAGGTGCTTAGGCAAATGCTTAGGTGCGTACGATGTGGTAGATGCATTGGAATGGAGGGGCGCCTTTATATGAGGGCAAACTGTGTTGCATTCACATCGAGCAACCTCTTTTCCCGGTCCTCCTCCCATTACTTCCCTCATGCATTAATTGAAGGAGGATGGATTGGTCGTTCAACATTTCAGGAACCGCTACTCCCTCCCTCGTCAGCATTAGAGCCGTATCGGGAACTGCGCCGCCCGCTGTCAAATCGAATAGTACTTGAGCGGGACGGCTGAACATGCCTGCTCGCCTCCATTAAACCCGCATGCAAACCGAGAAAACTACTCCGGCCACATGTCCGTTCTTGAGCGGGCCGGAATTAAACAAAGCACCAACCGAGATCCTCCCGTGCGCCTTCAGTTTAAACGAGGCTAGACGCCGGCCAAGCTCCTACCGTCCGCCCTCTATTTACACGAGGCCAGACAGACAGCGGGCAAGAATCGCACCCCTCCGCTGCTCCCCGTCTCCTCCTTCACCATTTTCTCCACTCTTCCCATGGATTCCGAGGAGCCGTTCTCCGGCATATTACCCGGCTGGGTGGCCCACCGAGCCCTCCGGATACGGGCGAGGCCGCTCGATGCTTCACCAACCTCGCTTGGCCTGATGGAGCCAGTTGCGCCCCAAGAAGACGCATGGTTCAGCAACTCGCCCCTCCAGTTCATCTCGATGAGGAGTGGCGAGTTGCTCCACGCCGTTACGGCGGCGAGCACACCGGTACGGGCGTCATCGATGTCGCATCGTACCACACCACCAGTGTCTGCGGGCGCGCCTCCCGAGCCAGCGGCAGCGCCATGCAGGCAGAGACAGAAGCTGGGTGCATGGAGAGCAACGAGTCGATGGCTAGCTTCTCCGTGTCTGCCGCCATCATCGAGGAGAAGTAGAACACGGGAGGCCACCGCCACTTGGGTCCCATGGAGGCCACCGCCGAGGCAACGACTACGCATTCAGGTGGTTTCTTTGCTGCTTCGTCTCTTCTGAGGACCTTCATCGACCCCGCAAGTGTCTGTCGGACATGAGGAAGACAAAGGGATCCGTGGGCGGCCATTTAGATTATGTACTCCCTCTCCAGCTGGCGGGAAATATTTGTTCTAAGAATGGATAAATTATATCTACCTATAACTAAAATAAGTCTAGATACATCCATTTCTAGGACAAGTATTTCCGGACGGAGGGAGTATTAATTATACCAAGAGAGCCGGATTGGCACCGCTTAGTTCATGTAAATGTAATGAAATCCATCATGTTTATATGAAGATCCATCTTTTTATACGAAATCCTTCATGCTTATATGAAATCAGTCTGTGTTTGCACGAATTTCATCTGGTTGGTTAGAGTTGTGAAAATGTATGCCGCTGGCGTTTGATGTCGTCCTCCTTGGAAGGAAGCAGGAGGAAATTTGCCGGCTGCCGTTGGAGATGCTCTTATGCTAGAAATAATAGAGTGACATCCAATCCATTTGAGTTAATTGTGTGTATGATTGTCCCTCTATAAAAAGTTAATTGCATGTATAGTGTACACGTGACTTGCAGGGTGGCTACAGCTTCGTACAAAAAGTTAAAAAGAAACAAGTCCATCTGTAATCTTGTATTCTAAGTACTCTGTGGGTTCCACTGTCAGTATAGTAGCGAAATAAGTATATATTAAATAAGTAATATATAATTTAAAAATCTAATGTTAAAGACAGAATTCGAGCTCATGTCATCACGTTGCGAGCATCCGGTGCTAACTAGTCCATCACATTTTTGTTGTAGACCATGCTGGAGATATATCTCCATGTCTACTCTTATACCCCATCTGTTCCTAAATACTCCCTCCGTTCCCAAATATGACATTTTAGGGATTCCACTATAGACTATATATGGAGCAAAATGAGTGAATCTACACTCTAAAGTATGTCTATATACATCCGTATGTAGTTTATAGTAGTATCTCTAAAAGTTCTTATATTTAGGAATGGAGGGAGTATTTGTCTTTTTCAGATTTCAAATGGACTACCACATACAGATGTGTATGTGGACATATTTTAGAGTGTAGATTCACTCATTTTGTTCCATATGTAGTCACTCGTTGAAATCTCTAAAAAGACAAATATTTAGGAATGGAGGGAGTAGACAACAGAGTTGGTGATGATGGTGTGCATGCCATCCTACAACGTATATGAAGGAAACTATGGCAATTTTGCAAAAATATACCCACAACCCTCTCCACATTCGCAAATACGGCCTTCCCTCGTTCATCCTTTTCTCTCACAAGATAAACTACTCATACAAATGCATCTTGATGTTTCGTGCAATGCACGGGCATCTAGCTAGTTTCTTTTAAAATAGTTACTGCGATAATTGGGTTGAAGTGATATATTTTATGTCTGCCCCGAATGATTTCAGATTCACTAGTAGTAACAAAGAAAA
Source organism: Triticum urartu (assembly GCF_003073215.2). Classification (NCBI taxonomy): domain Eukaryota; kingdom Viridiplantae; phylum Streptophyta; class Magnoliopsida; order Poales; family Poaceae; genus Triticum; species Triticum urartu. The sequence goes on along the minus strand of NC_053027.1, from coordinate 396,810,110 downwards.
GGTTGCCTTGTTAATTAACAGAAAACAGGGTGAAAACTATCACATGAGGCTGGTAAAAACGAGGCACACTGGGTTCAGCGTCATCGTCACTACAGCTGCGCGCGCGTGAGAAGTCTACACATAGTGGGGCTACTGAGCGAGGCACAGAGACACAATGTTCGAGAAAGAAACCAATTGACAGATTACGATCAGACCGAGTTGTCACCGTTCTGTTGTCATTGTTGGGGTGGGCAGGGAGGGGGAGGGAGAGAAAGACGTATCGAGAGTGTGCGCGATAGGCACAGAGGCACAACTAGCGAGTGTGTGTGTGTGTTTTTGAAAGAGGAGTAGATAGATTACTATCAAGATCGAGGTGCCACCCTACTCCTTCGGTGTTGGGTAGTGTGTGTGCGTGTGTGTGTGTGTTTGAGAGAGAAGCCAGTCGATAGATTAGTATGATGATCGAGGTGTCACCCTACTCCTTCGATGTTGGGAAGTGTGTGTGTGGTTGTGTGGGTGTGGGTGTGTGTGTCGGGGGGGGGGTGGCAGTGACACTTACATATCTCTACTCTTATAAAAAAACAAATTTGGTGATGATGGTGTTCCTGCCATCCTGCAATATAGGCCATCCGATTTATATCCGACGGATAGGAAGGAAACTGTGGCAATTTCGCAAAAAGATACCCACACCCCCTCCGCATTTGCAAATAAGGCATTCCCTCGTTCATCCTTTTCTCCCACAAGATAAACTACTCATGCAAATGCATCTTAATGTTCTGTGCAACGCATGTGCATCTTGCTAGTAGGGAGAAGGAGTTTGTGTGACACATATCTAGCTATATTAAGGGATAGGTAGATAGCATTTGTGCGAGGCATACTTAAAGCATCACGGAGATAAACAAAACGGTGTGCATGCAAATGCATGTGAGAGAGAGAGGGAGAGAGAGAGAGAAATCTCAAAACAAAAGGTGCTCTGCTGGAATCCCATTGTATGTATTCATATGGTTCCAGAACTCGAGTTAACCTTAGGCATATGTGTGAGAGACATTATTATACTTTGAGACATTAGTGGCTGTGGGTGGGCGGAATTAAAGGGCTGGGCGTGTTCGACAGAGAGAGCGTGGGTGTTTCTGTGTGAGAGACTTGTAGGACGGGGTAGAAAGACGAATTCTAACCTTGATGGAGGGAGAGAAATACATGAAGTGCGCGTGTGTGATTCCGATGCCCATAGGGAAATGAGATATGTATGCGTGTGAGAGAGATTGCACAATTCATTCACGTATCACTATCTAGCGATCGTGGACGTGCATCGCTTGAACATAAATCAATATCTACTTCGTATCATGGCCAAATGTACAATATCGATTCAACGCTATACAAATTGGACACTCAAGTATCACATTTTTTCTATTTAAATAAACCTTTTCAATTTTGCATGCCAAAGTTAGAGTGATGTTTCTTCAAACGACCAATATAGCTATCATGTACATGCACCATTGTTACTCTTGCATTCAAAATCATTAGTCTTGGATGATTTAAGGTTCTATTATTAAGTAATATATGTAATATTCATATATGAATTCAACGGGTACGCAATTTACGAAATCGAGGCTATGTAATCATATGAGGTAACACTTTTAAGTAGTGGACTACAATATCCATTTCTTTTTGTGTGCCTCTACACTAACACGTCAATGCATTATGTTTAAAGTAAATAACCAATTGCACTAAATTATCTATTTACACAAGAAATACATAGGTTGAGCATTTGATCCATTTTTTGTGAACGCGCCACTACACCCGTACGATTGGCCGCGCCCGTGTGAACGTCCAAGTTATCGGCGCATCATCCCGAGTTATTATCTTTTTTTTCTGGGGTGGACTTCACACCAGTTATTAACTGGTGACGCGTGCCCCGTGTACAGTCTCGCATGACCTTCCCACTAGCAAAGTCCAAAATTAGTTGAAACTTGATACGAACGATCCCGCGGGTGGCAAAATCTCCCGCCTCCTAAAATTTCCGCCACCTTAGTCTTTAGCATGCGAAATTACCCTTTTGTCCTTGGTGCACGGAGACCAACAATTACAATACCGCCCTCATCTACATAATAGTTCGGGGCTGCTTTGGTAACTTCCGGTTCCCTCCACTACACAGCACCCCCATTTCCTCTCCCCCTCCCGCAAAAACGACTAACTCCACAGCACCAGAGCATCTTACATCACGCCGTCCGTACTTCATCGGCCTTTCTCCCCTCCCATCTCGGATTCCTAGACCGCTCATCCACCGGTGTACCAGAGCCCATTCACTACCAGCGGTGTCCACCTCCCCGGATCTGCTTCTACAGCCGCATCTACCCCTCCCACCTCCCCTAGAAACAAGTAGACAGCTCATCCACCACTGTACCACAACCCATTCAGTGCCGACCTTATCCACGGCGCCGGATATGCTTCACCGGTACTCTCATCAACCGTAGCGCATCTGGAGCGGCTCATTCGTACTCCCCACCGGAGACGCTTCGTCCACACCCCCGGAGCTGCCCCACCGACGCCCCCATCGACGGCCTCTGATCCTCTTCGCCGACACGTTCCTCAACCCTAGCGGAGCCGCTTTGCTGACACCATCGTCAACCCCACCAGAGTAGCTTGTCCTATACCATTCTCAACTCTACCGGGGACGCTTTGCCAACTCACAAGTCCATGGCCTCATATCAGCTTCCTCGCACCCTCATCCAACCTACCGGAGCAGCTTTTGACGCCGCGTCCACGACCTCAGATATGCATCGTCAACACCATCCTTAACGCAACCACCGGAGCAGCTTCACCTATGCCCTCGCCCACGGCCACAGATCCGCTTCGCCCACACCATAGTCCACCCTACCGAAGCCACTCCACAAACACCCTACTCGACAGTTCTATATCTCCTTACGGACCCCAACAGCTAGCGCAGCGTCATCACCCTGGACGTTTCTAACCTGATTCCCACCGTCTGGCAAGATGCCAAGAACCCGCCACGGCCTAGGTACTTGTCACCTTCAAACCCGACCAACATCACCTGCCCGATGTACTTCAAATATACTAACAGGTCGCTGTTACCTGTTAAGCAGTTGGCAAAAACTACAAGGACGATGTTTCTTCTAGATCTAACAGCTTGGCCAACCAAGATCCTGGACTAAGGCATTTCTATGATCTTGTAAGTGCGTCTCTCTCTCTCTTGTATTGTTCTGTGCCTGCCAGCGTGCTTTGCTAGCATTTTCAACCAGTAATCCCTTTGTGCAGACAATGATTTCTACTATTGGCTCCTAAATTAGATATGTAGATGTCATACATGATACTACCTCGTACCTCCATTCCTAAATATAAGTCTCTCTAGAGATTCCACTATAGGCTACATACAGAGCAAAATGAGTGAATCTACACTCGAAAATGCATCTATATACATCTGTATGTGGTCCATACTGGAATCTCTACAAAGACATATATTTAGGAACAGAGGCAGTACATTACACAAAATCGTAGGTGGCATGTAGGAATTCCAGTGCACTACATTAGGCTCCCTTAGAGTGCCTGCTGGTCCATCACACAGAGTCATGGCTAGTTTATGCTACGCACAAAATCATTAATTGGTGGTTTAAATATGCACAAGGGATATGCAATGTATTATCATGTAGATATGTCTGAAATTAGCCATGTCAACTTGCAGATAGGTTTACACAATGAGAAAGTACAAGATGTATGTGGCAATTTCATGGAACATCGCAAAAAAAGGAGAGGCAGCGGAGAGCCTATGCAGTGTGCTATGGTACGTCACTCCTCCATTGTAATCATCGTGACATGTTATTTGTATGTCAGCTCTATTGGCCAAGTTTCTTAGGGACAGTTATTACGAGTTATCCTAAGAAAATAAGCACCTGTGAATATAAGCTACATGTAATAAGCCAACCAGTTCTTTTCATTGTGTTTTCAGCTTATCTTTGGTATGATCAGTGAAAAGTCTAGATTGCATTATATTTTTTTCATTTTCCTACCCATATGAAAATTAATTTGACTTGCAAACATCACAAATTGAACCTAGTGCAGTAATTAATATGATAGGAAAACAGACCATCACTATTTGCTCAAAATGCAAATACAAAGATACCACCTACTTGGCACAATCTACTTTGGTCGATGTTTTCCATAGAGATCCCATTGCCTAATTTAAACGAAGAATGCATGACCCACATTTAAATGAAGAACAATTATTTATTGAAATTCGATGGTCCAAGTGGCTGGTTATTATCATATAGTAGCACCACCTAAAACCATCATATAGCAGCAGCAGCTCATAGCAACTCATCATACAGCAACAGCAGCAGTGTGCAATTCATCATATACCAGGAGCAACTCATAGCAACTGATCATATACCAGCAGCAGGAGCAGCTCATAGCAATTCATCATATAGCAGCAACAGGAGCAACTCATAGGAATTCATCAAATAGCAGCAACAGGAGCAACTCATAGCAATTCATCATATAGCAGCAGCAGGAGCAGCTCATAGAAATTCATCATATAGCATCAGTAGGAGCAGCTCATAGCAATTCATCATACAACAGTAGGAGGAGCATCTTATAGCAACTCATCATATAGCAGCTGCAGCAGCTCATAGCAATTCATCATATAGCAGCAGCAGCTCATAAAAATTCATCATATAGCAGTAGCTCATAGCAATTCATCATATAGCAGCAGTAGGAGCAGCTCATAGCAATGCATCATATAGGAGCAGCAGAAGCAGCTCAAAGCAATTCATCGTATAGTGGGTCAGAATGAAAATTTGGCAAAAAAATCAGAGATCCTCACTTTGTTGGATGAGCTCATCCTTCAACAGCACCTCAAGGCCATGACCTGGGAGGTGGGGAGGGGGAATAAGGTTCCTTCTACCACAATGTGGCATCGGCCGTAGTTGTGCAGCGCCTGCCGAAGTAGTGCGTTGGACGAACCACAGTGGAGCAGCTTCTGGAGACCATGACAATGAGGGGCTGCGCCAGAGGGAGGAGCAGCCAAGGAGATTTGCCCCTACCTGCCGGCCATGTAGCCTAGCTGGACAGAGCATCGTTGAGGACCAGGCAAGATGGGACCAGTGGCGACGGCTCGCTGGAGGAACCCTACTGCTATAGGCAGGGGATCAAGGTAGAGGGGAAGGGGAGAGGAGATGCAAGTGGGCAGGGCAATGAATGCTTGTGTATTTGCTTTTACTTGAGGGTGAGGTGTGACGCGAGAGTCAGCAGTTGCATTTTGAGTGTAATATACTCAGACAATAGAGACATTTCACTATTCCCCTTCCCTTCAATTTTTAGTGAGGTTCTACCCGAAACACTCCCCTCCAAAGTGAAATTAGTTAAGCCCAAGCCCATAACTCAAAAATGACTTCTTTACATCTTTTATGCTTATTTTGACAATAAGCCCTGAAAAGGCGGAATAGAACTGGCCCTTAACTTACAATTCAATTGTGCGTGCAATGATGAATCACTCCTGCTTGCTATAGTGTACATTTAGGCATCATCATACATGGCATAACCTAATACATGTGCATTCCATTGTAGAATCTGGAATATGCAATGTTTATGTTAGTTCATACGTTGCACATGATGTTTAAATGCCCCTTAGATCTGGTCAGTCAAGTGATTGTCTTTAAGCCTCCTTCTTTGCTTCTTTTCTTGATATGTAAGATTTGCTCACACATCTGTTCAATTGCTTGTTTGCATCAGCCAGCCATACTAGGACGTTTGCTTTGATTACTTGCTTTTCTTGACCTAACACGCTAACAAAGCTTGTCAACGATTTAAACACTAAGCGCTGCTGTAGTGCGGCCTTTTCTAACTCATAGGTGACATAAAGGTTTGGATGTACAGTAAAGTAGGCTCTCCAAGTGTACCTGGAGATCCAGTTCGAAGATATGCCTAGTTTTTACATAGTGCAGACATAGTAAATGCTCATTTGATTGTGTGCAAGTGCAAGAGATGCGGCATGTTTCATTATGTGGTGTTGTTTTGTTATAATCTCACCCTTTTGTGTTCACAGACTGGAAAGTATGCGTATTTATCTTCCAAGGAGACGAGTAACTAGTTTGTGTCACCTTGCAGAGGGGGTGCAATGAAGATAAGATTGAGGATTTCCAGGTACAAGATGTTAGGAACGAGCCTTGCAAGAGAAGTAGGAGCTGCACTGAGCCTCTTCAACCTGTTAAGGTAAGTCACTATATCCAACTCAATGGTTCAATTCCTTGTTTGTTTCAGGCATAGTTAATTTGGTCTTTTCAATTGCTTTATTTGTCCTCAGTTAATGATATGCCCAAAGAATGATGCCTGGTGTTGGGTACTTGTATAAGTATTAGTTGACATAATTAAAGGCCTTACCATTTAATTACTCTGACGAAGTGTGCCTTAAGCTTTGAAGTCTATTAACCAACTATTATTGCATGAGGCTCACAATCTAGTTTATACTAGGCTAATGATTGCATAGTTTTGCTTGTTGTAGTATGCTTGTATGAAACCCTCTGTTGTTCATTATGCTCCCTAAGACTTTAATTGAGCTACAGAATGGCCAACTGCTTGCTTACTTTTACGCAGCGTGCTGTCTAAATTTGTAACTTGTCTATGTTTTCGATTGGGCCCCTACACCATGCTCCTCTTGTGAACTAAGAGAGATTTTTGTATGCAGGCTGCACAGACTACCTTTTTTATAATTTTTAAAATATCACCTGCTTATGCTTCAGGACATGTAACATTATTGTTAGTCTTGTTTTGCCATGTACAAAATAGTCTGTCTTGCTCGCTTCACTGTTGTAACTATATTTTTGCCCTAGTCATGTGTACTTACAGAAACATTTCAGGATGAAGTGACATCAACACAAAGATCTGTGAGCAGTGCGACATGGCCGTTACCGAATGATTATGGATTGGAATTGGAATGTGCTAATGTTCTCGAGCATCAACTAGAGGTGGGAAGACAACGTGTACATGATTCTCAACGTACAATCAACAAGTTGAGACTGGACATGCAGGTATTAGATGTAGGAGTCAAAAATGAAACAAGACACTAAGGTAACGACGAAGGAATTGGAGATTTTGCAGACTGAAATTTGTGCTATCTAAATCCGGCCAATCCTATTTTCTGAAGATATTATAGTTCAAATGGTAAGTTATGTTGATGCGCGTCCATGATGTAGGAGCTGTATTTGCCCAGTGTATCTAATTTGCTGTTTGTGTATGCTTTATTATCACTGGTGCCGAACCATAGAGTAGGATAATTCTTTGAATATGCTATATCGTTCAAACGGGGGCCAACTCACCCAAACGATGTAGTGACCATGGCCCTCCACAGGCCGTATGATCCATGGGCCATCTATAGGACAGACGATCCATGGCCTTCCATGGCCGTCGGATCCATGGGCCTTCAATGGGCTGTTGGATCCATGGGCCTTCTATCGGCTATCGGATCCATGGGCCTTCTTTGGGCTGTCGGATCAATGGGTCTTCTACGGGTTGTCTCATCTATGGGCCTTGTATGGGCCGTATAAGGGGCCGTAAACAGGCTAGAGTGGAAATCGTATGTTTTATGGGCTGACCATAACGGGTCGTTTATAGGCCGTATTTGATGATGCTATGAAAATGGCCCAACAGATTAACGGGCCACAAACGGGCCGACTGTATCCATGGGATGAATTTGTCCCACAAGCAGAAAAGGCCAGTAACAGGCCGTAAGTAACCGAATGCGGGAAATGAGCCCAAGAATAAATGGGCCCTGAGAAGTCCGAAAGGTAACACGGGCTAGAAATGACCCAATGGAATAATGGGCCCCTAATGGGTATAAGGCGATACACTGTTCATTACGGGCCGGTTTCACCACGGGCCATTAATGGGCCAAGAGTTACAAAGGGACTCATATGGGCCGAAATATGTCATGGGCCATACATGGGCCGGAACTTACAACGGGCTGGAATCATATTGGACGGCCCAGATGACGCTAATGGGCCTAATTCCGGTAGGCCGTAACGGGCCATGAGTTAGCGAGCTGTAAATGTGCTATATGCGAACATGCCGTTAACATGCTTTCTGTGGGCCGGCCCGCCACCTTTTGACCAAGTCAAGCGGGCCGGCCTTTTCATAGGAATGGGCCTTTGTTGGGTCGTGCCATGTCTCGACGTATCATAGGCGCCTTGGGTCCAATGAGTGGATGACATCTGTCCCAACGGAGAACCGACACGTGTTTCCTCCAGCCAATGATGATTTTACATGTGGAAAATCCCCATTGGCCGAGGCTGTTAACGGGTTATCGGATCCAAAACCGGACCCGATAGCTTAACGACGTTCCGTTGCGGTGGATGCCATGTGTCGGTCACCCTTGACGAAAGCACTTCTGTGACGCGCGATTTATCATCATGGAAGTGGAAACTTCCGTGATGATAATTTTGGTAATGTCATGGAACACCTTTACGACAGCATAGGTATGACTATCTTGATTCTGTCATAAAATCGTCATGGATGTACATGCATGACAAAAAACGTGACATACTATGACAAACACGTATCATCACGGAAGTGTATTTTTTTGTAGTGATAATGTGTAAAGTAAACAGATTGAATTCAACAAAATTAGAAGCAATACAAGCTAGACATCATACATAACATGCAACCACATATAATAGTGCCATGTTAGAGGGAGCACCTGTGATGGTGGACAAGGGGGGACGTGCTCATCATCAACACAACTACGTTGAGTGTCTATGCATGTGTTGTCTTCCAAATCTTGTTGGGGGGATGACGGAGTAGAATGTGTAGAGGCCCTCCATTTGGAAGGAGCACCTTTATCCACTGCCTTGCCAATTTCCTTCTGCTTTATTGATTTTTCATTGTCAAGTAAAACAGACAAGGAAAAGCAATAAAATTCACTCTTGAGAGCTCATTCATGCATTATACTGACAATCACTACCTTGATGTAAGGCAAACACGTGATACGAGGATGGAATATGTACGAAAATAGGACGACATGGCATATTAACAACTATTTGTGTAAACTAAGCAGAAGTAATTTAATCAAATTACAAGCAATACAAGCTAGACAACATATGCAACATGCAAGACACTATCACACTTCCAAGCTAGAGAAAGCACCTGGGATGTTGGTTTCACCGGAAGACCGCCATCAGTCCCTGCCTTAATTTTTTCCTGCCTCTTGTTTAATTTTATTGCATTGTCAAGTCAAACCCACAAGAAAAATGAATAAAAAATCGCATTTCAGAACTCATTGATGCAGGATGCTGATGATCACTACTTTAATGTAAGGCGACCGCATGATAGGACGATTGAATGTGTAAGAAAAAAGGATAACATTGCATATTCACAACTATGAGGTGTAAACTAAGTAGAAGGAATTTCAACAAATTAGAAGCAATGAAAGCTAAACACCATATGAAAGATGCAACAAATATCACTCCACGAAGTTAAAACTATCTCGTCATAAGTGGCATTTCAACAAATTAGAAGTAGTACAAGCTAGAAAAGAATGTGAGATGTAACCTATATCACACTCCGAAGTTAAACGTGTCTTATGATAAGTGATTGTTGCAGGTTACACAACAGTAGTATTTTGATGTAAGAACATGGTGTGATAGACAGATATTGTATGTTCTAGAAATAGGAAGACGTGTCTTATTCACAAGTATAATGTGTAAAGTAAGCAAATGGAATTCAAAAAAATTATAGGCAATACAAGCTAGACATCATACATAACATGCAACCACATGTAATAGTGCCATGTTAGAGGGAGCACCTGTGATGGTGGACTAGGGCAGACGTGGTAATCATCAACACCGCTACGTTGAGTGTCTATGCATGTGTTGTCTATAGAGGCGGAGTAGAATCTATAGAGGCCCTCCGTTCGGAAGGAGCACCTTTATCCACTGCCTTGCTAATTTCCTTCTGCTTTATTGATTTTGAATTGTCAAGTTAAACCGGCAAGAAAAAGCAATAAAATTCACTCTTCAGAACTCATTCATGCATGATACTGATAATCACTACTTTGATGTAATGCAAACACATGATACCAAGATGGAACATGTACAAAAATAGGACGGTATGGCATATTCACAACTATTTGTGTAAACTAAGAAGAAGCCATTTCAACAAATAAGAAGCAATGCAAGCTAGACACCACACGAAAGATGCAACCAATATGACTCTGCCAAGTTAAAAGCGTCCCATCATAAATGGCATTTCAACAAATTAGAATCAGCGCATGCTATAAATCATATGAAAGATGCAACCAATATGACACTGCATATACTAAAGGTGTCTTGTCATATTGATTGATGCGGGATACAAAAAAACAGTAGTTTTACGTAAGGACATGCTTAATAGACAGATGTACTATGTATTAAAAACAGGAAGACATGTCACATTAAAATGTTTAATGTATAAACTAAGCAGAATAGCACATGCAATTTAACCAGATTGGAAGAATTACAATCTAGACACCATACGCAACATGCAACCACATATCACGCTACCAAGTTAGAGCAAGCACCTACGATGGTGGTGTAGGGGAAATGCGGTCATCAACTACAGAGCTATGTTTACTATCTTCATCTAGCCTTGTTGTTTCTTGAGAATCGTGTGGGGAGGCTGACACTGAATTCTTTAAAAGAGCATATTTTCTCATAGTAATCCGCGGGCTTGACTGTCTCATCATAAGTGATTGATGAGGGATACAACAAGAACATTAGTTTTATGTAAGTACATGGTTAATAGACAGATGTACTAGTATGTACCAAAAACAGAAAGGCATGTCATATTCAAAGGTATAATGTGTAAGCTAAGAAGATGCAATTTAACCAAATTGGAAGTAATACAAGCTAGACATCTGGCTGGAGTGGTGACCATGGTCATCGAGGACCTAAGAGCCTGGTGGGAGGCGGGCTGCTTCGCCACCATTGTGGCTTTTTAGTTGGCTTCCAGCTGATGCCTGTCTGTGCTGGGCTTGTCACCAGCTCGGTCAGTGCCCTGACTAGCTATTTGTCTTCTGGTGCTCTTGGGATGGCGGTTCATGTAAAAAATATCTTTCCTTATCTTAATAAAGACTGACTTAGGCATTTCAAATACAAGCTAGACACCATATGCAAAATGCAACCACATATGACACCACGAAGTTAAAGCAAGCACCCGGGATGGTGGTTCATGGTGAGCGAGATCATCAATTCCAGAGCTAAGTTTACCGTCTCCATTTGTTGAATATGCAACCTCTAAAGCACCGACACGTGTCTTGCCTGCCAACGAAGAAAGAAGGAGCGACTTCTCTCTTTTATTTCGTGCTTCTATCAACAGTTTGGCAGAGTCTGAAATATCCATGCATAAAAAACAATAGTGAGAGTATGGGTGAAATGTGTGCAGAATTAGTGCACTATAAAAGTAGCAGATAGCAGGTGGCTGAAAAATAAATGACAGGAGACACATGATAGATCTACAACATTGCATGGCGAACAAAATTAGATTCTACTACGTATGATTTCGTAATATATGAGCACAGGGATGGCTGGGAAGTGCAGGTACTCCTCTAGCACACCACCACTTGTGGTCCTATCAAAATAACAGTTGACTGGAAATAAATAGGTCAATCAAATTTTTTTATGAACCATCCGATCTACAAGGAATGGGCAGGTGGCCTTCGTTTACCTCCTGCCAGTCACTTCTGATGATCTTTCTCGAACCGCGAGCGACCACCTAGCCCAGACCCTTGCCTTCGCTGCCCCGCCCTCCCCTTGACCTCACACCACCGCCGTGCTTGGCAATGCCCCCCGGCCATCCCTTCACTATGAAAAAAGACACATCCGTGACATTTTGGGCCAAATGAAATTTTGTCCATCATGCTTATGACACTTCTATGACGATAATTGTGAGGAAAACCGGTATCATCATAGATGAGGTGGGCTCCTACTTCTATGACAAAAAATCATGACAGAAAATGGGCTTTTCGTCTTGGGCGGGCCGGAGACGCAGCTGCATGATATTCTTTGGGCCGTCCATGACGGAAAAAATCATGGTAGAAGCGAGGGCGAGGAAAATATGGCGGAGTTCCCGGTTACTGTAGGTGGTCGGGGCCCAGCGATGCACTGTGGTTTGCACGTTTCTCTTGTGTGAGCGCATGTGTGCGAGGCGTTGGCTAACTATACCCGGAGCAATCGCACGTTACTAAACCTGAGCGATCGATCCCTTGGCTATTAACTGAACCTGAGCGATTCATTCACTGCTGACTCAACCCGAGCAATTCCTTCGCTGCTGCTGCTAACTGAACCCGAACGATCGATCACTGCAGCTGCTTACTGAAGGCAATCGAGCCCCTGTGCGAGACGTAACCAGCCGATGTTGGTTGCCTCTCGATGAATAGTGACCGTTGCTATTGTGTGAGCGGTGCGTAGAATGAGTCGAGACGTGGTGAGTCAAGCTGGTTGGTTGGCTATGGATGAACAGTTCCCGGTGGGGGTTGTATGAATAGGACCCTGTGGTAGTAGGCTGTTGCCGCTGGATGAAGAGGACCCCGAGGAGGCCGCCGCACCCCAGCCGGTTGGGGGTGGTTAAACAGGACCCTGTGTAGGCTCTATGAACAGCAGCCGGTGGAGGCTGGATGAAGAGTAGCCGTGGATGAATAGTAGCCCATGGAGGCTGAAGGAGGTCGACGGTGGATGAACAGTAGCCCATGGAGGCTGGAGCGAGGCAGTAGAGAGTGGATGAATATGACCCCGTTTCGACCGTAGGCACTCCAACACAAGTCTGTTTCCTTCGTTTTGCGGTACGCCACACCCCTCCCGATCAACGGAACCCGTTTCGACTGTAGGCACTCGAACACAAGTACGTTTCCGTTGTTTTGCGGTATGCCAGACCCCTCCCGATGAACAGGATCCCATTTCGGCCATGGCCGGTCGAACAGAAGGCAGTTTCGTCCGTTCCGCGCTACGCTAGTGTAACATCCCAATTTTCAATTTGGATGTTATTTAGATCATTCATATGCATTCATCATTTGTGCATCTTGGAATTTGTTTTATTTGAATTTTTGATCCTAGAAACCTTAAGCAACTCAAGGACCAATTGAGAGAGTTGGAGGTTTCTTCACAAAATCCATTTTTGAATTTTCAAAATTGGCAAATTGGATCAAAGTGGATTGTTCAAAAAAAATTCCAACTATTTCAGAATAAATAAATAAATAGAGAAGATAAAAGGACTTCTTCAAAAACAACAAAGAAATATTGGAAATTTAATTTTGAATAAAACTATATTTTATTTGATTTTTATTTGCAAGTTTATCTATTTTTATTAGTACTAAAAAGTTTATTTTTATTTTAGGCATTTAGGCCCAGAAAATTATTCACCTAAGCCCATTTAATTAGGAGGGAATTATGTGAATTTTTCTAGAATTTTTTTAAATATTTTATTAGGTTTTTTGTATTTTTCGTATTCCTGGAAAAAAATTGGTTTAGAAAAAGTTTCAGTCTGCCGAACTAGGCCGGCCCGTTACCGCCAGGCCGCGGCCCAGCGCGCCCGCCCCCGTCACCAACTCCGGTGGAGTTCGCCTCCGCCATGGCATCGCCGCCGCCGCCCGTGTCCGTGCGGGACACCACCCGCCATCGCCCCTCCCCGCCTTTATAAGCCGCCCTGACCCCCCCCTCTTCTCCTCAAGCCGCAAGCCGCCACCGGAGCTGGCCACCGCCGCTGCCGGCGCTCGATTGCCCTACGCTGAATGCGCCAGAACCGCTGCCCTATGCCGCCGTCCGCAGCCACTACCGCTGTTCGCCGCCATCGACCTAAACCGCCATGGATCGATAAAACCGCCACCCCGGTCCGATCCATTTTTTAAGTTCTTGGTGTTTCATTTAAAACCCGGTTTATTATTTTTAGTTTAGTTACTTAGCGAATGTTTGTTCGTTAAGCTTCTGTAGCGAACAATTTCATTCGTTAGTCTTCATTCGTTACTTAGCGAACGTTTGTTCGTTAAGCTTCAGTAGATTTTTCTTTTTCTGTTTTAGCTTTGGGCCAGGGACGCATCCGTGAATATTTTCTTCGTAGATTAGCCCCTGATCTTTAAACCCTTGTAAATTTTTTGCTCGCTTAGCCAAATCCAACGAAACCAATGCCAAATTCTTCGTTATGATCCCCTCTATCCAGATAACCAACTTAAACATATTTATGAAAGTATAAATTTTGGTTTCAAACAGATTTGAATTTGAACTTCTGCTGATCGTAACTTGAGTTTCGTAACTCCTATTTAGTTTATTATTTTTGCAAATCAAAGCTCTTGATCTAAAGTTTCTGTTAAGAACTAATACACATAATTTTAATATTGTTGAAAATTGTTTTCTATTCGCAAGAGTTATTTGCATGTTTCGGAAGTTTTCTAAGATCTTTTCTTCGAATCTTATGCTTAAGTGCTTATGTATGCTATTGTTTGTCTACGATAGAATTTTCGGAGTGCGAAGCTTGTTACTAATAATCTCTAGGGTTTACCGATAGTCATCAAGGAAAGTTACACTTTGATCATACTCTTTTGTATCCAGTTTTTATGCATTAGTTTCACCCTCAAAGATTGCATGAGTAGGATTGGGAACATGTGGTTATTGCTATGTAGTTGATGAGGTAGGAACCTATTACCTTTGATCACCCCGGGAATATACATACCTACCCCCCTTAAGATGAATCGCGCCCTCGAGATTCGGGTTGTCTAGCAAAAAGGTGTGGGTGGTCCTTTCGGAGGTCTTCTTCTAGTTCCCAGGTGGCTTCCTCCTCGGTATGGTGACTCCACGAAACTTTGCAAAACTTAATGACCTTGATGCGAGTAACTCACTTTGTGAAATCGAGAATCTTGACGGGTTTCTCCTCATAGGTCAGGTCACTCTCCAACTAAATTGCTTCCAGGGGCACTATATCTTGCAGAGGAATGCCAGCCATCTCTGCATGGCACTTCTTTAACTGGGAAAAAGGAAACACATCATGAACGCTTGACAAACCTTTGGGTAATTCCAACTAGTAGGCAACTTCACCCATACGTTCCGAGACTCTGTATGGTCCCAAAAATTGTGGTGCTAACATTCCTTTTACTCCAAAATGTTTAGCTCCTCGAAGTGGTGACACACGAAGATATGCTCTTTCTCTGACTTCATAGGTTACCTCCTTGCGTTTAGTATCGGCATAACTCTTCTGCCTGGACTAGGCTATCTTGAGTCTATCATGGATCAACTTGTCCTTCTCCTCAAACTCTCTGATTAAATCTGGTCCGAACAATTGTCAGTCTCCAACTTCATCCCACATCAATGGTGTCCTACCCCTCCTTCCGCACAAAGCTTTGAAAGGGGCCATCTTCAAACTAGCTTGGTAGATGTTGTTATATGAGAACTCTGCGTAAGGAAAATTATCATCCCAACTAGATCCATAATCTAGCGCACAAGCTCTCAACATGTACTCCAGAATCTGATTGACTCTCTCGGTCTTCCCATCTGTTTGCGGATGAAAGGTTGTACTGAACTCTAGCCAAGTACCCAAAGTTTCGTGTAACTGATTCCAAAACTTCGAAGTAAACTGTGTTCCTCTATCTGATACCATGGTCCTAGGAACTCCATGCAGACATATGATCCTGGTCATATATATCTTGGCCAACTTAGTGCTCGTATAAGTGGTTTTCAAGGGGATAAAGTAGGCCACGTTGGTCAAGCGATCAACTACAACCCAGATGGAGTCATATCCTAAACGATTCCTGGGTAATCTGGTGATGAAATCCATGCCAAGCTTATCCCACTTCCATTTAGGTATCGGCAAAGGCTGAAGTGATCTTGCTGGTTTCCTATGCTCTGCCTTAACTCTCTGACATATGTCGCATACTGCTATATACTCGACGATATCCTTCTTCATACCTGTCCACCAGAAATGTTCCTTCAAGTAAAAATACATCTTGGAGTTGCCTGGGTGAATCGAGTAAGGCGAATCATGAGCCTCCTGAAGTGTTAACTTCCTGATATCTAGGTCATTGGGCACATAGATACGATCCTCAAACCATAAAGTTCCGTGTTCATCCTCATGAAAACCTTTGGCCTTTCCTTTACTCATCTTTTCTTTTATATCTGCAATTTCCTTGTCAATCTTCTAGGCTTCACCACAGGTATTCCTATCTTCTTCCTTAGGTCTTCATTCTGTTCCAGTAGCACATCAATTTCCTCTTCGTATCCATCACGAGTTGCCTTGAGTTCCTCCTCTAGCTCAATATTCCGGGTCATCACCTTCTTGGTATCTATCATGTTAGCGCACATCTGATTCTCATATCGATGAATGTGTTGGTTAATCTCCTGTATGCAGGCTGCAATAGATCCATCCTTCCTAGTGCGAATCATCTCCCATTGCTCATCCCAGCGTCCACATATCTGGTAGACAGTGTCCTTAAGATCCTTGTTGTACATCTCGCCTATGCGTCCAATGGTGATGTGGGCGGCCATGCTCTTTCCTAAGCTCCAGTTTGGTGCATCAAAGGAAAACTCGATGGGCTCGGTAATTGGTGCAAAAGTCCTTCCAGGAACACGAAATTGAAACGTCCAGTGCTCCTCTTCTGGTAATGTTGCAGTGAAGGTTCCGATGAAGCTTGGTATGCCGATGTTCAGGTACTTAGTGGCTTCCTTCAAGTGTCGTCCGAAAGGGGTGTCGTCATTCGACTGAGTGAACTTGTTCCTGGGGTCCAACATCTATAGAGTAGAAATAGAGAAGAATTAGAAATGAGTAGAGAAGTGTATCATGTGGCTTTTTCCTAGTGGTCACATTCTACAGTCAACGTGTGCTCTAATACCATCTTGTTATACATTATGCTCGTATTCCTTAGCCATGCTCGTAAACGAGGATTGGTATGTGAGAATCATGCAAGATGTGAGAGATAATAACTAAGGGAAACTTAAGGTGGCTACTTTAATACACATTTGGGTGGATTAGTTGCGGGCACCTGGAGAATCCAGTGTTGTTATAGGAGATCCCAGAGTACCCGTGTGATCATCCTATGGAATGCCACCCGGGCTCAAAGGGACCATATAATTACCACAAGCCATTATGGGCTCTGGCATAGTTGAGTAAGTTGTGTGACCTCTTTCAGTGGTGGACAAGCAGATGTAGGGGAAAGTAGGTGTACCGGTCTACCCAGAGTAAAGAGTTAATGACTATACACAGTAGGGAAAAACCCCACTGCAATTTTTATATTATTTCATAAGAACAAAGGTCTAGCAATACAAAGGCTTGAGGTAAGCCAAAAGAAAACAAAAAAACAAAAATCTACCTATAATTACAGGAGAAGTATGTCAAGCCATGAACAATAGGCCCTAGCATAGCTCTTTTTAATTCTAAAACTGAGCAGGTTGAGCTCCTCCAAGATGACTTTCCACCTATAAATACTAGGCTGAATGGCTTGAAAGATGAGATTATTCCTTGAAATCCAAATATCCCAAGAAGCTAGGATGATGATTTCCATGAATAAGGGCACATGAAGTTTCTGTCTAAGGTCAGCAAAAGCTTCAAGCACTGAAACATTGGCCCGTCTTGAGGGACAAATCAGGTCCCAACACTGGGCTGCAAAGGGGCATGTCCAAAAGAGATGTTGAAGTGTTTCCTGTTGTTGACAATTGTTTCTAGCACAGTTATAGTTATCCAGATGAAAAGTTTTTCTTCGTAGAAGATTCCTAGTATTGAGCCTGTCATGAAGGAGCCTCCAAAAGAACACCTTGTGCTTTGGCTGACAGGAGCTAGTCCAAATCCAATTGAACTGTTGGGGCACTATTTTGACTCCCATCATCATTTTATAGGCCTTAGCAACTTAGAATTGATCTTTTCCATAAATATAACTCCAGGTATCAGTGCATTCCAGAGATTCAGAAAGTCTTAAGGCTATACAAATGTCTTCCATAGCTTCAAATTCTTGGAAAGCATGCATAGTCAAGGGTAAATGGAACATATCCTCCAGAAATTCAGTGTGTATGATGGTGTGTACAGTAGTATTCCTATTCTTCACAAAAGAGAAGAGGTGAGGGAACATGTCTTGCAGACAGGCAGTGTGCCATAAATTTGACCAAAATAGAGCACTTTTTCCTGTTGGGGAACGTTGCAGAAAACAAAAATTTTCCTACGGTTTCACCAAGATCCATCTATGAGTTCATCTAGCAACGAGTAATCGGATGCATCTACATAGCTTTGTAGATCGCGAGCGGAAGCGTTCAAAGAACGGGGATGAGGTAGTCGAACACGACGTGATCCAAATCACCGGAGATCCTAGCACCGAACGGACGGCACCTCCGCGTTCAACACACGTACGGTCAGCGTAACGTCTCCTTCTTCTTGATCCAGCAAGAGGGAAGGAGAGGTTGAGGAAGATGGCTCCAGCAGCAGCACGACGGTGTGGTGGTGATGGAGTTGCAGTACTCTGTCAGGGCTTCGCTAAGCGCTATGGAGGAGGAGGGGTGTTGGAGAGGGAGAAGGAGGCAACCAAAGGCGTGGGAGAAAAGCCCTCCTTCCCTCACTATATATAGGAGGGCCAAAGGGGGGGCGCCGGCCCTAGGAGATCCAATCTCCTAGGGTGGGGCGGCGGCCAAGGGGGTTTCCCTCTCCCCCAAGGCACCTAGGAGGTGCCTTCCCCTCCTCGGACTCTTTCCCCTTGTAACCCTAGGCGCATGGGCCTCTTGGGGCTGGTGCTCTTGGCCCATGTAGGCCAAGGCGCACCCCCTACAGCCCATGTGGCCCCCGGGACAGGTGGCCCCACCCGGTGGACCCCCAGGACCCTTCCGGTGGTCCCGGTACAATACCGATTACCTCGAAACTTGTCCCGATGGCCGAAACAGGACTTCCCATATATAAATCTTTACCTCCAGACCATTCCGGAACTCCTCGTGAAGTCCGGGATCTCATCCGGGACTCCGAACAACATTCGGGTTACTGCATATACATATCCCTACAACCCTAGCGTCACTGAACCTTAAGTGAGTAGACCCTACGGGTTCGGGAGATATGTAGACATGACCGAGGCGACTCTCTGGTCAATAACCAACAGCGGGATCTGGATACCCATGTTGGCTCCCACATACTCCACGATGATCTCATCGGATGAACCACGATGTCGAGGATTCAAGCAACCTCGTATGCAATTCCCTTTGTCAATCGGTATGTTACTTGCCCGAGATTCGATCGTCGGTATCCCAATACCTCGTTCAATCTTGTTACCGGCAAGTCACTTTACTCGTACCGTAATGCATGATCTCGTGACCAGACACTTGGTCACTTTGAGCTCATTATGATGATGCATTACCGAGTGGGCCCAGTGATACCTCTTCATCATACGGAGTGACAAATCCCAGTCTCGATCCGTGTCAACCCAACAGACACTTTCGGAGATACCTGTAGTGCACCTTTATAGTCACCCAGTTACGTTGTGACGTTTGGTACACCCAAAGCACTCCTACGGTATCCGGTAGTTACACGATCTCATGGTCAAAGGAAAAGATACTTGACATTGGAAAAGCTCTAGCAAACGAACTACACGATCTTGCGCTATGCTTAGGATTGGGTCTTGTCCCTCACATCATTCTCCTAATGATGTGATCCCGTTATCAATGACATCCAATGTCCATAGCCAGGAAACCATGACTATCTGTTGATCAACGAGCTAGTCAACTAGAGGCTTACTAGGGATATGTTGGTGTCTGTTATTCACACATGTATTACGATTTCCGGATAATACAATTATAGCATGAATAAAGACAATTATCATGAACAAAGAAATATAATAATAATTCTTTTATTATTGCCTCTAGGGCATATTTCCAACAGTCGCCCACTTGCACTAGAGTCAATAATCTAGTTACATTGTGATGAATCGAACACCCATGGAATTCTGGTGTTGATCATGTTTTGCCCTCAGGTGAGGTTTAGTCAACGGATCTGCTACATTCAGGTCCGTATGTACTTTACAAATCTCTATGTCTCCATCTTGAACATTTTCACGAATGGAGTTGAAGCGACACTTGATGTGCCTTGTCTTCTTGTGAAACCTGGGCTCCTTGGCAAGTGCAATAGCTCCAGTGTTGTCACAAAAGAGTTTGATTGGCCCCGACGCATTGGGTATGACTCCTAGGTCGGTGATGAACTCCTTCACCCATATTGCTTCATGTGCTGCCTCCGAGGCTGCCATGTACTCCGCTTCACATGTAGATCCCGCCACGACGCTCTGCTTGCAGCTGCACCAGCTCACTGCTCCACCATTCAACATATACACGTATCCGGTTTGTGACTTAGAGTCATCCAGATCTGTGTCGAAGCTAGCGTCGACGTAACACTTTACGACGAGCTCTTCGTCACCTCCATAAACAAGAAACATGTCCTTTGTCCTTTTCAGGTACTTCAGGATATTCTTGACCGCTGTCCAGTGTTCCTTGCCGGGATTACTTTGGTACCTACCTACCAAACTTACGGCAAGGTTTACATCAGGTCTGGTACACAGCATGGCATACATAATAGATCCTATGGCTGAAGCATAGGGGATGACACTCATCTCTTCTTTATCTTTTGCCGTGGTCGGGCATTGAGCCGAGCTCAATATCACACCTTGCAAAACAGGCAAGAACCCTTTCTTGGACTGATCCATTTTGAACTTCTTCAAAATCTTATCAAGGTATGTGCTTTGTGAAAGACCTATGAGGCATCTTGATCTATCTCTATAGATCTTGATGCCTAATATATAAGCAGCTTCTCCAAGGTCCTTCATTGAAAAACTCTTATTCAAGTAGGCCTTGATGATGTCCAAGAGTTCTATATCATTTCCCATCAAAAGTATGTCATCCACATATAGTATGAGAAATGCTACAGAGCTCCCACTCACTTTTTTGTAAACGCAGGCTTCTCCATAAGTCTGCGTAAACCCAAACGCTTTGATCATTTCATCAAAGCGAATGTTCCAACTCCGAGATGCTTGCACCAGCCCATAAATCAAGCGTTGGAGCTTGCACACCTTGTTAGCATTCTTAGGATCGACAAAACCTTCCGGCTGCATCATATACAACTCTTCCTTAAGGAAACCATTAAGGAATGCCGTTTTGACGTCCATTTGCCATATCTCATAATCGTAGAATGCGGCAATTGCTAACATGATTCGGACGGACTTTAGCTTCGCTACCGGTGAGAAAGTCTCATCGTAGTCAACTCCTTGAACTTGTCGATAACCCTTAGCGACAAGCCGAGCTTTATAGATGGTCACATTACCATCCGCGTCTGTCTTCTTCTTAAAGATCCATTTGTCGATAACCCTTAGCGGCAAGTCAGTCAAAGTCCATACTTCATTTTCATACATGGATCCTATCTCGGATTTCATGGCTTCTAGCCATTTGTCGGAATCCGAGACCGCCATCGCTTCTTCATAGTTCGAAGGTTCACTGTTGTCTAACAAAATGATTTCCAAGACAGGGTTGCCGTACCACTCTGGTGCGGAACGTGTCCTTGTGGACCTTCGAATTTCAGCAGGGGCTTGATCAGAAGTATCTTGATCATTATCATTAACCTCCTCTCTAGTCGGTGCAGGCACCTCAGGAACATTTTCTTGAGTTGCGCCATTTGCCGGTTCAAGAGGTAATACTTCATCAAGTTCTACTTTCCTCCCACTTACTTCTTTCGAGAGAAACTCTTTCTCCAGAAAGAGTCCGTTCTTGGCAACAAATATCTTGCCTTCGGATCTTAGGTAGAAGGTATACCCAATGGTTTCCTTAGGGTATCCTATGAAGATGCATTTTTCCGACTTGGGTTCGAGCTTTTCAGGTTGAAGTTTCTTGACATAAGCATCGCATCCCCAAACTTTTAGAAACGACAGCTTAGGTTTCTTGCCAAACCATAATTCATACGGTGTCGTCTCAACGGATTTAGACGGAGCCCTATTTAAAGTGAATGTAGCTGTCTCTAGAGCGTATCCCCAAAATGATAGCGGTAAATCGTTAAGAGACATCATAGACCGCACCATATCCAATAGAGTGCGATTACAACGTTCGGACACACTGTTACGCTGAGGTGTTCCAGGCGGCGTGAGTTGTGAAACGATTCCACATTTCCTTAAGTGTGTGCCAAATTCGTGACTCAAGTATTCTCCTCCACGATCTGATCGTAGAAACTTGATTTTCCTGTCACATTGATTCTCAACCTCACTCTGAAATTCCTTGAACTTTTCAAAGGTTTCAGACTTGTGTTTCATTAAGTAGACATACCCATATCTACTCAAGTCATCAGTGAGGGTGAGAACATAACGATAGCCACCACGAGCCTCAACACTCATTGGACCGCACACATCAGTATGTATGATTTCCAATAAGTTGGTTGCTCGCTCCATTGTTCCTGAGAACGGAGTCTTGGTTATCTTACCCATGAGGCATGGCTCGCACGTGTCAAATGATTCATAATCAAGAGACTCTAAAAGTCCATCTGCATGGAGCTTCTTCATGCGTTTGACACCTATGTGACCAAGGCGGCAGTGCCACAAGTATGTGGGACTATCATTATCAACCTTACATCTTTTGGTACTCACACTATGAATATGTGTAGCATTACGCTTGAGATTCATTAAGAATAAACCATTGACCATCGGAGCATGACCATAAAACATATCTCTCATATAAATAGAACAACCATTATTCTCGGATTTAAATGAGTAGCCATCTCATATTAAACGAGATCCTAATACAATGTTCATGCTCAAACTTGGCACTAAATAAAAATTATTGAGGTTTATAACTAATCCCGTAGGTAAAAGTAGAGGTAGCATGCCGACGGCGATCACATCAACCTTGGAACCATTCCCGACGCGCATCGTCACCTCGTCCTTCGCCAGTCTCCGTTTATTCCGCAGCTCCTGCTGTGAGTTACAAATATGAGCAACGGCACCGGTATCAAATACCCAGGAGTCACTACGAGTACTGGTAAGGTACACATCAATTACATGTATATCAAATATACCTTTGGTGTTGCCGGCCTTCTTGTCCGCTAAGTATTTGGGGCAGTTCCGTTTCCAGTGACCCTTCCCTTTGCAATAAAAGCACTCCGTCTCAGGCTTGGGTCCATTCTTTGACTTCTTCCCGACAGCTTTCTTGCCAGGCGCGGCAACTTCCTTGCCGTCCTTCTTGGAGTTCTTTTTACCCTTGCCCTTCTTGAACTTAGTGGTTTTATTCACCATCAACACTTGATGTTCCTTCTTGACTTCTACCTCTGCTGATTTCAGCATTGAAAATACCTCAGGAATGGTCTTTTCCATCCCCTGCATATTGAAGTTCATCACAAAGCTCTTGTAGCTTGGTGGAAGCGACTGGAGGATTCTGTCAATGACCGCATCATCCGGGAGATTAACTCCCAGCTGAGTCAAGCGGTTATGTAACCCAGACATAGTGAGTATGTGCTCACAGACAGAACTATTTTCCTCCATCTTATAGCTGAAGAATTTGTTGGAGACTTCATATCTCTCGACCCGGGCATGAGCTTGGAAAACCATTTTCAGCTCTTCGAACATCTCATATGCTCCATGTCTCTCAAAACGCTTTTGGAGCCCCGGCTCTAGGCTGTAAAGCATGCCGTACTAAACGAGGGAGTAGTCATCGGCACGTGTCTGCCAAGCGTTCATAACGTCTTGGTTCTGTGGGACGGGTGGATCACCTAGCGGTGCTTGTAGGACATAATCTTTCTTGGCAGCTATGAGGATGATCCTCAGGTTCCGGACCCAGTCCGTATAGTTGCTGCCATCGTCTTTCCGCTTGGTTTTCTCTAGGAACGCGTTGAAGTTGAGGACTACGTTGGCCATTTGATCTACAAGACATATTGTAAATTTTTAGACTAAGTTCATGATAATTAAGTTCATCTAATCAAATTATTAATGAACTCCCACTTAGATTAGACATCCCTCTAGTCATCTAAGTGTTACACGATCCGAGTCGACTAGGCCGTGTCCGATCGTCACGTGAGACGGACTAGTCATCGTCGGTGAACATCTTCATGTTGATCGTATCTTCCATACGACTCGTGTTCGACCTTTCGGTCTCTGTGTTCCGAGGCCATGTCTGTACATGCTAGGCTCGTCAAGTTAACCCTAAGTGTTTTGCATGTGTAAAACTGTCTTACACCCGTTGTATGTGAACGTAAGGATCTATCACACCCGATCATCACGTGGTGCTTCGAAACGACGAACTTTAGCAACGGTGCACAGTTAGGGGAGAACACTTCTTGAAATTGTTGTAAGGGATCATCTTATTTACTACCGTCGTTCTAAGTAAACAAGATGCTAAACATGATAAACATCACATGCAATAAAATAATAATAGTGACATGATATGGCCAATATCACATAGCTCCTTTGATCTCCATCTTGGGGCTCCATGATCATCTTGTCACCGGCATGACACCATGATCTCCATCATCATGATCTCCATCATTGTGTCTCCATGAAGTTGCTCGCCAACTATTACTTCTACTACTATGGCTAACGCATTTAGCAATAAAGTAAAGTAACTTACATGGCGTTTCTCAATGACACGCAGGTCATACAAAAAATAAAGACAAGTCCTATGGCTCCTGCCGGTTGTCATACTCATCGACATGCAACTCGTGATTCCTATTACAATAGCATGAACAACTCATACATCACATATATATGATTCATCATTCATCACAACTTTGGCCATATCATATCACAAAGCACTTGCTGCAAAAACAAGTTAGACGTCCTCTAATTGTTGTTGCAAGTTTTACGTGGCTGAAGTAGGGTTCTAGCAAGAACGTTTTCTTACCTACGTGAAAGCCACAACGTGATTTGTCAACTTCTATTTACCCTTCATAAGGACCCTTTTCATCGAATCCGCTCCAACTAAAGTAGGAGAGACAGACACCCGCCAGCCACCTTATGCAACTTGTGCATGTTAGTCGGTGGAACCGGTCTCACGTAAGCGTACGTGTAAGGTTGGTCCGGGCCGCTTCATCCCACAATACCGTTGAAGCAAGATAAGACTAGTAATGGCAAGAAGGTTGACAACATCTACGCCCACAACAAATTGTGTTCTACTCGCGCAAGAAGAACTACGCATAGACCTAGCTCATGATGCCACTGTTGGGGAACGTTCTAGGAAACAAAAATTTTCCTACGGTTTCACCAAGATCCATCTATGAGTTCATCCAGCAACGAGTAATCGGATGCATCTACATACCTTTGTAGATCACGAGCGGAAGCGTTCAAAGAACGGGGATGAGGTAGTCGAACACGACGTGATCCAAATCACCAGAGATCCTAGCACCGAACGGACGGCACCTCCGTGTTCAACACACGTACGGTCAGCGTAACGTCTCCTTCTTCTTGATCCAGCAAGAGGGAAGGAGAGGTTGAGGAAGATAGCTCCAGCAGCAGCACGACGGCGTGGTGGTGATGGAGCTGCAGTACTCCGTCAGGGCTTCGCTAAGCGCTATGGAGGAGGAGGGGGTGTTGGAGAGGGAGAAGGAGGCAACCAAAGGCGTGGGAGAAAAGCCCTCCTTCCCTCACTATATATAGGAGGGCCAAAGGGGGGGCGCCGGCCCTAGGAGATCCAATCTCCTAGGGTGGGGCGGCGGCCAAGGGGGTTTCCCTCTCCCCCAAGGCACCTAGGAGGTGCCTTCCCCTCCTAGGACTCTTTCCCCTTGTAACCCTAGGCGCATGGGCCTCTTGGGGCTGGTGCTCTTGGCCCATGTAGGCCAGGGCGCACCCCCTACAGCCCATGTGGCCCCCCGGGACAGGTGGCCCCACCCGGTGGACCCCCGAGACCCTTCCGGTGGTCCCGGTACAATACCAATTACCCCGAAACTTGTCCCGATGGCCGAAACAGGACTTCCCATATATAAATCTTTACCTACGGACCATTCCGGAACTCCTCGTGACGTCCGGGATCTCATCCGGGACTCCGAACAACATTCGGGTTACTGCATATACATATCCCTACAACCCTAGCGTCACCGAACCTTAAGTGTGTAGACCCTACGGGTTCGGGAGATATGTAGACATGACCGAGACGACTCTCCGGTCAATAACCAACAGCGGGATCTGGATACCCATGTTGGCTCCCACATACTCCACGATGATCTCATCGGATGAACCACGATGTCGAGGATTCAAGCAACCCCGTATGCAATTCCCTTTGTCAATCGGTATGTTACTTCCCCGAGATTCGATCGTCGGTATCCCAATACCTCGTTCAATCTCGTTACCGGAAGTCACTTTACTCGTACCGTAATGCATGATCCCGTGACCAGACACTTGGTCACTTTGAGCTCATTATGATGATGCATTACCGAGTGGGCCCAGTGATACCTCTCCGTCATACGGAGTGACAAATCCCAGTCTCGATCCGTGTCAACCCAACAGACACTTTCGGAGATACCTGTAGTGCACCTTTATAGTCACCCAGTTACGTTGTGACGTTTGGTACACCCAAAGCACTCCTACGGTATCCGGTAGTTACACGATCTCATGGTCAAAGGAAAAGATACTTGACATTGGAAAAGCTCTAGCAAACGAACTACACGATCTTACGCTATGCTTAGGATTGGGTCTTGTCCATCACATCATTCTCCTAATGATGTGATCCCGTTATCAATGACATCCAATGTCCATAGCCAGGAAACCATGACTATCTGTTGATCAACGAGCTAGTCAACTAGAGGCTTACTAGCGATATGTTGGTGTATGTAATTCACACATGTATTACGATTTCCGGATAATACAATTATAGCATGAATAAAGACAATTATCATGAACAAAGAAATATAATAATAATGCTTTTATTATTGCCTCTAGGGCATATTTCCAACATTTCCATCTCCTATGTTACATCTTGTCGGGATGTGGGGTTCCGGGAAACCCTTAAGGTTCGAACACTCGGCTACGCGCGAAGTCTTTCCCTCCAACCGATCTACGCTCTAGCTCGCTAAGATCTTGCAGACGAACTCGACCAACACAGAAGGACACATGGTTTATACTGGTTCGGGCCACCGTTGTGGTGTAATACCCTACTCCAGTGTGGTGGTGGTGGATTGCCTCTTGGGCTGATGATGAACCATACAAGGGAAGAACGGCCTCCTGAGGTTGAGGCATTCTTGAGTCATTTTACCACCTCTAGTCATAACTCTAACAACATTATCATTATTCTTACTATTCAATTCGTTGAGCAAATCATTTTGAGCTTTAAGTACTTGTTCTACTTGAGTGGTAACCATAGAAGCATGTTTACTAATAAGTTTAAGTTCACCTTTGATATTAGCCATATAATCACCCAATTGCTCAAGCATATTTGAATTGTATTTCAATTGTCTACCAAAATAAGCATTAAAATTTTCTCGTTTAACAATGAAATTGTCAAACTCATCGAAGCATTCTCTAGCAGACTTATAATGAGGGATGTCACCTTCATCAAATCTATAGAGAGAATTTACCTTTACTACTTGTGTTGGGTTATCAAGACCATGAGTTTCTTCAATAGGTGAAGGATTAAGATCATATGTTTCTTCAACAGGCGGTAAATTAAGACCATGTATTTCTTCAATAGGAGGTAAATTCTTAAAATCTTCAGCTTTAATACCTTTTTCTTTCATAGATTTCTTTGCCTCTTGCATATCTTCAGGACTGAGAAATAGAATACCCCTCTTCTTCGGAGTTGATTTAGGAATAGGCTCAGGAATTGGCTCCGAAGGTGTCCAATTATTTTCATTTGTCAACATATTATTCAATAGAATTTCAGCTTCATCCAGTGTTCTTTCCCTGAAAACAGAACCAGCACAACTATCCAGGTAATCTCTGGAGGCATCGGTTAGTCCATTATAAAAGATATCAAGTATTTCATTTTTCTTAAGAGGATGATCAGGCAAAGCATTAAGTAACTTGAAAAGCCTCCCCCAAGCTTGTGGGAGACACTCTTCTTTAATTCGCACAAAATTATATATATATATCCCTTAAAGCAGCTTGTTTCTTATGAGCAGGGAAATATTTAGCAGAGAAGTAATAAATAATATCCTGGGGACTACGCACACAACCAGGATCAGGAGAATTAAACCATATCTTAGCTTCACCCTTTAATGAGAACGGAAATATTTTAAGGATATAAAAGTGGCGAGTTCTCTCATCATTAGTGAACAGGGTGGCAATATCATTTAATTTAGTAAGATGTGCCACAACAGTTTCAGATTCATTGCCATGAAAAGGATCATATTCAACCAAAGTAATTATATCAGGATCAACAGAGAATTCATAATCCTTATCAGTAACACAGATAGGTGAAGTAGCAAAAGAAGGGTCAGGTTTCATTCTAGCATTTAGAGATTGCTGATTCCATTTAGCTAATAACCTCTTGAGTTCTAATCTATCTTTGCAAGCTAAAATAGCTAAAGAAGCTTCTTTATCAAAAACATAACACTTAAGAATAACAGGCAAGTCTTCATCATCAATTTAATCAGTATTATCAGATTCAATATTTTCAATCTCTCTAGCCCTAGCAAGTTGTTTGTCAAGAAATTCACTAAGTGGCATAGTAGTATCAAGCATAGAAGTAATTTCATCATAAGTATCATGTATAGCAGAAGTGGCATCATCAATAACATGCGACATATCAGAACGAATAGCACAAGCAGGTTTAGGTGTCGCAAGCTTACTCAAAACATAAGGTGAATAAAGTGTAGAGCTAGATGGCAGTTCCTTACCTCCCCTCATAGTTGAGGGATAAATCTTGGTTTTTGGATCTCTCAAGTTCTTCATAATGATACGCAGATATAAATCCCAAGTGACTCAAACAATAGAGCTATGCTCCCCGGCAACGGCGCCAAAAAATAGTCTTGATAACCCACAAGTATAGGGGATCACAACAGTTTTCGAGGGTAGAGTACTCAACCCAAATTTATTGAGTCAACACAAGGGGAGCCAAAGAATATTCTCAAGTATTAGTAGCTAAGTTGTCAATTCAACCACATCTGGAAACATAGTATCTGCAGCAAAGTGTTTAGTAGCAAAGTAATATGATAGTAGTGTCAACGGTAGCAAAAGATAACAGTAGTAAAAGTAATATTTTTGGTATTTTGTAGTGATGATAGCAATAGCAACGGAAAAGTAAATAAGCGAAGAACAATATATGGAAAGCTCGTAGGCAATGGATTGGTGATAGAGAATTATGCCGGATGCGGTTCATCATGTAACAGTCATAACCTAGGGTGACACAGAACTAGCTCCAGTTCATCAATATAATGTAGGAATGTATTCAGAATATAGTCATACATGCTTATGGAAAAGAACTTGCATGACATCTTTTGTCCTACCCTCCCGTGGCAGCGGGGTCCTTACGGAAACTAAGGGATATTAAGGCATCCTTTTAATAGAGTACCAGAACAAAGCATTAACACATAGTGAATACACGAACTCCTCAAACTACGGCCATCACCGGTAAGTATCCCGATTATTGTCACTTCGGGGTTAACGGATCATAACACATAATAGGTGACTATAGACTTGCAAGATAGGATCCAGAACTCTCATATATTGATGAAAACATAATAGGTTCAGATCTGAAATCATGGCACTCGGGCCCTAGTAACAAGCATTAAGCATAGCAAAGTCATAGCAACATCAATCTCAGAACATAGTGGATACTAGGGATCAAACCCTAACAAAACTAACTCGGTTACATGATAGATCCCATCCAACCCATCACCGTCCAGCAAGCCTACGATGGAATTACTCACACACGGCGGTCAGCATCATGAAATTGGTGATGGAGGATGGTTTATGATGACGATGGCGACGGATTCCCCTCTCCGGAGCCTCGAACGGACTCCAGATTAGCCCTCCCGAGAGGTTTTAGGGCTTGGCGGCGGCTCTGTATTGTAAAACATGATGAATTCTTCTCCTTGATTTTTTTCTCCTCGAAACACAATATATAGACTTGGAGTTGGAGTCCGAGGAGCTCCAGGGTGCCCACGAGGTAGGGGGGCGTGCCCTAGGGGGGCAGGCGCGCCCCCCACCCTCGTGGATAGGTGGTGGGCCCCCTGGCCTTCATCTTTTGCTGGTATTTTTTATATTTTCCAAAATGTTGCTCCGTGAAGTTTAAGGTCATTCCAAGAACTTTTGTTTTTGCACATAAATAACACCATGGTAATTCTGCTGAAAACTGCATCAGTCCGAGTTAGTTCCATTCAAATCATGCAAGTTAGAGTCCAAAACAAGGGCACAAGTGTTTGGAAAAGTAGATACGACGGAGACGTATCACGGTGACGTTGTTCTGGGCTCCACGGTGACCTCCGTCTTGCAGTCCATGGTCTTGGTCTTGTTGCACCGAAATGGCAACCTTTGCCTGAGGCCTCAGTACTCCGCGGCTGCACTTGCCCCATTTGCACCAAAGAGGAAACAAGGACGCTGTGCGCGCTGGCGCCCGCCAGGTTTAGATCGTCGCCGCTCACGTCACGAGAGCCTCGTGAGGTTCGCCTAGCCTTCATATCTCCGCTCCTCGTGAGCCTGCCTAGCTAGGCCACTCCAGAGGAGGTCTTGCATCATCCGCCTCGCGAGGCTTGGCCCCTCGCGAGGGTGTTGGGCGCTTTGTTGGTGAAGATGGGTCGTACGACCTGCTGGCTCAGCCACTCCGCGGGCCGCAGGCAGGCAAGTCTGGGGACCCCCGTTCCCAGAATGCCGACACATCTGGCCAAAGATTTGAAGTTATCAATGAGCTTAAGGTTTTCCTTCCACCAAAAAGATCCAATCCAACTACTGCTAGGCAGCAAACCATTGCTATAATAGGACTCCCAAATCAAGTTAACCCATGGAATGTTGTGTCTATTATAAAACTTGTGGAGATTCGTAAGTAACAGAGCTTTGTTTTGGACAAAGATATCCATCACACCCAAACCTCCTTGATCTTTTGGTCGGCAGACAGTGCTCCAGGCCACCATGGCAGGCCTGTGATCCTCCAGATCTGGGCCTCTCTAAAGGAAATGCCTCAAAAATTTGATAGCTTGAGTTTTGATGGTGACAGGCACATCAAGACATCCCATGAGATAAATCAACGGAGAATTTAGAACAGATGTCACCAGAAACAATCTCCCAGCCATGGTCATGAAGGAAGACAAACCCATAAGTTTCTTCTGCAGCCTTGCGACTAGAGGGAAGCATTGCTCAACAGTATGTTTATGAAGACCTAAAGGTGCTCCCAAATATTGTATGGGGAATGTGTCCTTTTTACATTGAAAAGTGTTTGTCATAATCTCAACTTTCCCTTCTGACACATTGATTGGGATGAGGCTTGATTTATTGTAATTTACTTTAAGGCCAATAGCATCTGCAAAAGTATTGAGAAGGGATTTGAGGCAGTGAAGTTGCTTTGCATCTGCTTGAAGGAGAACCAGAGTGTCATCTGCATACTGGACTATGGGGAAATCAGGATAGGATTCCACTAGCAAAGGTGAAGTAAGTAGACCCAGTTGCATGGCCCTATTGAGGATTGACTGAAGTAGGTCTGCAGCAAGCACAAATAGAAGAGGTGACAAAGGGTCTCCCTGTCTGACTCCTCTAAGACAATAAAACCTTTTTCCAGGTACACCATTGAGCAAGATAGCAGATGAAGCAGAGTTGAATAGCATTTTGATCCAGTTAATTCATCTGTCTCCAAAACCTTTGGCTTTTAAAATATCTAGAATTGTCTGGTGTTCAATGGTGTCAAGAGCCTTTTCAAAGTCCAATTTAAGCATAATAATATCTTCCTTGGATATATGGCATTGATGCAGATATTCATAAGCCCAGCCCAAACAGTCATGGATGGATCTCTATTTGAGAAAGCCATATTGGTTAATGTGCACCAACTTTAGAATCACTTTCTGCAACCTGTTTGCCAATAGTTTAGTGACAAGTTTGAGACAACAGTTAAGGAGAGAGACTGGCCTATAATCATTTGCTGTTAATGGGGTATCTCCTTTAGGAATAAGGGTGATGTATGAGGTGTTTAAACTTTCAAGTGATATTTGCCCGGCATGAAAAGCATAAATGAATTTGAGCACATCTCCTTTAATAATGTCCCAACAAGATTTAAAGAATTCATTGTTGAAACCATCAGGACCTGGGGATTTGTCCAATGGGAGTTCTTTGACCACATCATTAACTTCTTCCTCAGTGAAAGCTAATTCCAGGTTATCAAATATAGAAGAATCTTGTCTCTGGACAAACAAGGAATCCAAATCAAAGTGCATACAGGTTTTGTGAGATGTACCCATTCTTTTCTTGTATGTTTCCCAGAGTATTGCAGCTTTCCCAGCATGATCAGATATGTCAACTTGGTCATCATTTTGGAGTACTGCAACGTGATTATGCATGTAGTTGATAGAGGCTTTAGTATGAAAAAAATTGGTGTTCTCATCCCCAAACTTGACCCCCTTAATTTTTTCCCTTTGCTTAAAGTAGATCTTTTGGTTCCTCAAAAGAATGAGAAGATGTTCTTCAAGAATAATCCTGTAGTTCCACTCATAAATGTCCAACTCTCTGAACTCCTCAAAAAATCCCACAGAAAGATGAGCTCATTTATTTTTGCAATTTGAGATTTAAGACGTGATAAAGATCTGGCCCACAGCTTCAAAGCTCTAGATTACCCACAGGGATATTCCAAGCAGCAGCAACCACTAGTTTAAAATCTGAATGTTGCAACCAGTCGTTTTCAAACCGAAAAACTCTTGCTTTTGGGATAGCAGTACCAATCTTTATTACACATGGCAAATGATCTGATATAGGCTTTGCAAGAGGGAGCAAAATGGTGTTTGGGAAAGAGGTCATCCAAGAAGCTGATGTAAAAAACCAATCAAGCTTGACCAAAAGAGGATATTGCTGCATGTTACTCCAGCTGAATTTTCTACCATGCAAAGGCAATTCAACTAATCCTTGGTTGCTAATTGCCTCATTGAACATAAGCATGTCATTAACATCTCCACCGGGTCTATTTCTATCTAAAGGAGCCCTCATAAAATTGAAATCTCCCATGAGAATCCAGTCCACATCAGCCGGCATGTGAATATTCAAGAACCAATTAATGAACTCAATTTTGTCCTGTGGGTCACATGGTCCATATATGTTGGTGAGAATCCAGGACTGATTTGAGAGCAAGCTGGTGAATTGAATGGAATGTGAGAATCTATTTTGAGAAATAACTTCACCAGCAAAATGAGAACCATTCCAAGCAACTAGAAGACCCCCTGATGCTCCAACATAAGGGAGGAAAGCAAATTTATTAATTCTATTAGCCCAGAAGTTTTTGATGTAGGCAGGGTCAAAGATCTCTCTTTTTTAGTTTCTTGAAGACACAGGATATTGCAGTCACTCTCATCTAATTTCTGCCTTAGGGCCAACCATTTGTACTTAGAATTCATCCCTCTAATATTCCATTTAAGAATGTTCCAGTTTTTGTTTGTGATTCACGGAAACAAAGAAGATTTGTGCACAAGTAATCAAGCTCCAGCACTTGATCAACAAATAAAGTGAGAGAAGATGGCACAGGACCGTGAGCCACACCACATCACATGACAAGCAGATCATCCAATAACCATACATCACAGAAGTTCTATTAAGATAGTACATCACCAGGTAAACAAGTTCTATGAAGTGCCAACATCCAAGGTTTACACCACTCATTAGGATATCCAAAATAGAAGATGAAGGATCAAACACACTACCCCTCAAACCACAACTCCAAATGAGGTAAGCTATCATCATGGAGACTTGGAAGTGTTTTCCTCTCCTTTGGCCAAGGGCACCTTGGCCAGCTCATCTTCTTGCCTTCTTCTTGGCTTCTTAGCTAGCTTGTCCTCCAGCTACCTCTCAGCAACCTTACAGAAAGATGAAGTGAGATTTTTAACAACTGACTTTTGAGTGATGGGAGGGGCAGGATTACAAGGTAGACGTTTATTATTTGAGCAGGAGTTTCTTTTGTATCCAGCATTATCCTTTTTAATTCTATCACTCCTCCTTACCTTAGTTTCAACCAGGGGAGTTTTCCACTCCTTCTCTTCCTTAAACTGTCAGGGCCAAAAGGTTAAAGTAAAAGTTGGGACTCCACATCTTGCATGTTGGAAGCCACTCCAATATTCTCCTTATCCTTGTCGTTGGCAAGCTTTTCCAAAAGGACCATGGCCTGACAAATAGGTGCATCTGAGGCAGGACACTTATCAGGTATGTGAAACGGTATAGCTTGTTCCATGTTCTCCATAGTAGTAAAAAGTTCCCACATTCCAGACTTTAGCATATTGACAGTCCAACCAAACTTATTAGGAGACAAGAGAAGGTGGACAATAAAATTAAACTAACTTACTGGAATGTTGGCAGAAAAGGAGCTCTTATTGTCCAAGGATTGCTCTTGGAAGTGCTTCTTCCACAACAAGAGGCCTTCTTTAGAGACAACATGATCATGATTAGCAGTTGCAGCAAGCTGAATGCATTTCAAACCAAGAAGAGAGGGTGCCATGCTGAAATGCTCATTAATTTGATTAACCGAATTACCTTGAAGCCCAGACTAGAGATCCCCAATGTTTTCAACTGGCTCAATGCCTCCTCCAGAAGTATTGATGTGTCCAGAACTACAAGGAATGACCTCACTATGTGGCCCAGGAACTGGCACTAAATATCCCAAAGGTAAGACAGGAGCCAAGCCAGTCTCCAAGGCAGAACCCACTTGCAGAACAGGGGGTGAGCACCCAAATCTTGAGATTCAGAAACAATAGCAGGGACAGCCACCTCATCATTCCCAGGGGGATTACTGACTACAACTTGTTGCAGCTAGTTTGCAACATCTTGATCAGGAAGATTCACAGCAATCAGTGCAGCATCCACATTCTGCTCTTGTAGCATATGAGGCTCCTCCTCATCATACTGATATGCCCGGATAATGTTCTGGAGGCCATTGTCAATCACAATGGCAGGAGGAGGGGGTAAAACAGCATGCTCAGTAGCCCTAAAAAGAATATTCCCAGCTGCTACAGGTGGCGAAAGGAAGTTTGAATTATCTCCTTCAGAGTAAGACATGTCTGAAGACAAACTACTGATGCTAACAGCAGGAAGCAGTTCTTCTCCATCTGCCCAAGCCATTTCTTCTTGCTGCACTGCATCCTAAAGATCATCAAGGGCTGCATTCTGGTTATCCTGTTGAGGCACATTCCAATTATCATCTTGTTCCCAATTATCTTCATTCTGAACATCCATATGGTTATTGTAGAGAGCAGCATTATGGAAACCAACTCCATGATCAACATTCTCAGGCAAAGGATGTGGGTCCACATTGTCAGGGGGAATAGGATCCTCATATGCTGGGCCCCCACCAAGAAGTTCACTAGCTAGTACTTCAATAGATGAAGACCAACCATCTTCCTCAAAATCATCCCCTTCAGACCATCTCATAGTTTTGGGGATGATTTCCAGATTCATAACTCGATCTTTGACCACAATATGCCCCATGTGATCGTACTCCTTGTCCCAGGAGATCATATGACCAAACTTACTGACAGCACAAGCCAAATCCTCCATGTTGCGAAAATCAAATGGAACTCCTGTCAGAAGTAACCATACGGTCCTATTGAAATGGACCCGCCTATGCTTGCTGCCCTCATCATGCTTCACGAAGGAAATGAACACATCGCCAAACTCATGCGGGCTATCAAGCCCTCGTAAGACGCACATATGCTTCTCCAAATGGGCATCGCTGGACGTCCCTCAACCCGAACTGACTATGCTCAACTATAAACTCTTCAAGAACATCTCTTACATTGGGGAAAGGAGCATCAGCGGGGAGGGGATGGATGGTTGCAATCGCCCAATCTTCATGGCGACAAGGACGCTGCGGAAGCACCACCCGCGCCACCCCATTGCGGCCCTCAATCTGCTGAATATCAAAGCCATGGGGCACAAAGGGGCGTGGGTCTATCGAAATGTTGGCCATCATGGCCGCCACACAGGCACACACCGTAGAAGTCGAGCTTGAGGTGACGGGAGCAGAGTTTGGGCACTGTGGAGAAGTAGAGGAGCACTGCGAAGAAGTTGAGGAGGCAAGTACAAATCGAGGCTTGAAATTAGGGAAGGATCCCAAACAAAGCTCGCTAAAAGAGGAAACTACCGAGGGGTCGCGGGCCAGGCCAACAGACTTAAACCTGTCTTGGACCGCATCCAGGTCCCAGGCCTCGTTCCGTGGGCTGGAGAAAGATGCAAATCGGAGGAAAGGAAAAATCCTAGGTAGCCGTTTCTCATGACACTCCCTGGCAAAATGGCCCACCTGTCCACACGCATAGCACTGAAGCCAGCCATTTGAAAAACCCTAATTGCCGCCCTGTGAAACTGCAGCATGAACATCTCCTGAGGTATTAAGATTCTGCATTAAGGTTTCATTATTTTCCAAGACCACATTATTGCTAGAGCTCGGAATATTCGCGAGGCCAACAAAACTGATGGCCGGAGTTGATCGCCGGAAACATTGCCGGGGGCAGCCCCTTGGCGCGGACCACTAGTAACCAAAGTCCAAGATGCAACCTCTTCATAATAAAAAAGCTGCTCTTCACGCATCCAGTTGGGGCCCCCAAAACCCCAAATATTGAACACCAATTCAAAATCCTTTTCAACCACACGGCCATGATTATAGATTTCAAAACCCACTCCTTTGGACGCAACAGAAAACTTGAAGGATCTGTCCTTGAGGTGATGCACACGAAACTCTTGAGGATACCCACCAAAACAATATTGAAGGGTGATGCTAAACGTGTGAGAATCCAACCGGAATCGAGCACGACAGAAAGAAACCACCAGAGCGAACTCCCGTTGACGAAAACCAGGTGAAAACACCACAGGATGACCAAACTTTTTCCTCATCTAACATTGAAAATCTTTACCTTGAGCAAAGTTGAGAGATGGAGGATCCATGGCCATCTCCCCTGCCCCTTCTCCTCCAGCCAAGAAACAAAAAGGTGGTGGCTGCCACCCTCGGAGTGACAAGTGGCAGAAAGGTGGTAGTCGCCGGAGCCGGAGTGGCCAACAGCGGGAGGAGGGGTGGCCGCTGGGGCCAGAGTGGCCACTGGAGGTGGGCGCCTAGGAGGAGCCAAAGAGAGGAGAGGAGAGATCCTCCCAATTCCGAATCCATGAAATTTAAGTTAGCTAGAAAACTTCATCAAAGCACAACTAAATCCGGTACATGACCAAAAACAACGTGGCTATTGTGGACAACTTGAGTATTCTGGACAACTTGAGTAAAGAGTTAATGATTCAGAAAGACTGTGTCTCGATCTTCCGATCATGGAGGGGGTCAAGTCTTGTGGGGAAAAGTGCGCAAACCTCTGTAGAGTGTACAAACTAATCATGATTAGCCGTGTCCCCGGTTATGGACAACTTGAGTATCTAGAAGTGAATTATTGGTTGATCTCATCACTCTATTTAATCAATGAATTGGGTTATTATTGTTACTTTGTAATTTTGGGTTTGAGTTGGAGGAACCTTCTCAATAATGGCATAAACTTGGTAGTAAAATAAAAATGTATTCCTCTGTTGTAGGGAAAAATAGCTTTATGAAAAATTAAACTTAGAGCCTCCACCAGCCAAATATGCATATAGAGATAGATATTTTCATTATTATTCTGTGGTGTGAAATTGCCAGTACATTCAATGTACTGACCTACATGGATGCAACATCTCATGTTGCAGGATTCATACGGCGAGTATGTGATATGTTAGGGTTATGATGTCTACACTCAACTTTGTCGTTGGTGTTGTTGGGACTCCACAACTTTGTTGTTACTTCCGCTATATGGATTGAGGTAATAGTATTTACATTACATTGTACATGTGATAGAAATCTATTATAAATCCTCGAGTACTCTGTCTATCAGCATACGGATCCAGGGATGACTCTTAAGCACATAGACTTGATCCATTTGGGTTGGGTCGCTACAGCCAGACCCTGTTTTGGCTGTTCCGTCCAAGCCGGTTGGCTCCCATTGAACATGATGCATTCTGACCCAGTCGGTTGCCTCCGGTTGAACATGACGATGTTTCTCTGTTCCAACCCAGCCAGTTCACAGCCCGATGAACATGACGCCGTTGCTGTTGTCTGTTACCTCTCGATGAACACAAGCCCTGGCCGTCCGTATATATGCGTGAGTACATGCTTGAGACCCCGGCTATATGTACGTACGTGGCCGTATTTTTTGCCATCTGGTTGTACATACGTGTACAGGACTTAGACGGGACTGCGTGAGCTGCTATGTCAGTTGCTCTACAACGACACGTGCCGCTACTTACTCAGCCATGGTTCATACTTGCAGAGAGACCGATCGACCAGTATGTATGTACACATTCGCGACCAGACAGACAACGCTATGTATGCTTTGACCAAGTGGGTCCCAGCAGTCAGGAAGGATAAGGACGCACTTCCTTGCATGTGAAGATATAGCTGGTCGGTCCCAGCTGTTAGGGGGAGGAATCGTTTTTATTTTATGAGTAATAAGGAGGCACTTCCTTGTGTTCGAAGATGTAGCTGGTGGGACCAGCTGTCAGCCTCACCGCCTAAAGTCCACTTTCGATGGCTGTCCTTCATTGAGAACATTGACCATGCCGCGGTGAGAGAACCAAGGCGGTGGATGACGGGAGGCCTAGGAAGGGAACGACACAGAGCCGAGGTAGACACAGCAGACGATGCTCACGCGGAGGGGAGTACATGGGTTGACTGCTTCGGCTGCGGTGTGAGGCTGCCGTCGCCGGAGGATAACAAGAGGTGTGGGTGAGTATAGAGGGATGGCATGGCCAGCGGTGGCAGCACAGCCGGACACGGGCGGCAGGAGCAGGCACCACGGCCGGCGCTGGTTTGGGAGGCTGGAGGAAGAACACCAGAGGTTGAAGAAGCACGACGGCCATTGGATGGACATCGTACGATCACTACAGCTAGAACCATTTATATTGACAAAGTTGACAAAGCCCTTGGTATGCGTCAACTTAGTAGGCCCACAGGTCGGCCTCCGAAACGGTGCGCCCTAGATGTCAGGGGGAGGAATCATTTTTTGGTCGGCTGAAGCAAGAATATCCGAGATTGAAGAAGAAGCACGACATCCGTTGGATGGACATCCAACGGCCACTGCTGCTAGAACCGTGTATTGACTATAAGTTGACAAATCCTTGCATACGCGTCAACTTATTAGGCCCACAAGTGTGTGGCAGAGAACACATAGCCCATTTGTGATTTGTAAGAATGTAAAACCCATTTTTGAATTCTAGTGGAATTTACTATAGCCCATTTACAATTTGTTAAAATTATAGCCCATTTTCTAGCTAGGACAACTATTAATAATTTCAACCAACCGCTCAGAACAAAATTCAATAAAGTTTCCCACATTTTGATGGGATACAAAATATTTTTATCCTGAAATATCTAGTCACCTTAAATATAATTTCAAAATAAATTTATATTATGTAAAATCCAACGAAATATTGCGCACGCAACAAGTAATGAAATTAAAATTTTCAAAATCCAAAAATAATATATATTTTAACTAATTACGTGTTTGGTGCTTTTTTGGAGTTATAGTCCAGTTTTTATAAGTACATCCCATTTATTATTGCTTAATGCCCATTTTCTTGTTAAGCCTAATGCATCCCTCCTAGGAAAGATTTGCAGCCCAGCGGGGCGGGGAATAACAAGTTGACCTGGGCTAGGTATTCCTCAAACAAAATATAGCTGGGCTAGCCATTTTCAGCTTGAAAAAACTTAATATCTGGGCTGGGCTAGCCCAGCTGTACCTCAAGGCCTGGGCTAAACGGTCACAGCCGGACCAATTGATACCCTGCTCATCTAAACAACAACAAAAACATCGCTCAAGAAAAACTCTGCTCACACCTCAAAAACACAAATACTATTCGAGCTGCTAGGTCGCAGCTGTCGGCCGCTCCTTGTGCAATTCTCTTGTTTATTGACTGTGTAGGTTGACAATGGTGTGGGACCGTGTTGTCCGAAAACTAGGAGGAAGCAAAAAAACAGTTGTATATAATAAGGAGGCACTTGCGTACGTGCGGCTATGGCCCTGGTACGTCCCCACTGCCATCCTCTCCAATTAAAGTCATCTACTGATTCCTCATGTTCGTTGACCATGTTGACTACGTGAGACGACGGCGCCACAACGAGCACAATAACTCGAAGGACGACGGAGAGGGCCCCGTGGGTCCTACGCATGGTCTAATACAGTGCTCGCTACTCATTTAGCAAGCCAGGATCATATGGCCACATGTCCATGGCCACTCATTTAGGAAGCCAGGATCATATGGCCACATGTCCTGGTCGGAAGCCACGTTCATTGTATGATTGTCGTCGCTCAGCTCGGTGAGCTCGCTGGCGAGCCAACATGTCCGGCTGCTGGACCGGACCACTGCTAAACATGAGTCTGACTGCCCTGGCCCACCAAGACCGCCTCCCTCGCCTGCATGGGCTTTCCGCCCGAAACGGTCAGCGCCGCCCGCATCGCTTACCGGTGCAGGCGATTGCTCCGAGTTCAAACGACACAAGTGCCGTCTGTCCGTCCGTCTGCCGTCCACATTAATGATATGTGGTTGCCAAGGCGGCTACTCTGGTGCCACCCGTCCGTCCCTCTATTGCCCACAATTGATATATAAACTGTTGCGCTGGCCATAGCCGCAGTCATCCGCCTCCGTTCCCTTTCTCTTGTCGACACCACTCCCATTGAGGGAGTCCTGGATTAGGGGGTCTCCAGACAACTGGACTATATCCTTTGGCCGGACTGTTGGACTATGAAGATATAAGATTGAAGACTTCATCCCATGTCCGGATGGAACTCTATTTGGCGTGGAAGGCAAGCTAGGCAATACAGATATGCATATGTCCTCCTTTGTAACCGACCTTGTGTAACCCTAGCCCCTTCCGGTGTCTATATAAACCGGAGGGTTTTAGTCCGTAGGGCAACATACAATCATACCATAGGCTAGCTTCTAGGGTTTAGCCTCTCCAATCTCGTGGTAGATCGACCCTTCTACTACCCATATTATCAAGAATAATCAAGCAGGACGTAGGGTTTTACCTCCATCAAGAGGGCCCGAACCAGGGTAAAACATCGTGTCCCCTACCTCCTGTTACCATCTGCCTTAGACGCACAGTTCGGGACCCCCTACCTGAGATCTGCCGGTTTTGACACCGACATTGGTGCTTTCATTGAGAGTTCCTCTGTGTCATCGTCATTAGGCTAGATGGCTCCTTCGATCATCGATGGTGATGCAGTCCAGGGTGAGACTTTTCTCCCCGGACAGATCCTTGTATTCGGCGGCTTCGTACTGCGGGCCAACTCGCTCGGCCATCTGGAGCAGATCGAGAGTTACGCCCCTGGCCACCAGGTCAGGTTCGGAAGCTTAAACTACACGGCCGACATTCACGGAGACTCGATCTTCGACAGATTCGGGCCCCTGCCAAGAGCGCCGCGCGGTCACGATGAGCATGATTTAGCTCTACCATCGGACAATGTTCAGGCAACCGCTCCGACCCTCAATTCAGAGCCAATTGCGCCATCCATGGACGGGTGGATAGACCCCGCCACGGAGGCCGCACTCTCATCAGCGATCGAGCCGAATATCGTCCTTACCCTTCACGAGAGCTGTGACATCAAACTCTCGGATTCTTCCCTGGCCACGGACTCCGAACCGCCTGCGCCCATGCCTATCGGATCCAACAGGGTACCGATCATGGAGTTCACCTCCGCAGATATCTTTCAGAACTCGCCCTTCGGCGACATACTGAGCTCATTAAGGTCTCTCTTCCTGTCAGGAGTGTCCTGGCCGAACTATGTTCAGCAGGATTGGGACGTGGATGACGAAGAAATTCGCCGCCCACCCACCACCCACTCAGTAGCCACTGTCGATGATTTGACCGACATGCTCGACTTCGACTCCAAAGACATCGACGGTATGGACGACGATGCAGGAGACGAACAGGAACCACTTCCCACAAGGCACTGGACGCCCACTTCATCATATGATCTATACATGGTGGACAGACCCAAAGAAAACGATGACGAGGAACGGAAGGACGCAGCGAAGGGTTGTTCCCTCGAGAAGCAGTCAAAGCAGCGGCGTAAGCGCCGCTCCAAATCCTGCCTCGACAGAAACATCGATCATATAGACCCAGCGTTAGAGCCGGGTGATCCATCGCCCGACCACGGCAACACAGAGAATCAAACCGAACAACCCGACTCCGTCAAAGATAATAGTCCAGACGACATCACACCGGACAGGCGCCCGGAGCAACAGAATGCCCATCAAAGGCTTGTTGCCACTGTGAGGAGTCTGAAAAAGCAGAAGCAAAGGCTCAGGGCTGCACAAGACACACTCAGAATCAGATGGAGTGAAGTACTCAAAACACTACAGCGAAGTACGGCGGTAATCACCACACCAAGAGCTACCCGAAGCGAAAGTTGCTACCTGAATTCAAGGAGGAGGCCTTAGATCCCGCGCAATTGAAAAACAAAACGGCCATCCAGTCGGACAGACGACCTCGTGGACAACATAGAGTGGCAAACGATGCCGCACATAAGCCAGTACGCGATCCACACGAGGGCTCGAATCAAAAGGACGGCGCAACCAGATCCATATACGGGCCACGCAAGCGCGCTCCAGTATGCAATGCAACACAACAAACATCTGAACACCACGGTACACCCAAATACAGGGGTGCCACACACCCCCTATGTTTCACCGATGAGGTGTTGGACCATGAATTTCCAGAGGATTCAAACCCGTAAACATAGAGGCGTACGACGGAACGACATACCCTGGGGTCTGGATTGAGGACTACATCCTCCATATCCACATGGCTAGAGGAGATGATCTCCACGCCATCAAGTAGTTACCCCTCAAGCTCAAAGGGCCAGCTCGGCACTGTCTTAAAAGCCTCCCCGAAACTCCATTGGAAGCTGGGAAGAGCTTGAAGACACTTTTCGAGCAAATTTTCAAGGGACCTATGTCCGACCACCAGATGTAGACGATTTAAGTCATATAACTCAACAGCCCAGAGAGTCAGCCCGAAAGCTTTGGAACAGGTTCCTCACTAAAAAGAACCAAATAGTTGACTGTCCGGACGCTGAAGCCTTAGCAGCTTTCAAGCACAGCGTTCGAGACGAATGGCTCGCCAGACACCTCGGCCAAGAAAAGACAAGAACAATGGCAGCATTAACAAGCCTCATGAACTGCTTTTGCGCGGGCGAGGACAGCTGGTTAGCCCGGTGCAGCACCAGCGACCCAAGTACATCCGAAGTCAGGGAAGAAAACGGGAAACCACGACGTAGCAAAAACAAGCGCCGGAGTAAAGAAGACAGCCCGAAGAGCACGGCGGTAAACGCCGGATTCAGAAGCTCTCATCCAGGTCAGCAAAAGATGCCCTCCAAAGGCACCAGAGATGAACTGGCCATCCTAAACAAGATTCTGGACAAAATATGTCAGATCCACAGCACCCCTGATAAACCTGCAAATCATACCCATAGAGAATGTTGGGTCTTCAAGCAGTCCGGCAAGCTCAACGCCGAACACAAGGGGCAGGATACACCAAGCGAAGACGAGGACGAGCCTCGCAAGCAAAGCACTGGGGAACAAAAGAAATTCCCACCAGAAGTTAAAACAGTAAACATGTTACACATGACAAAGGGGAGAAACAAAGCGGCACTCCTAGAGACACATGTCCTAGGGCCTATCACAGCGGAGTTCTGCCACTGGTCGTCCCAACCGATCACCTTCGAGCATCGGGATTACTCAGCAAGTATCCGGCGTGCAGGATGGGCTGCCTTGGTGTTTGACCTGATAATTGACGGATACCACTTCACACGAGTCTTGATGGACGGCGGCAGTAGTTTAAACCTGATATATTAGGACACAGTCCGCAAAATGGGGATAGACCCAACAAAAATTAGCCATAGCAATACTACCTTTAAAGGAGTAACGCCAGGCCCAGAATCCCATTGCACGGGCTCCCTACTACTAGAGGTTATATTCGGCTTCCCCGATAACTTCCGCAGTGAAAATTTAACCTTCCACATCGCTCCGTTCCAAAGTGGCTATCAAGCACTACTCGGACGTGAAGCTTTCACTCGCTTTAACGCAATACCGCATTACGCTTCCCTCATGCTTAAAATGCCCGGTCCACGTGGCATTATTACATTAAATGGGAATATTGAGCGCTCCTTGCGTGTGGAAGACCGGCGGCTGCCTTGGCAGCCGCACACTAAACGGCCTCACCAATGTTGGGTTTGCCCGGCTCCTGTGTTTTGCTGCCTTACGTTCCGCTCTATCGGCTAAGGCGGCACTAGTAGAACT
The DNA here is from genome assembly GCF_003073215.2 of Triticum urartu. Classification (NCBI taxonomy): domain Eukaryota; kingdom Viridiplantae; phylum Streptophyta; class Magnoliopsida; order Poales; family Poaceae; genus Triticum; species Triticum urartu. The sequence goes on along the minus strand of NC_053027.1, from coordinate 396,765,721 downwards.
ACTACGATTGTGCCCTGGTTCATCCGGACGAGCACCTCAGTAGAGAAAGCCGAAAACTGACTGTCATGATATAGCGTGAGAGTGGTCAACCACTCGATGACCTAGCGGAATCTTCCGGATTCCTCCGCTTTAACGAAGGGCCGTTTCCCGGCCAGGCATATACGCACCCCGAATTCGGATGAGTGCGGAGCCACCAAGGGCTATATAGTAGCCCCACTGTCAAACTCCTCTGGCTAAGTGAAAGTGTTAAAGCATTATAGTCCGGTTGCCTAGTTCGCTGTGCTATCACCTCCTTAATGGACCAAGACGTTGGATCAAGTGTGAACATGCGTCTTCTGCGAACACCGGGCTGAAGCCGACGACTGCAATCATTCAGGTTATATACATATATACATAAACGGTCGTACAGGAGGCATCATAGTACTTTCTGGCAAAAGTATAAATACAGCGTTGATAAATTCAATAAAACATTGTTTTTACAATGGGAATACATGTCACTCAAACATAATATTCTTCAAGCACTGAGCCTCTATCGAACGAGCGCCTTCAAGAACTTCTTCAAAGTAGTGCTCGGCAGCCACTCGGCCTATGGCCGAACCCTGTGCCGCAACAGTGGTGGCATCCATCTCCACCCAGTATATCTTGACATGGGCAAGGGCCATCCACGACCCTTCTATGCACATAGACCTCTTTACAGCATCGATGCATGGCACAACGCCAAGGAACTGTTGCACTAAGCTAAAGTAGCTATTCGGACTTGGCCCTCCTGGCCACAAATGATCCACAACGGACCTCATGGCCAGTCCGGATAATCTATGGAGCTCGGCCCAACCGGTCAATCGCTCATTCAGCAGCAGCGGACGGACTGGAGCGTGAAACAGTGACTAGAACAGCTTCTCCACTTCGGGACCTTTCTGATTGTTGAAGTACTCGGCGGCATTAGCAGCGCTGGCAGCCAAATCCATGTACGCGTCCGCAGAACTCCATAGCCGGTCCAGAGGAGTATACTTCAGAACTCCGAACTTAGTCCGCAACAAGAAGGGCTTCCCAGACACGATATCTGCATCTTGATTCAGCTCCTCCTTCGTCGCTCTAATTTTGGAGCGGGCTTCCTTGGCAGCCACTCGGGCCTTCTCCAGATCCGTCGCTTTCGCCCGGTTTTCCTATTCAAGAAGCCGGTACCAGTCAGCAGCATCTTTTAACTCCACGGCCATCTTGGAAAATTTTTCTTTACTCTCGCAATGTGCGGCCTGTTCGGCCCTTAACTCTTTGGCCGCCTATAAAGCGGCCGCATTGCTACTCCTTGCTTGCTCCTTGGCTCGGGCAAGCTCCGCCCGAAGGGTCTCCACGGTGGCCGCTCCATCTGCAGTCACAAACATATTAAAGATACAGGCATCAGGCCGCTCTTATTATGTGACAATCGCCAGAAAAATCACTGACACTGCGCCTCGTCAAGCCGCTTGTTGAAAAGCATGATGTCGGCATCTACCGCATCCAGCTGCCGCTTTAGTTTGGCATACCCATGAGTCCGGCTAGCCACCGGAGCCTCCACCACCTGCACATAAAGGCAGTCTGGTTATTACTTGGGACTATGATCCTCTGTTTGCCGTTGTTTTCGACGACAACCAGAGTCTCAGGGGCTACTATCTACATAGGGCACATCTAAAAATGTGTGGTACTTTCAAAAATGTACATCATTTCACGTACCTCAAAACCCGTCAGTAGACTCATAAAGGCTTCATGCAGCCCGCTTTCGGCGGATGAAATCCTTTCAATCACCGTACCCATCAATGAGCGGTGCTCTTCTGAGATAGCCGCTTTCTCCAACAGATCCCTCCGTATGTCCGAACGCACACCAGACGGTGCCGGACTCTTTTGACTGCTCTCTTTGAGAGCCTGATACTGAGGACTCCGGGTGGCCATAGGATTACCTTCTGGCCTTGCCGTATTAGGAGAAGCCCTCCGTGATGACACCTCAGGGTCGCTCGCTTCGTAAGGCAGTGTGGCAGGGGAGGTGTTTCGCTCTCCATCATCTCCGAAAGAAGATCCCACAAAGACGAGCTTAGCTGAGAAGGGCTAAGATCCGAACTGGAAGATAAATGCTTCGACTATTTTCCTTAGAAATAGAGCAAGATATTTTCGTTATTTAATACCCTCCGAGGACATTGTGTGGCAAGAGTACCCTCCGAGGCAGGTCCCTCTAGCAGAGATTTCTTCTCTCGTTTGGAAACCTTAGTTTCCGGATCTTCAGAGGTAGACCTCTTCCTTCCCCGGGGAGAGAGAATGTTAGATTCTTCCCCTTGGTTATCCTCCCTCACGGAGGCGCTCATTCCCTCGATTGGAATAGGTAGCGATGGAGGCCCGCTTTCGCCCTCTTTATTCCCCCCTTCATCTTCCTTTGAGGGCACTAGACAAGGTGCCGGCTCGAGCATCTTTTCCAGCACCGGATTGTCCAAGCCTTCAGGAAGGGGGACCGAAAACCGGATCATCTTCGCCTTTGTTATCCAGTCCTGGTCAAAGAGCGATTCTTCAAAATGATGTCATGATAAATAAAAGGACAGTTTGTTCGACCATTGGATTACTTACTTGGAGAGCAGGGCGGTTGCAGCTCAGGCCCACGTCCTTGGTAGTGTCCGGACACTCTATTTGGGGTCCGAAGAACGATTTGTACATCTCCTCGTGCGTCATGCCGAGGAAATTCTGAATAGTGCACGGTCCTTCCGGGTTGAATTCCCACATGCCGAGGGGCCGGCGTTTGCAAGGCTGGACTCGGCGAACCAGCATAACTTGCATTACCATAACCAGACTGAAATCTCCCTCGAAGAGATCTCAGATACGACTTTGCAGTATTGGAACGTCCTTGGCTGGACCCCAGCTCAGCCCCCTGCTGATCCATGACATCAGTTGTGGTGGAGGTCCCGAGCAAAAGGTGGGGGCAGCTACCCACTTGGCACTTCGGGGAGCTGTGACGTAAAACCACTCCCGTTGCCACAATCCGGACACCTCTGGAAAGGAACCCATTGGCCATGGAGCGTCAACAATTTTGCTTATTAGAGCACCTCCGCACGCTGCGTACTGCCCCTCGACCATCTTCGGCTTCACATCGAAAGTCTTGAGCCACAGGCCGAAGTGAGGGGTAATGCGGAGGAAGGCCTCACACACGACAATAAATGACGAGATGTGAAGAAGGGAATCCGGGGCCAGATCATGAAAATCCAGCCCGTAATAGAACATGAGACCCCTAACAAAGGAATCCAGAGCGAGGCCTAGTCCTCGGAGGAAGTGGGAGATGAACACAACGCTCTCGTTGGGTTCGGGAGTAGGGACGACCTGCCCTCGGGCGGGCAGTCTAAGCGAAATTTTGGCGGTCAGATATCTGGCCTCCCTCAACTTCTTGATGTCCTCCTTCGTGATGGAGGAGGGCATCCACCGGCCTTGAAGGCTGGATCCGGACATTATTGAAGGTCCGAGGCACCTGACCTGGGCTTTGGGTTTTAGAACTCGAGGCGGGGGAAGGATTCGATTGAGCACGGGAGGAAAAAAAGAAAAAGCCTTGACCCTTTATAAAGGGGATGAATATCAGGCGTCCTCCTCGTGGCCATTCTAAATTTACCTAAAATCTAGGAGTCATACCAACAGGCACGGTTGGGTTACCCACGTTTGTATTGATGAGAATCCCGTGATAAAGGGAACACGATCTCTACTTTGACAAAACGTGTCAAGAAACCGCCTCGCGTTATGTGCGGGGCTGGTTAAAGAAAATGATTCAAATAATTACCAGGCCGTGGCCTGATGTCATGCTACCAAAACTTGTCAGCAGATTAGATTTGTGGAAATATTATTCTCTCTCTACGATGGTATGTGGAACTTATTTTGCAGGGTCGAACACTATCCTTGTATTCAAACTCTTCGTTGGTGTATTCGGAAGAGGAACCCGCCTTGCAATGCCGAAGACAACACTTCGTGCCGGACTCATCATCATTGAAGCCTGGTTCAGGGGCTACCAAGGGAGTCCTGCATTAGGGGGTCTCCGGACAGTCGGACTATATTCTTTGGCGGGATTGTTAGACTATGAAGATATAAGATTGAAGACTTCGTCCCGTGTCCGGATGGGACTATACTTGGCGTGGAAAGCAAGCTAGGAAATACGGATATGCATATCTCCTCCTTTGTAACCGACCTTGTGTAACCCTAGCCCCTTTCGGTGTCTATATAAACCGGAGGGTTTTAGTCCGTAGGACAACATACAATCATACCATAGGCTAGCTTCTAGGGTTTAGCCTCTCCGAGCTCGTGGTAGATCGACTCTTGTACTACCCATATTATCAAGAATAATCAAGCAGGACGTAGGGTTTTACCTCCATCAAGAGGGCCCGAACCTGGGTAAAACATTGTGTCCACTGCCTCCTGTTACCATCCGCCTTAGACGCACAGTTCGGGACCCCCTACCCGAGATCCGCCGGTTTTGACACCAACACCCACCATGGTTTCCTTGCCCTCCAGCGCTCTTCGGGATGGGCGGACAACAGACCAAAAGGATATGGCAGCCATTGCTGCTAACTGGCTGGCCAGCAGCCAGCCAGAGGACGACGATGTCCCAATGGAGAACATGGTACTCGATGATCCAGCGCCAACCCCCTCCTCCGCGCCATCCTCGCCGGTGCATTGCACCCTGACCGTCGGCGAGGCCCGTGCCCAATACATGGACATGGTGAGGCAGAAGCGTCAGGAGCAGTTCTAGGAGGTGCAGGCTGACGCCGCCTACAACCACCATCTCCTCCAGGAGCACCTGTAGGCGGAGGAGCAGATCGCCGCGGAGCGGGCGGAGCAGTAGGCGCTGCTCGAGTCGTACCGCTCTGCCCGCGAGAGCCGCCTCGCGTGCTGGAGGTACCGCATGCGGGTGGCAGAGGTTGCGGCCACCTACAAAGAGGACGATGAAGTGGGCGAGGCGCTGTTTGGCGAGACTGACGACGAGGGGGAGGACAATGTCAGCTCCGCCGAGGCCCCGCCCCGCCAACTACGAGGCACATGACATCGCCGGCTCCACCGAGGCCCCGCCCCATCGGTACCGAGGCAGAGGACTTCGCTGGCTTCGGTGAGGCCCTGCTTCGCCAAGGCCCTGTCCTGCCAACAAAGAGGCAGATGACATTGCTGGCTCCGCCAAGGCCCTGCACTGCCAGCACCGAGGCAGCGGACTTCGCCGGCTTCATCGAGGCCCTGCTCCGCCGAACCCCCGCCCCACCAACAACGACACAGAGGACATCGCCGGCTCTGCCGACGCCCCGCCCTGCCGGCAACGAGGGGGAGGATTTCCCCCGCTCCGCCTAGGCGCCGCCCCGCCGGCAATGAGACAGAGGACATCGTCGGCTCCGTCGAGGCCCCGCCCCGCTGCCAACGAGGCCGCGCCACACAGAAAATGAGGAAGAGTAGAACACGATAGGTCGCCGCCGCTCGGGTCCAAGTAAGGCCACCGCTTCTACCCTCTGGTTGAAGCCAAGCTAGGCGGGTTGACCATTGACGGCCGATTAGCTTGTTGGCGGCGACGTGGAGTCGGAGGGATGTGTTGGAGAAGCATGTTGCTTCAGTTACTTCACTACAGGTGCAGTTGGGTCACTGACATGTGGGCCCAAGAGGCATCTGGCCCACATGTCAGTGACGCAACTTCACCTACAGTTAAGTCACTGAAGCTTAGTCCGCTAGAGAAGAAGCTTTTGTTTAGCTCAGCCGGACATGGGTGGATAGCTTCGGTTAATTAATTTTACTTCCAATGCACCCCTTTTTAGTTGAAGAATGTATGAAATGTAATGAAATCCGGCATGTTTATATGAATTCTGGCCGTGTATGAATGAATATAGTTTGATTAGTTCGAATTCTTGTATCACCGGCATTGGATGAACTTGGAAAACAATACGTACTAGCATTATTCCTAGGGTAATCACTTCGTTTGCAGCAGTTTCACATGTACTCCCTCTGGTCCTTTTTAGTCTGCATACAAGTTCTGTCTGAAGTCAAAGTATCTCTACTTTGACCAATCTTATAGAAAAAAGTATCAACATTCACAATGTAAAATTACCTGACTTGAAAGAAATCTAATATGCAAAGTAAAAAGGAACAGAGGGAGTACAAAAAAGTTTGAGCAGCTTTTTAGCGTTCCTGTACATTGCAATCAAACACACAGGGCTGGCAATTCATAGAGAACATTCAAAATAATCGATGATTATGCATCTCATCGATTCACATGTCAGAGCCAATATTTACTTCACAACTAAAGAATACATAAAAATCGATCGATGCTGCTGACAGCAAAGGGCATCCCATTCGAAAGTATCAAATGCATGTCTTCTTGCAAACATCAATGAGCAAAAATTGACAAGGTTGTCCCATTCCAAAATGTCAAATGTGTGTTGTTTTCCATACATCAATGAGCAAACTTTGACAAGGTTTTTTGATTCCAAAATATCAAATGCCTACGATTGTGGAATGGGCAGGGTTTTCCATCAATTCGGTCATTGACATGGCACCTCGTGCTAAGTAAATAAACTTTTCTTTTTGTGCGGTTCCACCAAAATCAACTAAATTTGCGAGTAGCTTGTATGATTTCTCCTTTATATGTTGCAACGCCTTGAACATATCAGCACCTCATTTCTTATGGTGGAAATGAATGATTTGAGAATATTCGATGTATTCGTGAACATTTTGTGCAGTTCCCATTGAAATCAAGTTGAGCACACCTGTTTGCATAAATACAAAAAAGTGATCAGTATAAAGAAAATTGTACTATGAATTGACAGTTTAAACAGGCAACCTACATGATCCATGTAGAGCACACATTTAAAAAACTGGAACTCACTGGAAGGAATCCTAAAACAACATTGTGGTGTGATAACCCACAAGTATAGGGGATCGCAACAGTTTTTGAGGGTACAGTATTCAACCCAAATTTATTGATTTAACACAAGGGGAGCCAAAGAATATTCTCAAGTATTAACAGTTGAGTTGTCAATTCAACCGCACCTGAAAGACTTAATATCTACAACAAAGTATTTAGTAGGAAAGTAATATGGAAATAGCGGTAACGGTGGCAAAAGTAATAGTATTGGATTTGTAGTGATTATAATAATGGCAACGGAAAAGTAACTAAGCAAAGATCAATATGTGAAAAGCTCGTAGGCAATGGATCAGTGATGGATAATTATGTCGGATGCGGTTCCTCATGCAACAGTTATAACATAGGGTGACACAGAACTAGCTACAGTTCATCAATGTAATGTAGGCATGTATTCTGAATATAGTCATATGTGCTTATGGAAAAGAACTTGCATGGGCATATTTTGTCCTACCCTCCCGTGGCAGCGGGGTCCTATTGGAAACTAAGGGATATTAAGGCCTCCTTTTAATAGAGTACCGGAACAAAGCATCAACACTTAGTGAACACATGAATTCCTCAAACTATGGTCATCACCAGGAGTGGTCCCGATTATTGTCACTTCAGGGTTACCGGATCACAACACATAGTAGGTGACTATTGACTTGCAAAATAGGATCAAGAACTCACATATATATTCCTGAAAACATAATAGGTTTAGATCTGAAATCATGGCACTCGAGCCCTAATGACAAGCATTAAGCATAGCAAAGTCATAGCAACATCAATCTTAGAACATAATGGAAACTAGGGATCAAACCCTAACAAAACTAACTCAATTACATGGTAAATCTCATCAAACCCACCACCATCCAGCAAGCCTACGATGGAATTACACACGCACAGCAGTGAGCATCATGAAATTGGTGATGCAGGAAGGTTGATGATGATGATGGCGATGGATTCCCCTCTCTAGAGCCCCGAATGGGCTCAAGATCAGCCCTCCCGAGAGAGATTTGGGCTTGGCGGCGGCTCCCTGATTTTTTTCTCCCCGAACATGAATATATTGAGTTGGAGTTGACGTTGGTGGAGCGTCAGGGGGCCCACGAGGCAGGGGGCGCCCCAGGGGGGCGCCCTGCACCCTTGTGGACAAAGTGTGGACCCCCTGGTGTTGATTCTTTCGCCCATATTTTTTATTTATTCCAAAACGTGTCTCCGTTGATTTTCAGCTTATTGCGAGAACTTTTATTTTTGCACAAAAATAACACCATGGCAATTCTGCTAAAAACATCGTCAGTCCGCGTTAGTTCCATTCAAATCATGCAAGTTAGAGTCCAAAAGAAGGTCAAAAGTGTTTGGAAAAGTAGATACGATGGAGACATACCAACTCCCCCAAGCTTCAACCTTTGCTTGTCCTCAATCAATTCAGTTGACAAACTGAAAGTGTTATTGAAAAACTTTTACAAACTCTGTTTGATCTTGTTGTTGTAAGTATGTAAAGCCAGCATTCAAGTTTTCAGCAAAGATTATGAACCAACCATATTCACAATAACATTTAGGTCTCACGTTTACTCATATAAATGACATAATAAACTACCAAGCAATAATAATAAATCTCAGATGACAACACTTTCTCAAAATAATCATAATATGATATAACAAGATGGTATCTCGCTAGCCCTTTCTGAGACCGCAGAACATAAATGCAGAGCACCTCTAAAGATCAAGGACTGACTAGACATTGTAATTCTTGGTAAAGGTGATCCAGTCACAGTCATACTCAATGTCAATTAATAGTAATGCATGCACATGACAGCGGTGCTCTCCAACTAGTGCTTTTTAATAAGAGGACGGAGACTCAACATAAAAGTAAATTGATAGGCCCTTCTCAGATGGAAGCAGGGATTTGTAGAGGTGCCAGAGTTCGAGTTTTGAAATAGAGATGAATAATATTTTTAGAGGTATAATTTCATTGTCAACATAACAACCAAGAGATCTCGATATCTTCCATGCTACACACATTATAGACGATTCCCAAACATAATGGTAAAGTTTATACTCCCCCACCACCAGCAAGCATCAATCCATGGCTTGTCCGAAACAACGGGTGCCCCTAACTAACAACAATCATGGGGGAGTTTTGTTTGCAATTATTTTAATTTAAACATGGGACTGGGCATCCCGGTTACAAGCCATTTTCTCGTGAATGATGAGTGGAGTCCACTCATCTTGAGAATAACTCACCTAGCATGGAAGATATAGACAACCCTAGTTGATACATGAGCTATTCGAGCATACAAAACAAAATTTCATTTGAAGGTTTAGAGTTTGGCACATACAAATTTACTTGGAACGACAGGTAGATACCGCTTATAGGAAGGTATGGTGGACTCATATGGAATAACTTTGGGGTTTATGGAAGTGGATGCACAAGCAATATTCCCGCTTAGTACAAGTGAACGCTAGAAAAAGACTGGGAAGTGACCAACTAGAGAGCGACAACAGTCATGAACATGCATTAAAATTAATCAACACTGAGTGCAAGCATGAGAAGGATATAATTCACCATGAACATAAATATCGTGGAGGCTATGTTGATTTTGTTTCAACTACATGCGTGAACATGTGCCAAGTCAAGCCACTCGAATCGTTCAAAGGAGCATACCACCCTATCATACCACATCAAAACTATTTTAATAGCATGTTGGCACACAAGGTAAACCATTATAAACTCCTAGCTAATTAAGCATGGCATGAGCAACCATAATATCTAATTGTCATTGCAAACATGTTTCATTCATAATAGGCTGAATCAGGAATGATGAACTAATCATATTTACAAAAACAAGATAGGTCGAGTTCATACAAGCTTCTCTCATCTCATTCGGTGCATCATATATCGTCATTATTGCCTTTCACTTGCATGACCGAACGGTGTGGATAATAATAATAGTGCACGTGCATTGGTATAAGCTAGAATGTGCAAGCATTCAATACAAGGGAGAAGACAAGGTAATATGGGCTCTTGGTTAGATCAACAATAATGCATATGAGAGCCACTCAACATTTTCATCATGGTCTTCTCCTCTCTACCCCCAAAGAAAATAAATAAAACTATTTACACGGGAAAGCCCCCAAAGAGCAAAAGAAGAACGAGAAATCTTTTTGGGTTTTTTTAATTACTACTACTACAAGCATGGAAAGTAAACTAGCTAAAATTTACAACTAATTTTTTTTGTTTTTATTAAGGTTTTTCAAACCCACAAGAAGAAGGCTTAAAAAGAAATTAAACTAGCATGGATAGTACAATGAAAAAGTATGAGCACCGACAACTGGAATGAGTGTGTGAACATGAATGTAATGTCGGTGAGAAATGCGTACTCCCCCAAGCTTAGGCTTTGGGCCTAAGTTGGTCTATGGCCACTGCTGGCCCGGTTGATATCCAAAGTTCTAGCTGGTGTCGTACTGAGATGCAGCAGCTACTGCCTGATGAGTTGCAGCTTGGAGGCGAGCTGCCTCCGTCCTCCTCTCATATTCGTTCCCTTCCTCCCTGGTTATAACATATCTCCTTTTTGCCTGAAAGACAAAGAAAGTAGGAGTAGTGAGGGAAACATGGACGGTGCGCCGTCTGTCAAAGATTAGTCGGTACTGGAGGAATTGTTCATTCCTCTCAACAAACTGATGGCGAACCACGGCATTATAATCTAGGTAAGAAGGAGGTAACTCTATATGATTTCCATGTATGGATATATTATGATAATTATCTACACGCGTTGCATAAATTCCACCAAACAAATCTCCGCTTACACTGTTGTGATGCAACCTTCATGCAACAATGGCCCCCGAGTTATATTGTTTATCACCTAATACCGCACTCTTGAGGACACTAAGATCTGGAATGCACATGTGACAAGCCTCATCTTTACCGTTAATGCATCTACCAACGAAGAGAGCAAAATAATGTATGGAAGAAAAATGAATGCTCCCTATGGTAGCTTGTGTGATTTCCCTAGATTGCCCCACAGTAATACTAGCAAGAAAGTCTTTATATTCAGATTTGCGAGGTTCACTAACATTGCCCCAGTGCGGGAGTTTACAAGGAATATTAAAATCTTCTAGGTCCATGGTATATGATTTATCATAAAGATCAAATAAAACAGTGTGAGAATTGCGCGAGGATGTAAATTTAAACCTTCTCACAAAGGAATCAGTTAGGTAGCGGTACTGACGGCACTTATCTGACACGAAGTCCTCAAGATCAGCATTACGCATATACGCGTCAAATTCATCCTTGATGCCTGCTTGGACCATAAACTCCTCTGACGGCCATTCACAAGGACACAGTTGGGCTTCCCTCGGTGGTTCATCAACCAGCTCACGTATCGCGAGCCTCGGTCCTTGCTTCCTTGAGGAACCACCTTGGTACATTTTCCTAAACATTTTTCTTCATCTGAAAAATTTCTGAAGTATTTAGTGACTCAAAATAAAAGGGAACCAAACTCAACAAGATTGATAGCAACTACTCCTACAAGTGCCAAGAGGCCATATCATGCATTAAAACATCTCTTCACCACATAAATTTGACATGCAAGCTCAAAAGCAGGGTCACCTAAGTAGCAAAAATTTGCAATAAATAAAGCACTAGAACAAAAACTAATTCGACCATTGGAGGAATCACATACCACAGAACAATCTCCCAAAGCAGTTTTGTGATCAAGCAAGGAGATCGAAAATGGCAGAAAGATGAGCTAGAACTAGGGTTTCAGCTGTGGGATGATTTTTTTTGGAGGAAGACGAAGTGTGTGGGTGCTAGAATAGGTGGAGGGGGCCACATGGGGTCCATGAGGCAGGAGGCGCACCTTGGACCCTCATAGCCAGATGGTGGGTCCCCCTGGTGTGTTCTCAGTGCCAGCAATTCTTAAATATTCTACAAAAAATCATATATCATTTTCGGGACATTTGGAGAACTTTTATTTTCAAGGTATTTTTTTATTGCAAGGATAATTCAGAAAACAGACAGAAAATACTATTTTTTCTTTATATAATCCAAATAACAGAAAGTAAAAGGAGGGTACAGAGGGTTGAGCTTTCTAACTTCATCCATCTCATGCTCATAAAAAAGGGAACCACTAACAAGGTTGATCAAGTCTTGTTAACAAACACTTTCTAAATAACATGAAACCGGAGAATTTTCGAATAACACTAAGTTACCTCAACGAGGATATGCATGTCCCCAACAATAAGAATATCATATTTTTTCTTGACAGTAGGAAGAGGGAATTCAAAACCTCCAATAGTGATCGTTTAAATTTTTCCAATAGAATTGATACTGTGGACTTGAGGCTGTTTCCTCGGAAAGTGTACCGTATGCTCATTACCATTAACATGAAAAGTGACATTGCCTATGTTGCAATCAATAACAGCCCCTGCAGTATTCAAAAAGGGTCTACCAAGAATAATAGACATACTACCATCCTTGGGAATATCAAGAATAACAAAGTCCGTTATAATAGTAACGTTTGCAACCACAACAGGCACATCCTCACAAATACCGACATGTACAACAGTTGATTTATCAGTCATTTGCAAAGATATTTCAGTAGGTGTCAACTTATTCAAATCAAGTCTACGATATAAAGAGAGAGACATAACACTAACACCGGCTCCAAGATCACATTAGCAGTTTTAACATAGTTTCTTTTAATGGAGCAAGGTATAGTTGGTACTCCTGGATCTCCTAATTTCTCAGGTATTCCACCTTTAAAAGTATAATTGGCAAGCATGGTGGAAATTTCACCTTCCGGTATCTTTCTTTTATTTGTAACAATATCTTTCATATACTTAGCATAAGGATTCATTTTAAGCATATCACTCAAATGCATACGCAAAAAGATAGGTCCAATCATTTTAGCAAAGCGCTCAAAATCCTCATCATCCTTTTTCTAGGATGTTTTAGGTGGAAAAGGCATGGGTTTCTGAACCCATGGTTCTCTTTCTTTACCATGATTCCTAGCAATGAAGACTCTCTTATCATAACGTTGATTCTTTGATTGTGGGTTATCAAGATCGACAACAGGTTCAATCTCTACATCATTGTTATTGCAAGGTTGAGCACCAACATGAGCATCATCATTAATATTATCACTAGGTTCATGTTCATTACCATATTGTGTTTCAGCATCAGAAATAGAAATATCAATGGGATTCTCAGGTGTGTCAACAACAGGTTCACTAGAAGCATGCAAAGTCCTATCGTTTTTCTTTTTCTTCCTCTTAGAAGGACTAGGTGTATCAATATTAGTTCTCTGAAAATCTTGCTCAACTCTCTTAGGGTGGCCCTCAGGGTACAAATGTTCCTGAATCATTTTACCCCCTCTAGTCACGACTCCAAAAGCATTATGATTTTTATTATTATTTAATTCATTGAGCAAATCATCTTGTGCTTTAAGCACTTGTTCTACTTGAGTGCTAACCATAGAAGCATGTTTACTAATAACTTTAAGTTCACCTTTAACTCTAGACATATAATCACTCATGTGTTCAATCATATAAGCATTATGTTTCAATTTTCTACCAACATAAGCATTAAAGTCTTCTTGTTTAACAATAAAATTATCAAACTCATCCAAGCATTGGCTAGCAAACTTAGTAGATGGGATTTCACCCTTATCAAATCTATAGAGAGAATTTACCTTTACTACCTGTGTCGGGGTATCAAGACCATGTATTTTTTCAATAGGTGGTAAATACTTAACATCTTCAGCTTTAATACCCTTTTCTTTCATAGATTTCTTTGCCTCTTGCATATCTTCTGGACTGAGAAATAGAATACCCCTTTTCTTCGGAGTTGGCTTAGGAGTTGGTTCAGGAAGTGTCCAATCATTATCATTACTCAATATATTATTTAACAACAATTCAGCTTGATCAACAATTCTTTCCCTCAAAACACAACCAGCACAACTATCCAGGTGGTCTCTAGAAGCATCGGTTAGTCCATTATAAAACATATCAAGTATTTCATTTTTCTTGAGAGGATGATCAGGCAAAGCATTATGTAATCGGAGAAGCCTCCCCCAAGCTTGTGGGAGACTCTCTTCTTCAATTTGCACAAAATTATATATTTCCCTTAAGGCAGCTTGTTTCTTATGAATGAGGAAATATTTAGTAGAGAAGTAATAAATCATATCCTGGGGAGTACGCACACAACCAGGATCAAGAGAATTAAACCATATTTTAGCATCACCCTTTAATGAGAACGGATATAACTTAAGGATATAGTAGTAACGAATTTTTTCCTCATTAGTGAATAGGGTGGCTATATCATTCAATTTAGTAAGATGTGCCACAACAGTTTCAGATTCATAGCCATAAAAAGGATCAGCTTCAACCAAAGTAATTATCTCAAGATCGACGGAGAAATCATAATCCTTATCAGAAATCCAGATAGGTGAAGTAGCAAAAGCAGGGTCATATTTCATTCTAGCATTCAAAGACTTCACTTTTAGCTTAGCTAACAGTTTCTTAAGATCATATCTATCTTTGCAAGCTAAAATATATCTAACAGTTTCTTCATCCATAACATAACCCTCAGGCACATCAGGCAATTCATATCTAGGGGGAGAATCTTCATCATCACTTTCATCAATATTATCAGTTTCAATAATTTCATTCTCTCGAACCCTAGAAAGTTGTTCATCAAAAAATTCACCTAATGGAACAATATTATCAAGCATAGAAGTAGTTTCATCATAATAATCATGCATATCATAAGTGGCATCATCAATAACATGCGACATATCGGAATCAATAGAAGGAGTAGGTGTCGCAAGTTTACTCAAAACAGAAGGTGAATCAAGTGCAGAGCTAGATGGCAGATCCTTACCTCCCCTCGTAGTTGAGGGGAAAATCTTAGTTCTTTCATCTTTCAAGTTCCTCATAGTGATCAACAGATATAAATCCCAAGTGACTCAAAGAATAGAGCTATGCTCCCCGGTGACGGTGCCACAAAATAGTCTTGATAACCCACAAGTATAGGGGATCGCAACATTTTCGAGGGTAGAGTATTCAACCCAATTTATTGATTTGACACAAGGGGAGCCAAAGAATATTCTCAAGTATTAACAGTTGAGTTGTCAATTCAACCGCACCTGATAGACTTAATATCTGCAGCAAGGTATTTAGTAGCAAAGTAATATGGAAATAGCGGTAACGGTGGCAAAAGTAATAGTATTGGTTTTGTAGTGATTATAACAGTGGCAACAGAAAAGTAACTAAGCAAAGATCAATATGTGAAAAGCTCGTAAGCAATGGATCAGTGATGGATAATTATGTCGGATGCGATTCGTCATGCAACAGTTATAACATAGGGTGACACAGAACTAGCTCCAGTTCATCAATGTAATGTAGGCATGTATTCCGAATATAGTCATACGTGCTTATGGAAAAGAACATGGATGACATCTTTTGGCCTACCCTCCCGTGGCAGCGGGGTCCTACTGGAAACTAAGGGATATTAAGGCCTCCTTTTAATAGAGTATCGGAACAAAGCATTAACACTTAGTGAATACACGAACTCCTCAAACTATGGTCATCACCGGGATTGGTCCCGTTTAATTATCACTTCGGGGTTACCGGATCATAACACATAGTAGGTGACTGTTGACTTGCAAAATAGGATCAAGAACTCACATATATTCATGAAAACATAATAGGTTCAGATCTGAAATCATGGCACTCGGGCCCTAGTGACAAGCATTAAGCATAGCAAAGTCATAGCAACATAAGTCTTAGAACATAATGGATACTAGGGATCAAACCCTAACAAAACTGACTCAATTACATGGTAAATCTCATCCAACCCATCACCATCCAGCAAGCCTACGATGGAATTACTCATGCACGGCGGTGAGCATCATGAAATTGGTGATGGAGGAAGGTTGATGATGACGATGGCGACGGATTCCCCTCTCCGGAGCCCCGGACGGGCTCCAGATCAGCCCTCCCGAGAGAGATTAGGGCTTGGTGGCGCCTCCGTATCGTAAAACACAATGAATACTTCTCCTTGATTTTTTTCTCCCCGAACGTGAATATATAGAGTTGGAGTTGACGTCGGTGGAGCCTCAGGGGGCCCATGAGGCAGGGGGGCGCGCCCCAGGGGGGTGCCATGCACCTTCGTGGACAGGGTGTGGACCCCTCATGTTGATTCTTTCGCCAGTATCTTTTATTTTTCCAAAACGTGTCTTCGTTGATTTTCAGGTCATTCCAAGAACTCTTATTTCTACAAAAAAAATAACACCATGGCAATTCTGCTGAAAACAGCGTCAGTCCAGGTTAGTTCCATTCAAATCATGCATGTTAGAGTCCAAAACAAGGTCAAAAGTGTTTGGTAATGTAGATACGATGGAGACGTATCATAGTGGCCATCACAACAACAAAGATGGAGATCTGTGAGTCCTTCTGAGCTGAAGTTAGTTTGTTCTTGTGGGCAATAGTGTAACCATCCTTCAACTGCTCCCTTCTTAGGAAGAGAGGCTTGGCTTCTTTATCCTGGCATAATCAGAACTAGGCACTTCACGTACTCCATTTTCTTCTTCAGAGGAGGATGATCCTATTGTGCAAAGGCAAGAGGACAACTAAATGCTAGCATCCCTGTTTGCTCGAAAAAAAGGAAAGGAAATATTTAAAACAACACATATGAAGCACTGTGGATGAAATATTTAAAACAATACCACTTTCTCATGACAATATCTAAATAGTAGCACAACTGCAATAGAGATGACAAAGCTCAATCATATGGATGAAATCCGTGGGCCAGTACCAACCTTTCTTAGGAGGTTTATTGGGTAGAGCATACAGATGAAGTACTTCTCCAGAACCATCTGTTGTTATCTACTGTGGTTGCCATGCTTACTATATACTCCTCGATTAGTTTAATGTTTCCAACATCTTCTTGTGCAGTTCCACTAAAATATATGTTATCTTCAAAGATGATCCCTGTTTGCACAAGTAAAGATAATTACATATTACATTAAGAGTGGCATCAAATCAGTGGAAAAACAATTGCTCATTCGAGCCATAGCATAAATTAAGATGCAAAAGTATATCATTACTTGTGTCATCACAGTTCGAGTGCTTCATTATAGCACGGGAGTTGATTTTTGTTTTTCTTCCGCTAGTTCTTCCCCTTCATCACTTAGTTCAATAACAGATAAGCTTCGCCTTCAATGTAAGATTTGGCATGTCAATTAGGGAGCACGAGTATAGCACTAAACAACGACATTAATTTTCTGATGACAGTGGCAAAATATAGGCTAACTGTTGTGAAATATCATTATCTTACCTCAATGAGATATTACGGTACACATACAGATTGAATGTCTTGTCTCCATTTGTGCAGCTCACTAAAATCAAGCAAAATTACTGTATAAGTAGCACAACATATGAAAGCACACTACACAATCATGTGAAAGAAGGCTAGTACTGACCTCTCATGACGCGGAATTCAAACAACTCACAAGATGAAGATCTGAAACAAATTTGACAACACAGATAGGAAGTCAGATCTCCTCTTGTGTAGTTCCACTAAGATCAAGCAATCAAGCAACATTTTTGGTGTGACATTTTGGTTGAACTGCACAAATCACTCTTAAAACAAACTTTTTTTGTGCAGTGCAACAAACGTTCACAGTAGCAACGAGCAGAAGTAGATAACCCTATTTACATAGAGGTGCAAAGGAAACAACTAGTTGTCAATAACGGTGGATGACACAGAAGCCAACAAAAAGATGCATCTAACTTATCTAAATGGGAAATAAAGCAAGACAGTAGAATTTCTCAAACAGTGGCATTGATTCATATTAACAGAGAGATTGTATTAACAATAAAATTCGTTAAACATGTAATTTGCTTTTAACTATGGTATTATTTCAATTTTTCCAGTGGCATTATTAGAGGGTGTTTGTTTACAGGGTCTTTTTGGTGTAGGGACTAAAGGAAGACCCTTTTAGTCCTATCTAAACCAAACAAGAGGGACTTTTAAGGACTAAAAGTGGGTATTTGGGACTAAAGATGAAGACCCTGAGGGAGGGTCTTTTTGGGACTTTTCCAATAGTTGCCCCTGCCCAGCATCGCACCTTATCTCTATTAGTTCATTACTAGGGGTAACATGGTCTTTTAGCATGTCATTTAATAACCTCTAGTCCATGTTGAGTCCCTGGAACCAAACATGTAGGGACTAGAGACTTTTTAGTTTGGACTAAAAAAAGTCCTAGGACTTTTTAACCAAACAGGGCCTTATATTAACCATAGCTAAAGAGTTGTACGGGACAGTGGACGCACCAGCACCATGTGCATCTACCGATGTATAAAGGGGTGATGCATAGTCTGTTGCAACAAAGAACAAACAACCATGGAGCATATTTGTGTTGGACCCAGTTTTGTTATCTTTAGACACCTTTCCCTATGTGAGGGCAGCAAACCTAGTCCTGCTCAAACTCTACAGCCTTGTCCCCCAAAACAAAAAGATCAGTTCATTACAGATGTGCGTACTGCTTTTGTCATTGTTTTCCCTTTTCGACCAACAGAGATACTGGATAGCTAGTCTATACTACTTTCCCCCTTCCTTTCCTCTTTGAACCACGTCCTAGATTCATGCTATACAACTTTCCCCACTACTTTCCTGTTTGATCCAACACCTATATTCGAGTGCAGAAGCGGAAAAAGCCCACATGCAGCTAGAGCAATGCATGTGGAATAAGTAAATTATACCTTAAGGTTCTTGGGGTGTTGCTCAGTGGGTGGTGGGAGGCCGATTTGCCCACACTATGTATGGCAGTGAGGAAGAAGGGGTCGTAGGCCCTCCCGTGCCGCTGCTGGGAAAGAGAATAGCTACACCGCTAGTGGATTCCCTCCCTAGCCGACGGCGACAACATTAAGACTCCTTCCTTCCCGGTGAATGCATCCTACCGGCTCTTTGACCAACAGTGAGGGGAGAGAGAGAGCGACACATCGACCTACTCCTATTCTATGAACCTACTCCTACAGAGAGATGGTGTGTAGTGTACGATTCAGCCGCTCGCACTCGCACGATATTCAGATTCCATGAACCTGTGTGTTCATGTGCGTGTGTGTGTGTGTGTGTGTTTTAACAACATGTGTGGGTTAGAGAGAGTGACACATCGACCTGCTCCTACAGAGCGATGGTGTGTAGTGTACGATTTAGCTGCGAGAGTCGATGCATCCTCTCGTTTCCGGGCGTCTGGTCGGGATAGCTGCCATGCCTGCTCATGTCCAGCCTGGCCCACCCAGAGCCCCTCCATCTCCCACGCGCTTCCCGCCCGAAACGGTCAGCACCGCTCTAGAGAATTGGTGCGCATTCATGCCCGAGCAGAGCGGACGCGACCACTCACTGGCGCCTGCGTTAAAGGGAGAAGCGAATTCAAGAGTGATGGTTGCTTTGTCCGCCCTACTTACTGCTGGGTCTATGTGATTTGACGGCTCATTGGTCATTATTACTGAGTCGGTATGACTGCTGTATGTCCCATGTTTCGGCGAAAGGAGATACTAGATTACAAATTTCTCCATTCTTATGGCGGAGGAGTGAGAAAGCAGTGAAAACATGCAGGCTCAGTGATTACCTGGCCCACTTCACACTATCACCATATTTTCTGGACACCGTGCGACTCCTAATTCTTTACATAGTAGTATAGTATGTACTGAAATTTCTCAGCGAGATAAATTTGTACAATACTATGATGCTTCCAGCTTCTATTTCATAGATCTTGAATCCAAGGTTGCCCCGTTGCAACATGTCATCAAATACAAAGGAGACTAACATGCATGCCATTGCATCTCAATGATTGACAGATCATAGCCAATATGTACTCCCTCCATTCCAAAATAAGTATCTCAACTTTATGCAAACTTTAGTATAAAGTTGTACTACTACTAAAGTGACACTTATTTTGGAATAGAAACAACTCAAGAAAAAAAATGATACATGCAGTCCCTAGCCCTTGAACCCTAAACCCTAACCAGGCTTTAATTTGCTGGAGGTGTTGAAGCTTTCGAAGAAATGAAGTTTGCAACCGTTTGACCATCGAATCATTTTGTGTAGTTTCACTAAAATCGAGATGCACATCCGTGTGGCAAAGAAATTGAAGAAGCGTGATTAGAATAAGATTACTGGGACTAGTTGATGAGACATAAACTCATCACAAATATAGTAGAAGCCAGTAAAGGTATGTGCGGGGCAAAGAAGTAGAGAAATATCCACATGGAGTGATGTGGGCAGCTGGGGCAGTGGTGCAAACCGGCTGTAAAGAAGTTGTACCTGAGGGATGTCGGGACGTAGCTCAACTTAGAGGAGGGCGGCGGGAGGCGGCAACTGCCCACATCGTGGAAGTGTGCAAGCGACGAAGGCAACATCACCGGCTCTGTGAGAGAGAACGACGGGGACCCCTGATCAGGACGTGCCAGCAGTGGGTTTTCACCATCGGCGACGGCAACTGCATCTATACAAAGCATCCACCCCATCCCCCGACGGACATGATCCGCCCGGATGTTAGATATGTGGCCATATTCTTTTTGCGCAAGAAAGTGTAAAGAGAGCAACCCCAGCAAGCAATCGTGTAGGCTCGTCCTGGCTATGTATATAGTGGAGCGGTTTCTTTTTCTCTCCATATGAACCTATTTATATTGCGTACGTGCCACTGCAGAAAAAAAATCTTTATTTATAAATGACGCGGCACCTTCATGTGCGGTTCCCGACCTACCATTATTTATAAGTGAGTAACTACTACAAGGCGCGTCAAATTATCAATCGGGCTGCATCATCTTACAGAAATGAGCTCCACCATGTCAAGTGTGTGGTTGGGGAAGACACAAAAGACGCAAAGAGTGCTACTAGTACTATGTGTGTTGGTGCATGCACCTCTTCTCTTCGAGCATGGTTATTAAAAGTATAGCCCACTACTCTACCACGCGGTTATTATATCTGGGCAAAGAGTATAGGCAGTAATAATGACTAATAAGCCATCAAATCATGAGGCCCACCTTTCTCTATGTTTGACCGTGGAAGTATCCATCATTTCACTCCTTGTTGAATATCCATCCACTGCTACCTCCGCAAATAAATAAAAATCCGCTTGTACGTCCGTAGCATGGTTAATAATATAGCCATGTCAATCATGACATAGAAATACCATTCACTGATACAATAGGGCTGGATCTAAGGTTGGTGATTTTTTTTACTTTGTCTCTTTCTCTTTTTATCTCATTTACTACTTTTACATAGGAGCACGTGTAGAGGATGGCTATTCCTTTCGATCGGACTTCTTCATGGGGTTTAAGACTAAGCAGCTCTGAATTATTCCCGCTACCCACCACTTTGAATCATGCCATCTATGATAGTACTCCCATTGCAATAATGAGGTCCACTAGGTCTAGCACATCCTGTAAGAAGAGGTTGTCATGCAAAACATACATCTTGTTGCCTTCTTCCTCATACAGTACGTACCACTGGTATGTACTACTAGTACTACTACTACTTGTTCTCCTATAATCCTTGCACTTGGCTCTTCACCTCTTCGGGAAGTCGAGCCATAATGGTACTGTAGTATATATATCATTCTGGCTATCAAAGACCAAATGAATTGTTGCACATCCACCACATGGGCGAGGGAGAGTGCATACTATTACGTCCATTTCAATATGGACTACATACGGAGCAAAATGAGTGAATCTACACTCTAAAATACATGTATATACATCAGTGTTTGGAGTATGTACTAGTAGTTCATATTGAAATCTACTAAAAGATATATATTCCAAAAAATATGATAATCTCTCTAACGAAGGTAGGGACGAGGAGTAAACAGAGGGAGTAGTAAAATTTTCTCCTCGTCCTGCGAGCCACCGCACGCGTGGGCGAGGCAGCGGGCGTAAGGCGTAGTAAGTGTTGAGTATCATTGTTATTATGGAAACATAGATTGCATAGGATTTATTCCACCTTGCCTTCTACTCCAAGACGACCCTTGTACTCCTTATATATATATATATATATATATATGCCCACGAGGGTCAAGCAATACAATCAACAATTCCACCAGTCCCTCTCTCTGCCTTCTAACAAGGTATCATTTCCTGGTTCTAAACCCTAGCGTCGCCGCTTCCGCACCCGCGCGCCGCCCCCGGGGCGGTCGACCACCATGACCGCTGCCGTGGGCCGCGCCTCCCATATCTAGGGTTCGTCCGCCGGTCGTGTTGACCGCTACCCTAGAGAGTCTTTTTCCCGAGCCCTTGCTCCAGGTTTTTTCGCTCTCTCACCGGTTGTTTTGATCGGCGTTTTTCTTTTTGGTTTTCCGATCTATACTTGATTGGTTTGTGTTGCACTCCAACACCGGCACAACCGACCGACCTCCTCACCGACCAGGCGGCCACGCGCGACAGGCAGCCCCTAACGGCCGTCGTCCGCGTGTCTGCCCGCCAGTCGCCCCGACCTGTGGGCCTCGCGCGACAAGCAGCCCCTCACGGCCGTCATCCATGCGTCGGCCCGCTCGTCGATCTATGTGATACGACTTCAATGTATCTATAATTTTTGATTGTTCCATGCTATTTTATTACCAATCTTGGATGTTTCATAATCATTTTATAGTCATTTATATCATTCTTTGGTACTAACATATTGACAAAGTGCCAAGTGCGAGTTGCTGTTTTTTCCATGTTTTTTACATCGCAAAAAATAAATATCAAACGGAGTCCAAATGCCACGAAACTTTATGGGGATTTTTTATGGGCCAGAAGGAAGGCAATGGGCCCTGGTTGCACCCAGGGGGTGCCCTGAGGGGGGCACAACCCACCAGGGCGCGCCAGGAGGCCTAGGCGCGCCCTGGTGGGTTGTGCCCATCTCGGGTGCCCCCAGGACTGCCTCTTTGCTCTAGAAATACCCCAAAAAATAACATAACCCTAGGGGAGTCGACGAAATATTCATCCAGCCGCCGCAGAGTCCAGAACCACTAGGACCAATCTAGACACCACCATGGAGGGGTTCACCACTTCCATTGGTGCCTCTCTGATGATGCGTGAGTAGTTCCTTGTAGACCTTCGGTCCGTAGTTAGTAGCTAGATGGCTTAATCTCTCTCTCTTTTGATTCTTAATACAATGGTCTCTTGGAGATCCATACGATGTAACTCTTTTGCGGTGTGTTTTTTCGGATCTGATGAACTTTGAGTTTCCGATCAGATCTATGTTTTTATATCAATGAAAGTATTTGAGTTTCTTTGATCTCTTTTATGCATGATCTCTTATAGCCTCGTATTTGTTCTCTGATATTTGGGTTTTGTTTGGCCAACTTGATCTATTTATCTTGCAATGGGAAGAGGTGCCTGGTAGTGGGTTCAATCTTACGGTGCTTGATCCTAGAGACAGAAAGGGAACCGACACGTATGTATTGTTGCTACTAAGGATAAAAAGACGAGATCTATATCTACCGCCATATAGATAAACAGATCTTGTCTACATCATGTCATCGTTCTTATTGCATTACTCCGTTTTTCCATGAACTTAATACACTAGATGCATGTTGGATAGCGGTCGATGTGTGGAGTAATAGTAGTAGATGCAGGCAGGAGTCGGTCTACTAATCTTGGACGTGATGCCTATGTAATGATCATTGCCTGGATATCGTCATAATTATTTGAAGTTCTATCAATTGACCAACAGTAAATTTTTTACCCACCGTTTGCTATTTTTCTCGAGAGAAGACACTAGTGAAACCTACGGCCCCCGGGTCTTCTTTCTCATATATTTTCCTTGCGATCTACTTTTCCTTTGCATTTTTATTCAGATCTACTAAACCAAAAAAATACAAAAACCTTGCTGCGTTTTATCTTTATTTATATTTGGCGTTCGATCTATCAATCTCCTACAATTTACCTCACGTCCGCTTGCCTATCTTGAGGCTCCGTACCCCGGAAGGGATTGACAACCCCTTTAACACGTCGGGCTGCGAGGTGTTGTTGTTTGTGTGCAGGTGATGTTTATGTTGTGTTGCTTGGTTCTCGTACTGGTTCGATACCTTGGTTTCATAACTGAGGTAAATACCTACCGTCGCTTTGCTACATCATCCCTCCCTCTTCAGGGAATTACCGACATAGTTGTAGCTACCATCAAGGAAAATTCCAGGCGCCACTGCCGAGGCGGATCTTCAACATAACCAGGTTCCTAATCACAAATCTCATCTCCTTGCAATTTACATTATTCGCCATTTGCCTCTCGTTTTCCTCTCCCCTACTTCACAAAAATTTGCCATTTTATTCGCCTCTCTTTTTCCGTTCGTCGTTTTCTTGCCGGATCTGTTTTTTGAGTGCAATCTTGTTGTGTGGTCATCATGACTCAAGAGAATGCCAAGTTATGTGATTTCTCAAATACCAACAACAATGATTTCGCTTGCTCCTCCATCCACTAGTGTGGAGACTTGTGATATTAATACCGCTTTGCTGAATCTTGTTATGAAAGACCAATTTTCTGGTACTCCTAATGAGGATGCAGCGTCCCATCTTAATACCTTCGTGGAATTATGCGATATGCAAAATAAAAAAGATGTGAACAATTATGTGGTCAAGATGAAATTATTTCCGTTCTCTTTGCATGATTCTGCAAAATATTGGTTCTCTTCTTTGCCTCGTAATAGTATCGATTCTTGGAACAAGTGCAAAGATTCTTTTATCACTAATTATTTTCCTCTCGCAAAAATTGTTTCCCTTAGAACGCAGATCATGAATTTCAAGCAACTTGAACATGAGCATGTTGCACAATCTTGGGAAAGGATGGAAATGATGCAAGGAATTGCCCAACTCATGGGTTAAATCTTTGGATGATCATACAAAATTTTTATGCGGGATTGAATTTTGTTTCTCGTAATCTTTTAGATTCCGTCGCGGGTGGTACTTTTATGGAAATTACTTTGGGTGAATCCACCAAATTGCTTGATAATATCATGGCAAATTATTCGCAATGGCATACTGAAAGAGCTCCTACTAGTAAAAAAGTTAATTCGGTTGAAGAAATTTCTTCTTTGAGTCATAAAATTGATGCTCTTATGAAATTGGTTGCTAGTAAAGGTGCTCCTATTGATTTTAATGATATGCCTTTGTCTACTTTGATTGAGCAAAATAGTGATGACATTGATGTGAATTTTATTTCTCGCAATAATTTCAACAACAATGCTTATAAAGGTAATTTTAATCCTAGGCCTTTTCATAGTAATTCCTCTAACAATTATGGTATTTCCTATGGAAATCAATCTTATAATAATAGTAGGAACACCTCTGATCTTGAGAATAATATTATCGAATTTATCAACACACAAAAAGTTTTCAAGACTTCCATAGAAGAAAAGTTGAATAAGATTGATGATTTGTCTAGAAGTGTTGATGGAATTGCTCATGATGTGGAAAACCTCAAGATGAAAAATTTTGTGCCTAAAGTAGATGAATCAATTAAAGCTCTTTATGTTTCTATGGATCAAAGTAAGAAAAGAACTGCTATGCTTAGAGCTAAAAGAGAATTTTTAGAAAAAACTTTTTCTAGTAATTATTCTTGCAAAGATGATGAACATATTAAAATGATAGCTGTTTCTTCTATTGATTCCTTGTTTAGTAGAGATAAGAATGATGAAACGGGGACTGGAGAAGAGTCAACTTTAGGTAGAAGGCGTCCCAATATTTCAGAGGGTGAAAATCTTGTTGAGAAAATTGATGAAAGTGGGTTTGGAGAGGTCAAAACATTAACTAGTGATGTACCCACTCTTTTGGATTACAAAGACTTTAATTATGATAGTTGCTATTTGATCGATTGTATTTCTTTGTTGCAATCCATGATAAATTTACCCCATGCTTATGAACAAAATAAAGCTTTTACTAAGCATATTGTTGATGCTATGATGAAAGCTCTTGAAGAAAAATTGGAATTAGAAGTTTCAATTCCTAGAAAATTGCATGATGAGTGGGAACCTACTATCAAATTCAAGATTGAAAATTATGAATGTTTTGCTTTGTGTGACTTGGGTGCTAGTGTTTCTAAAATTCTGGAATCTTTATGTGATGTGCTTGGTCTTACCGATCTTGAATCGTGTTCCTTGAATTTGCACTTGGCGGATTCTATTATTAAAAAGCCTATGGGAAGAATTAATGATGTTATTATTCTTGCAAATAGGAATTATGTGCCCATATATTTAATTGTTCTTGATATTTATTGCAATCCGTCTTGTCCTATTATTCTTGGTAGACCGTTTTTACGCATTATCACTGTCGTGATTGATATGAAAGAAGGCAATATTCAGTTCCAATTTCCTTTGAGGAAGGGTATGGAACACTTTCCTAGAAATAGAATTAAGCCACCTTATCAATCAATCATGAGGGCATCTTATTGTTCTTGAACCAAAGATGACAAAACATAGATCCTTGCTATATGCCTAGCTAAGGGCGTATAACTATAGCGCTTGTTGGGAGGCAACCCAATGAATAAAATTTATTTTTGCTTTTTGCTTTCTGTTCTTGTGTGTTTACACAATTATGCTACTGTTATGATTGTGTTTTTTGTGTTTTAGTTAGTGTTTGTGCCAAGTAAAGCCTTTAGGATCTACTTGTGCAATAGTTGTTTGATCTGGCTGAAAAAACAGAAAGTTTTGCGCTCACGAAATTAATTTTCATTTTTACTAGAGAGCGATAAAATACCCATTCCAATTGCAGTAGATCAATATACAAATTTTTCTGGTCTTCCTAATTTTCAGAGTTTTTTTTAGTTACATAAGTATTTGAAATAGTCAGATTGCTACAGACTGTTCTATTTTGAAAGATTATGTTTTCTTTGTGTTGTGTGCTTATTTTGATGGCTCTATGGTTTTCTTTGATGAGTTTTTGCCTTAGAAAAGTTGTAATACAGTATATATAATACAAGAACAAAATATTAATTGGTTTGATACATCACTTATAGTGGTGATTTATTATTCTTATACTAACGGATCTCACAAAGGCTTTGTTGAGTTTTGTGTGATTGAAGTTTTCATGTTTTGGGTTATCTTACGATGGATGAAGGAAGGATGTAAGAGCCTAAGCTTGGGAATGCCCCGGCATCCCAAGCTATTATCCAAGAATGAGCAACCAACTAAGCTTGGGGATGCCCCCGAGTGGCATCCTCGCTTTCTTCCAACAACTATCGGTATTTTACTCGAGGCTATATTTTTATTCATCACATGATATGTGTTTTGCTTGGAGCATATTGTATGATATGTGTCTTTGCTTGTTTTATTTTGTGTTTTAAGTCATCAATCCTTGCTGGACACACCTAATTGAGAGAGCCAAAATTATGTCATGACTTGTTAGAATTGCTCTCTATGCTTCACTAAAATCTTATATGAACTAGGACTTGCTCTAGTGCTTCACTTATATCTTTTTGAGCACGGTGTGCTTTGTTATTTTTGAAGAAATGCTCTCTTGCTTCACTTCGATTTATTTGAGAGTTCGTAAAATTTTGAAGAAATTCTCTCTAGCTTCACTTAAATTATTTTGGGAGAAAGAAAATTTGTTATGCTCATGATCTTCACTTATATTTGTTTGAGATTATGAAAAGTAACACATGAAAATTAGTCCCAAAGTGATAGATATCCAAGAAGGATAAAGTAAAAAAATGTCATGAAGATCATTGGACAAAATAAACTTGATTCTTAGTAATAGTTTTGAGATATGATGATGTGATATGTGAGTTATGTTGATGAGTAATTTTGCTTTAGTAGGAATATTGGTGTTAAGTTTTGTGATTCCCTATGCATGCACGAAAGTCATTAATAAAGCAATGAAAATGATATCCTACTTGTGGTGCATTATTCGGTGTTAATTATGCTTAATGCTTGCTTATAAGATTATTCGTTTCTTGGTTGGTCGCTTCCCAATCTTTTTGCTAGCCTTCATTTTGCACTAAGTATGATCTCTACTTGTGCATCCAAAATCCTTTAAACCAGCTTTGCCACATGAGTCCACTATATCTACCTATATGCTGTTTTCTTTTGCCATTCTAAGCAAATTTGCATGTGCCATCTCTAATTTTCAAAATAAACTTCTCTTTTATGTGTTTGTTTCACTCGTGGAATGGTAATGGGTGGCTAATATTTTCCATGCTAGATGTGTTATTCTCAAGATGAGTGTTTATTCACTTGTCATTGCACGAGAGTAAGGCAAAGGTATTAGGGATGCCCAGTCCCGAAATGCAAAAAAAATTATTTATGTTGTCAAATAATAAATTCCTTGGAAAGTGTTGGTATGGAGGGCACCCGTGGATACGGTTAGCCATGGAAAGTGTTCGGAACTCTAAGTCATTTTCGTTGGTGGGATGGATACACCTCCCAAAATGTTTTTATCTCAAATTTTTCGCTTTGAGCTCTGGCACCTCTACAAATCCCTACTTCCCTCTGTGAAGGGACTTTCTTTTACTTTATGAAATTTTTATTTTGATTCTCCATCTTCTCTCATAAAAGCACCAACTAGGAGGCAATATGATCGTGCTTGTCGGTGTCAAAACCGGCGGATCTCGGGTAGGGGGTCCCGAACTGTGCGTCTAGACCGGATGGAAACAGGAGGCAAGGAACACGATGTTTTACCCAGGTTCGGGCCCTCTTGATGGAGGTAAAACCCTACGTCCTACTTGATTAATATTGATGATATGGATAGTACAAGAGTAGATCTACCACGAGATCAAGGAGGCTAAACCCTAGAAGCTAGCCTATGGTATGATTGTATGTTCTATCGACTAGCCTGGCCCTGGTTTATATAATGCACCAGAGGCCTAGGTTAACAAGAGTCCTAGCCGAATACGCCGGTGGGGAGAAGTCCTTGTCTTGATCGCCAAGTCTTGTGGAATATTCCTTGTATGCGGCAGCTGTCCGAACTGGCCCATGAGTATACGGCCACGGGGGTCCTCGGCCCAATCTATCAGATCGGGAGATGACGTGTTGAGGACCCCCTAGTCCAGGACACCGTCAGTAGCCCCCTGAACCGGTCTTCAAGTTAGGGACGCTCCTCGATTCTTCCAAACTGTTCTTCATCTTCGGTCGTCAGTCTTGAAAACTGGTTCAACAAATCTTCTCATCTTCGATCTTGAGGATCGTCGAAATGCATTCGACGATTTTATACGCCGGGTATCCGAGGAGCCCCTTTAAGTTTCCGGCCTTTATCAATGCCTTATTATTTTTATGCCACACCTCAGGTTTGAAGTTGTTCCCGGGAGGCAGTGTCCTCTTGCATCCGAGCTCTAACGCCAGACTGTATTCGAGGTATCTTTTGCAGCCGAGCACCAATGCCGGACCGCTTCCCAGCTCTAACGCCGGAATGTATCCGAGCTCCAACGCCGGACTATGTATCCGAGCTCCAACGCAGGACTTTATCCGAGCTCCAACGCCGGTCTATATCCGAGGTGTCATATCACCTTGGTTCAAGAAAGTTTGAAGGAGTTTAGCCGAGCTTAATGCCGGAAATGCCCTCTATGGAGCCAGCCACTAGCGCCCAAGCTTTATGCCGGACTGCTTCCGAGGTGGTGCACCACCCCGAATGTGGGCCGATTTTTGTGAATATTTTTTATTGGTGCAATTTATTCTCTGCCGAGATATATAGCCAGTAGCCCTCAAGGGGTGTATCCGTCTAAAACCCGAGATGCACCTGAAGGATGACGTAAGACCGCTGATCCTAGTAGCCGCCGAGACTCAGGTTGATTTGCAAAATCGGCCTGAGGATCAAGTCTAAACTCGGCAGAATACTTCGGGACACTAAAAGCGGTGTGCTCAGTCCTCGAGACTCGGGTTGGGTGCGGCGACCAACCTGAGGATCAAAATCTCCTCGAAACTATATTGCACATAAAATTTTCTGCATTGGACAAGCAATGCAGTAGCCCCCGAGACACTGGTCGGGTGGCAACACCAGATCAGGGGATCGATGTGCCCCTTTAATATTTGTAAATAATAAGCCCGAAGCCCAGTAGCCCCCGAGCCTTAATGCGGGCACGGGTGGCCGAATTAAGGATCAATATCCATAGTAAAATCACAAATTATGTGTAATGACTCTATGTATCCAAGTACTTTACGTCCTTAATGCTCAGATCCGCATTGTACAAAACTTTGTTGACCGACCATCGGCTTCCACCTCCTCGGCCAGTAGCCGAGGAGTGTTTGTCCAACTTTATAAAACCTTTATGAGGGCAAAGATTTACAACAAACAAGGCAATCTGGCCATACGGTTTTATAAACAAAGGTATGCAGAGAGTTATATTACTGTTTAACAGAAGAAATGTCTTCCAAAGAAAATAGTCCCGCTATCGGTTCCTTTCTTTGGGTTGTCATGCTAAGCATGATCATTAAACCTCAGCTCTAATGTAAGAGCAAAATATCGAGGTTTTAGTTTGGGAGACCAGTTAATAGCCCCCGGCAGTGTTTGGCGACAGTCGGGGTTAAGCCGTAAACACTTCGGCCAATGTTATGAACGACTCGTCATTTAACATAGTCATCGGATCGCTGACCAGTTTACGCTTATTGTGACAGTCAGTTTTAGGCTTTCTCCACTGAGGTGCTTAACCATGTGAGCTGGAAGCACAATCGCAGTGGTTCTCCCTTTGCACGCCTAGACGAACAAAACGGAACGTAGGAAGCAAGTGCGGGAGCCGGGCAACCCAACTATTGACCGAAGACACAATTCGAAACCGATGAATATGTAGCAATATCTGAGAATGTTTTTGCCGAATCCCTAAAGGTGCCCGGCGTTGCACTGCGAGTCTAATGCTGGAAAAGCACAAATAGTTTAAAAGTGCCAAAAAGCTTGGAAAACCAAGAAATGTCAGTAAAAACATGACGTCCGAACAAGATCAAGTGTTCGGTGCCAATCCGAAAATTGGTCTTAGAAAAAAGAAGTGCTTCTGTCGTGCTTTAACATGATACATCCTATCTCAAGACTTCGAGTGGGTCAGCCTACGGCTTCAACCTCCTATCCCGAGGGCGGAGTACTTCTCATTAGGCCAGTTTAGCAAACTAAACTCTAGCGGCTTTGAGAGAGAAATTAGGCTCCCCGGCTAGTGACCGCACACCCGCGTCGAAAAAAGGAGTGATAAATAATAATAATAAAACTTTGCAACGACTAAGAAGAAGAACACTTATTATAAAACGGCTCAAATAAACTTAAGAGCCCCCAAGTGACTTGGGTAGAAGAATGATTGCATGTACTGAAGTACTTATATCATATCTATGTTCAACCGAACTTTAAACGCGTCTTAACCGACCGTCAGCTTCTCCCTCTTCGGTCAAGGACCGAAAAGTGCTATGTACTCCATCGGTCGAGAATATCGACGGTGTTTCCAATAGCCAGGCAATCAGCCCATAAGGCTGTAACAGACAAAGCGTGCTCAGGGAACTTATGCTATATTACTGCGAAGTGTAAGAAGCATCTTCGAAGAAAATAGTACCCCCACCGATACCTTTCTTTGGTGCTCATTGTTATTATGAGACTTGTGCAATAGATTTTTTGTACTCATGAGTTCCATTGTGTGCCGACCATCATTGAAAACTATAAGAGCGCTAGCTTTCGGCTTCACCCAGTCTGAGGTCCGGCTCGGGTGACCCGATTGTGACAATCGCAGAGGTGCTCCCTTTACTCCCTAGCCGAACAATCGGGAACGTAGGGGTAAACACAGGAGCGAGGCAACCCAGCTTGCAAATCGCTTAAGTCAATATGATGCATATTGTGGCATAATACACGAACAAGGAACGAAGGCGTACAAGTATAATCATATGCAAGAGGAAAAGCTTCACAAAGGAAGCCCCCAAGTGAATTGGGTCCTTGAATTTGTGTGTCACAAACAAAGTTTGGACAAGGAAATTCTCTACAAGCAACTTTTTTTTCAAAAAGGTAAAATGCTTGGTCGAACCGAACATAAGTTAAAAATTTAAAACTTTGAGCATGAAGGCAACTTAGCTGGTTAATGTGTTCTATATGGATGACGCGGTCTAAGCTTGATGCGGGGCAAGGTTCCATCCCCCAAGCCGGTCCCGAGGTGGAGGAGCGGAGAGCTCGACACACCGAAGTGCTGACATAGCATGGTCAATGCAGACCGGCAGAGTGATGCCGAAGTCCCCGGATCATTTTCCTGTGCACAAAAAGTAGTGCAAACCGGATATAATAGTAATAATAATAATTTAAAAAATCATTGCATAATAAATAATTTATGCAAAGTGAGTAATAAAAGAAATATGGCCTGGCGTCGAAGTCAATGTCGATGCAGGGCGTCGGCGTGATGCGGTAAAGGCGTGGCAAAGCCTGAATTCACAGGTCGGTCCGAGTTCCGGATGCGGCATTCGCTGGACTATGTACGGAAAATGACCAAACCACCAGGCGACCGTCGTTAATGCGGCCATCATTTGATAGATCTGTGTACAGATGATGGACAAACCAGAGTAATAATTCCTTGAGAAAAATAAACCCAAACAAGCAAAAAATACTAGGATTGATAGCACCTGATTTATTTGTTGTAGCAATTCGAAGAAAGGTGATTCCCAAAATTGGGACTCGATCCGCACACCCATTGCCTGAATGGCGATAAAGCGACGGTATGGCGATGCTGGTAAAGGTTGGCTTGCCGAGGCAAAGCCCTCGGTCCAGCTAACGTGACGGAGCTGGCCAGCTAGTGACGCCGAAGTCTCCGGAGTAGGTTGATGAAGAGATGGCGAAGCCCCCGGTCCAGCCGAGATGTCGAAGCCTCGATGCCAGCGGATGAGTCGAAGTAGGTCGGTGTGAAGGACACCATCTTGAAGAAGCAATAGTGCGGCCCTGTCGATGCAGGTCGTGACGTGGTCGGTGCCGGCTTGATGAAGCGACCGTGCGGCGATGCCGGCATGCCCGCTCCGTGTAATCCGTGGGGCGGCGATGTTGATGATGATTTATCCTTCGCGATGGCGAACTCTTGTTCGGCTTGCCGAGATGATGATCCGAAGAAATTGAGCTCGGCTCAATAAAGTGACAGCGTGTCTAGCGCAGGTCGGCAGCCGTAGAGCAACGTTATCAGGCTGGTTTGACACCAGCGTGATGGTGAAGATCATATTGAAAAAGACTTCAAAATTAGCGGGACGAGTTTGGGAACAAAACACAATACCCCATACAAAACTTCCTTCAAAAAGGATGTCCGAAATCCCGTTCATAAAAAAGATGAATTTGGGTCGGATTCGTTGTCGCGCAGAAAACAGATCCGAAAAGTGATGCATTAATCGGAAGATTCCCGGAGTTTGGACGGTCGGATCGAGCTGAAATTTTGAGGGGTGGTAGATATAGTGATTCCGCAGCCGATCAACGGATGGATCTTACAAAGGACGTCCGAGCTAGAAGCTGGACATCATGCCCTAAACTTGTCCAGATTCCCGTCCAGATTTGACACGGCTCTGGTATATTACAGATTCCTCCATCGGAACTCGACGAAATTTTGCATGGTCTTTCAAGACTCAATTCCGCACAATTCCACCAAAGGGATCATCAAAGCGATGCTCTAAGAGGTGGTGGCAGCGGATACAAGTTCGCTGTTTGGAAAAACAGCATGGTCGCTTGAGGGCAATGTTGACGTTGAGCCCCCGAGCTCCATAGATGATTCCTCCATGATCTTGATAGAGATCGGAGTTGATGTTTGATGAAGACCCTTGTCCGAACATGGTGATCCGAACACGGGGCGTAATTCTTGGCCGAACCAAGGTGACCATTCCAGCTGGTGATGAAGATGCCGAAGTCGCAGTTGATCTACAGGCGAGCCATCGATCCTTTTGTCGATCACACAGCGGAACTCTCAATGAAAGCACCAATGTCGGTGTCAAAACCGGCGGATCTCGGGTAGGGGGTCCCAAACTGTGCATCTAGGCCGGATGGTAACAGGAGGCAAGGAACACGATGTTTTACCCAGGTTCGAGCCCTCTTGATGGAGGTAAAACCCTACGTCCTACTTGATTAATATTGATGATATGGGTAGTACAAGAGTAGATCTACCACGAGATCAAGGAGGCTAAACCCTAGAAGCTAGCCTATGGTATGATTGTATGTTCTATCGACTAGCCTGGCCCTGGTTTATATAATGCACCAGAGGCCTAGGTTAACAAGAGTCCTAGCCGAATACGCCGGTAGGGAGAAGTCCTTGTCTTGATCGCCAAGTCTTGTGGAATATTCCTTGTATGCAGCAGCTGTCCGAACTGGCCCATGAGTATACGGCCACGGGGGTCCTCGGCCCAATCTATCAGATCAGGAGATGATGTGTTGAGTACCCCCTAGTCCAGGACACCGTCAGTGCTCAAGTATTGGGTGTAGTTAATATTTGAGTGTATTTCATGAATGGATCAATGATTGAGCATGATGGGCTAGGGATAACTTGTTTTAGCATTGATATTTTGAAAGACATGATTGCTTGTTGATATGCTTGAGTATCTGAATTATTATGTCAAAACTAGACTATTGCATTGAATCACATAAAAGTCCAAATGTCCATGCTATAAAGAAAATAATATGATATGACTTGATGAACAACACTCCACATCAAAAATTCTGTTTTTATCTCTTACCTACTCGAGGAGGAGTAGGAGTTAAGCTTGGGGATGCTGATACGTCTCCAACGTATCTATAATTTTTGATTGTTCCATGTTGTTTTATTATCAATCTTCGATGTTTTATAATCATTTTATATCATTTTTGGTACTAACCTATTCATATAGTGCCAAGTGTCAGTTGTTGTTTTTTCCATGTTTTTTACATTGCAAAAAATTAATATCAAACGGAGTCCAAAATCCACCAAAATTTACGGAGACTTTTTATGGGCCAGAAGGAAGGCAATGGGCCCTTGTTGCACCTGGGGGTGCCCTGAGGGGGGCACAACCCACCAGGGTGCGCCAGGAGGCCCAGGCACGCCCTGGTGGGTTGTGCCCACCGCGGGTGCCCCCCGGACCGCCTCTTTGCTCTATAAATACCCCAAAATACCAGAACCCTACAGGAGTCAATGAAATATTCATCCTGTCACCACAGAGTCCAGAACCACCAGATCCAATCTAGACACCATCATGGAGGGGTTCACCACTTCCATTGGTGCCTCTCCAATGATGCGTGAGTAGTTCTTTGTAGACCTTCGGGTCCGTAGTTAGTAGCTAGATGGCTTCATCTCTCTCTCTTGACTCTCAATACAATGGTCTCTTGGAGATCCATATGATGTAACTCTTTTGTGGTGTGTTTGTTGGGATTAGATGAACTTCGAGTTTATGACCAGATCTATGTTTTTATATCCATGAAAGTATTTTAGTTTCTTTTTATCTCTTTTATGCATGATCTCTTATAGCCTCGTATTTCTTCTCTGATATGTGGGTTTTGTTTGTCCAACTTGATCTATTCATCTTGCAATGGGAAGAGGTGCCCGGTAGTGGGTTTGATCTTACGGTGCTTGATCCCAGTAACAAAAAGGGAACCGGCACGTATGTATCGTTGCTACTAAGGATAAAAAGACGAGATCTATATCTACCGCCAAATAGATAAACGGATTTTGTCTACATCATGTCATTGTTCTTATTGCATTACTCCGTTTTTCCATGAACTTAAAACACTAGATGCATGCTGGATAGTGGTCGATGTGTGGAGTAATAGTAGTAGATGCAGGCAGGAGTCGGTCTACTAATCTTGGACGTGATGCCTATGTAATGATCATTGCCTAGATATCGTCAAAATTATTTGAAGTTCTATCAATTGCCCAACAGTAATTTGTTTACCCACCTTTTGCTATTTTCCTCAAGAGAAGCCACTAGTTAAACCTACGGCCCCCGGGTCTTCTTCCTCATATATTTGCCTTGTGATCTACTTTTCTTTTGCATTTTTATTCAGATCTATTAAACCAAAAGAATTCAAAAATACCATGCCGTGTTTCTTTATTTATTTTGTTTGGCGTTCGACCTGTCAATCTACTACAATTTACCTCATGTCCACTTGCCTATCTTGAGGCACCGCACCCCGGAAGGGATTGACAACCCCTTTAACACGTCGGGTTGCGAGGTGTTGTTGTTTGTGTGCAGGTGTTGTTTACGTTGTGTTGCTTGGTTCTCCTACTGGTTCGATACCTTGGTTTCATAACTCAGGGAAATACCTACCATCGCTGTGCTACATCATCCCTCCCTCTCCAGGGAATTACCGACGTCGTTGCAACTACCATCACTACGCCGGCCATCACCGCCCTGTCCCTGAGTTCAGCGCGCCCCTCCGGTGATCGAGCAACAAGCTGCCGCTGTGTCACCCCGTCAATCCACAACGCCGCCGCCTCGTGGTTCTCCCCGTTGTTGTACCGATCTGTGCCGCCGCTGTGTCACCCCTTCGGGCCATAGTGCCACGGCAAGTGATTTCTGGCGCCGCCCTGAGGTCGTTCTCATGTTTGCACCACCTCGTGTGCTACCATTGCATCGCCCCTTCGGGCCGTAGTGCCGCGGCCTGCCGTCAACTGCCGCACCAAGGCCGTTCGGTCCAGGCCGTCCCCGGGACTGCACCGACCCTCGCGCTGTCGCTACGTCGCCCCGTCGATCCGTAGCGAGCCTGGCACGCGATCCCTACAAGCGCCCTGAGGTCTTCCCCGCCATCGCCCCGACCTGCCCGCTACCGTTACATCGCCCCTTTGGGCTGTGGCGCTGCAGCCCGCGGTTCACCGCCGTCCACGCGCGATGATTTCCACGTGATATGCGCTACGCCGCCTCCCTTGGCGTGGGAACGTCACCGTCCGCGTCGGTCTTCGTCACGCTGTCGGGTTCATTATCTCCTACTTCGAGCAACGCCGCCGCGCTCCTTCTCTAGCTCCCACCGGCGCCTCCTTAGGCCTCCGCCGCTGCTCTTCTTCCGCGGCTCCATGGCGACTACCTTGGCACTGGCGACTCCCGACTTGACACCGACCAAGGCGTCTTCACACGGCTACCTCGACTACGACTACATGAAAGTGGAACTATCCTTGGGTGGTTTTGGTAATTATTAACAACATATAGCTCATTGAACTAATACTATTTCAAGATGATCATTTCAGAAAGTTCAATGATTGGCATGGCATGGATTAAGAATGTGGACCCCTCAAAATGCTAAGGACACATATTTGCTCAAGCTCAAGACTCTACTTTTTCATTTTAGTGATCCAATATCACATTGAGTCCATAGGAAAAGCCAATACTATTAGAAGGGGATGAGGTGTTGCTTAATGGCTTGCTTGCTCAAAATGTTTAGTGATATGCTCCAAAAACCCTCAACCACTTTCTCATATCCACATATGTCCCAAAACAAAAGTCAAACTCGGCCCCACCGAAATGTTCTATCCAACGCCACCGAGTTCACTTGACATAGCCACTGCCAGAAACTCCAGTCATATCGGTCTCGCCGATAGGGATCTCGGTTTCACCGAGATGGGATTGCAAACACTCCGTTTCCCTTCGTAAAGTATTGGTTCAACCGAGATGAGCGATCAGTCCCACCAAGTTCGCAATGCAAACTCTCTGTTTCCCTTTCGTAATATTTTGGTCTCACCAAAATGAGCGATTCGGTCCCACCGAGTTTGCCTGACCAACTCTCTGGTTAGCCTATTTCCAAAATCGGTCCCACCGAGTTTGTGTAATCGGTCTCACTGAGATTAAGTTATGACGTAACCCTAATAGAATCGGTTCCACCGAATTCACATGTCGGTCCCACCGAAATGCCTAACGGTCACATTATGAACTGAATCGGTCTGACCGAGTTTTCTGATTCGGTCCCACCGAGTTTGGTAAATTGTGTATAACGGTTAGATTTTGTGTGGAGGCTATATATGCCACCTCCACCCTTATTTCATTAGTAAGGAGAGCCATCAGAATGTGCCTACTCATGTGAGAGAACTACCCACTCATGTGTTGAGACCAAGATATTCCATTCCAACCATATGAATCTTGATCTCTAGCCTTCCCCAAGTTGCTTTCCACTCAAATAATCTTTCCACCAAATCCAAATCAGCGAGAGAGAGAGATGAGTGTTGGGTAGACTATCATTTGAAGCACAAGAGCAAGGAGTTCATCATCACCACACCATATATTACCTTTTGGAGAGTGGTGTCTCCTAGATTGGTTAGGTGTCACTTGGGAGCCTCCGACAAGATTGTGGAGTTGAACCAAGGAGTTTGTATGGGCAAGGAGATCGCCTACTTTGTGAAGATCTACCCTAGTGAGGCAAGTCCTTCGTGGGCGATGGCCATGGTGGGATAAACAAGGTTGCTTCTTCGTGGACCCTTCGTGGGTGGAGCCCTCCATGGACTCGCGCAACCGTCCCTTCATGGGTTGAAGTCTCCATCAACATGGATGTACTATAGCACCACCTTTCGGAACCACGCCAAAAATATCCGTGTCTACATTGCGTTTGCTCCCTCCAAACTCCTCCCTTTACCCTCATATGCAAATGTTTTACATTACCCTGCTATACTCTTAGGCTTGCATGTGTAGGTTGATTGCTTGACTTGTGCTAAGTTGCTAAAATCTGCCAACACTTAAAGTTGAGAAAAGGCTAGATTTTTATTTGGTCAAGTAGTCTAATCACCCCCCTCTAGACATACTTTCGGTCCTCCACTACGCCACATACGCTCTCGGCTAACTCAACAAACAGCACAAAGGGCTACCGCCATGCTTGAGCAACCTCATCGGTTTACACGCAACGACGACTCCGCGATGCATCGATCGTTATGACTGTGGGGGGTGTCCATCGGCTTGCCTTCGGATTCTTCTCTAGTCTCACCGTCTGTGTCGCTACCGTTGTGACTGCGGGGGAATGTTGAGTATCATTGTTATGATGGAAACATAGGATAGCGTAGGATTTATTCCACCTTGCCGTGTACTCCAAGACGACCTTGTACTCCCATATATATGCCCACGAGGCTCGAGCAATACAATCAATAGTTCCACTAGTCCCTCTCTCTCCCTTCTAACAGTAAGAAAGCTTCTCCTCGTCATGCGACTCTATGACCCACCACGCCCGTGGGCGGGGGAGACGGCATACTAAGCAACCTTCTCCTTGTTCTGCGAGTTGACGGGACACATCAAAAGTAATACGTACAGAGCATCTCCAGTGTATAGAGCCTTGATTCTAAGGTAGGCCCCACATGGTTTGCTTCCTTTTTAACATAACGTGTCAAGTCGCAATTTGTTTGTTCATCCATGGTACACGATCCTCCATCAAGTGGACAACTAGTACACATGTCAAATTACCACGTGGGTTGCCTTTTCGTACAAAAATGAGCTCCACCGTGTACTCGCATGGGTGTGGTTGGGAAAGAGATGGGAGTACGTGCGCCGTGCGTGCACCTCTGCTCTTCGTGCACGTCCCCCACCTATGTGGGTGTGTGTGAGAGAGATACAAACCTAGACAGATGGTGTGTGTGTTTGTGAGAGTTTTTTGTTGGGGGTGTGATTTCGTGAATGTATTTGTGGGAATATGTGTGGATGATATCTCAAACAAAAATTTGGCACATGCAATGTGTGTGAAATAGAGTCCTATCTATATCATATATAGAGGGGGCGATCCACGAGAAGAGATGGATGGGCATAGATATCGATAGAGTCGAAGATAGGATCAAGTGGGTGGGTGCGAGATCGATGAAGAGAGCCATCGAAATTGTGTGTGTTCAAGTCAAAGATATAGGGCGACTGATCTACCGGAATGTCAGAGGGCATAGTGCAAGTTTGTGTGTGGCAGGGAGACATGACTAGAGCGCTCGATGTATCGGTGTGTGGGGGGAGGAGGGGGAGGCAGAGACCTAACTAGAGAGGTAGATCAGCTCGTATATGTGTTGAGAAGGAGAGGCCCATCTATGTCTTGAGGGAGATAAATTTACATCCATACATAAGTGAAGGATGGGAGATAGGTTGGGACAAAGAGAGAGATAGAGAGAGGAGAGAGAGAGAGAGGGAGAGAGAGGGAGGGAGGGAGAGGGGTAGAGTGATGGAGTTGCTTCTCAAAGATGGTAGGAGAGGCCTACTAGACAAAGTGAGGGTAGAACTGTAATATTATCAATAAGAGTGTGGATATGTTTCTATGTGCTCATGTGTGTCATAGATGTGTTGGGAGGCATGCAAGGATGATGAAGGGGGACCATGTGTTTGGTAAGCAGACCTAACTAGATCGGTAGATCAATTGTTGTGTGTCGGAGGAAGTGAGAGACATAACTAATGAGGTAGATCGATCCACACGTGGGGAAAATGAGTTATAACGACCTAGCTAGCTATATGTATAGCGGGAGATCGGTCGGTGTACATCCATTTGTTAGAGGCAAATAAGGCCCAGCGAGACGGATATACACATAGAATGGAGCTAGGAGGTGGTGCGAGAGGCCTACTTGCTAGATAGGGGGAGGAGTGTGCGATAGTGAGATCGATGAAAAGAGGGGCAAGAGTTTACATGTGTGTGGGACCATATGAGAGACACGAGGCATGGACACAGAAAGGAGGAGATGGAAGGTGCGTGCATATGTTGTAGGCAGACATCGCTGGAGAGGTTTATCGATCGGTGTGTGTCGGAAAGGAGTTGTGGAGACCATGGGAGAACGACCTAAAGAAAAAAATGAATGTGCGTGATGGATAGAATGCTAAGGCAGGGGGAGGGCGAGGAGGGCGTGTGCATGCATGAGAGAAAGTTAGTGCTAGCTACACAGATTAGAGGATTGTGTGGGTGTAAGAGACTAACAAAGATCATAATTCGATATGAAAGTGGATTCATATATTTGAATAGGAGATCATAGTGTTATAACCATATGCATGCATGAATATAGTGGTGATACGCGTGGTGTGGCTTTGGACATGTTATACCATAGTGTGATAATGCGTGGTGTTTGCAACTCATAGCTAAATATCGAAAAATCTAAACCATACTATACATCGAAGAATCTCACATTTTATTTGAATTTGTGATAATGTGTGGCGTTTGCAGCTCACAATTAAATATCAAACAATCTGAACCATACTATATATTGAACAATTTCACATTTTATTTAAATTTGTGATAATGTGTGGCGTTTGCAACTCACATCTAAATTCTTGAAGGCGTAGGGGGCGGGGCACCATACATTATGTGATAAACACAATATAAATATGAGACATGGTTTAGATTATGAAGATCTAGCTAGATCTTGAAATGTACTATGATCTGAAATCAACATAAAGTGGATTCAAAAAATCGAGTTTGAGTTCATATAGTACACATAGTTCATATCTAACTCGACAGTAATCATGTGGTGTGTTGTGAAGATAATACACAAACAATGGTTTAACTTGATAATAATGATGATTATAGATATCATTAAAATAGAGAAACAAATTCAAATGGTTTAATTTCAGAACAATCATGATTGTAGATCTTATTCAAATAGAGAAACGAACTCAAATTTAGGTCATATTGAAGCGGTAGTATATACGTTGGAATGCACTAAAACGTTCATTTGAGTAGCAGGTTGCATGCATTATAAACATCACGAAATATTTTAATTGAACATAACATGAATTCAAAGTTTTGAATGGCATTTGTAGTACGAATTGATTTGGTACAGTACATGCGACTAGACTCTCTTGTGTGGTGCAAATTGATTCTTTTTGTTTTTTCACTGAGGGAAGTGCGAATAGATTTGGTACAGTACACGTTAGGCTTTTTCGAAAATTTCAACCCACGCCTTGTTACCCCGAAATATTTAAGATATATCTTTGTCTCGTTGTGCTCCAAAAACTCCCTCCATCTCAACCCACGCCTAGCTATCCCAAAATTACAACGCGCAAGAAAACTCCCACCTCCCGCGAGATGCCCGTGATACCCCTCAACCGAAAGAACCGCCTAGATCAAATTGGTGGGGGTACTTTCGTAACTTACCCCACATTTCGGACAAGCACGTCCCTAAGCCATGGTTCCCCCCTCCCATCCCATCCGCCCAACCATTCGTACACTGAGGCTGCGAAAACCCACGAAGCCCCACAACCTCCTCCGTCCGCCACCCAGCTGGAGCCTCTTCCCCGACGATGTCATCCACAACAACACCTTAGCGTCCCTCACCCACCGCACTGGATGAGGACCCGTCGTCGATCTCGTCGTCACGTCGGTTCAGCCACCCCGTCCTCCACCTCCAAGGAGCTGCCCCTACACCGCCGTCTTCACTTGCATCATTGGAAGAGCAGCATCATAACTGATTCCTCGGATGACGCTAAGGCCTAATCAGCGCCACCAGAGAGGTTCTACACTAATCACTGCAT
Source organism: Triticum urartu (assembly GCF_003073215.2). Taxonomy (NCBI): domain Eukaryota; kingdom Viridiplantae; phylum Streptophyta; class Magnoliopsida; order Poales; family Poaceae; genus Triticum; species Triticum urartu. The sequence continues at coordinate 396,723,544 of NC_053027.1, read as the reverse complement.
TTTTCTACTTGATTCAATCTCATGGTGCTGCCGGCACTCAGTCCCGAGTGGACATGGAGCGGCTCCATCCACGGCAGCGTGGTCGCCACTTCGTCCACAGCGTCGCTCCCTCGGCGACGACGTCCACATCAGTAGGAGCTGCTGCTACTTTGTCTCTCGCTTGCGCTCCTGCTCTGCTCTTGCTCTTGATCCCCTGCCTGGTCTGCTCTTGCTCGCGCAGCTGCTCTCACTCTTGCTCTTGTCTGTGTTGCTGCTCCGATTTAGCTACACTTCAGTCGACCGAATCGACTTTTGGGCCAGTCAAGTTTTAGGGGGTGGCGGGCTCGCCGGAGTTAAGGAAGAACCAGCCAACGCGAGGAGGTGGGCTCGCCGGAGAGGTGCCCCACTGTCTATCTTAGGGTTCAGAGTGGGGGCGGTGGTCGCCGACGGTGGGGGGCGCGGTGGTGGGGCGGTGGCATGGGGATCGCTGGAGAAAAGGCTCGGCGTGGGGGGGGAGGGCTAGAGGGATGGCCAGGGCGGCGGTGGACCAGCGATGGGGAGTGGTTTCAGGGCAGGCGGGGCGGATAGGCAGCACTGGAGCGCCACCGGCCGCAGGTAGTGGGGGCCGCCGGGTTGGCTAGTGGTGGCTGGCGACTCAGGGTGGTGGAGGTTTAAGATCAACTGCAGGCCCTTGATTTCATATCCAACAGCTGGAAAATCGACTGACTAGAGATGAAAAAGTCAGTCGACTGATGTGTAACCTCACCCCTGCTGCTCTACTCTTGCGCGCGCTGCTGCTGCACGAGCAGCAGAAAATGCTCTCACTCGAGCCCATGCAGGTGCTACCCGAGATGCTGCTACACGACCAGCTACCCTGGCTCTCACACGCGCTCCTGTTCTGGGCGCTGCTGCTGTTGCTACTGCCTTTCTGCTACTAGTGCATTTAGTTTCGACAGTAAAATTTAGTTTCGATAGCAAAATTTAGTTTCGATAGTTAAATTCAGTTTTGATAGTTATGTTCAGAGATGAGCGGCTGATGTATTTTACATCTCGCAGTTTGTGGTTATTTATTTTACGCCATCTAATGGAGATGCTATTAGAATTCCACTCAGGTTAACATTGATTCTCTTGTCCTACTTCAGCCTCGCTGTCATACAACTCACCGGAGCTGCTCGAACAATGAAACCCTGCATCACAACGGAGCAATATCCCGGGCTCCATCCCCAGACGCCTAAGATCTTCTTCCCCTCATCTGACAGCCAAATCAGCCAAAGCATCCTCACCGACCAAACCAATAATGCTGAGATCGACATGGCTTTGCCAAAGAGGTTGAACACTTGTTGCATCGCTTTTTTAATCTACATGTTATATTTATTGTCCACTGAGCACACCTAGTAACATGAAATACGATTAGTTTCTCCTACTATATCACAAGCAGTGAGGTACCAGGCAACTTAGCTATCCATGATGGACTCTCTTGAACACCATCATTATTTATCTCTGTGTGTTTGAGTTGTGCATTTGTAGATGGGCCTGGGAGTTGAGCTAGTAGGGCAGTGGCCTAGGTCCAAAGTAGTAGAAGTAGCACAAAAACTTTTTTTGAGTGTAGGCTCTTCCCTGCTCATGCCTGCCTACTAGAATCGCTAGTGCTTGAATGGAAAAGTGAAGGAAAAACATAGGAATTGGAAATTTCCTATGGTATGACTATTCATGCATTTGGTTCAAAGGAATGGAGCAAAGCAAACTTGTAGGATTTATTCCTTTAGTGTCTCCTTGAAAGAAAAACCATAGGAATTTTAATATCCACTTGTCCTCCTTTTCAAATTTCTATTCATGAAGCACAAGACTAAGAGATAGTTGCATAATAGCATTATAACCGTACATTTTCTTGTGGTTTGACTTATTTTCACCCTGCTTCTTTGCGTTCCAATTCTTGTGAACCAAACACTCAGATTGGCAGAAATGCTATGTTTTTAAATTCTCTGTTTTGCACATGCATTCCTATCCTATTACTGTGTATTTCCTATCCCTGCATTGTTAGAATCCTCCAATTCAAATGAGCCCTTACAGAATTACTTCTCTTAAAGATAGTTGTCACACAAAACCTTGTGTGGTTTGTCCCGCTCCTGCTACGTTGTCGTCCACCCTAGCTCAGCTGATCCAATGACAGAAGGTCCGCCACAACAGCGATTCGGCCTCCAGACTATCTTTCGCCGCCTCATATCTTCTTCCCTGCCGTCGACAGCCACGACAACTGCATTACCATCATCAATCGAGCAGATGACCTCGAGGACTACACGAGTCCGCAAGAGAGGTCGCACTCTTTTGTGGCTGCTTACGTTATGCATCGCATAATATTACATGCTACTTTATCGTCCTGTTCACTGATTAGACTCTGAGTCAGCTCCAAACTAATGCTCAAACTTGAGTTTTTAAATGGTTGTGGGGTACATACCGGGCCCGCAATCAATAGTATATATCTACTATCTGGTTAATCTCTGGTGTCTACTATGAGTTTCATGTTGGGTGGGAAACAAACAGTAAAGAAGCCATTATCTGTATTTTTAACTAAAGCCATCATCTACCTGCTATCGTTAGTTTTGGGTCTACCCACAGGTTGCTACCATCACTCTGGATTTCTGCATGTACTCCATACATAATCACACTATGTTTTATTCCTATGCATATCAGTTATTGTACACAATGGAAGTGAACATGTAGATCAAAAGAGACGAGCCTTGCGTGGTAACAAAATTTTCATGCAGACGCCGCTCCATGGTGGGCGCAAAGGCAGCCCCCCTCCACACATTTCAGATTGTAATCAAGAGGAAGATAACTGTTCTGTGGGGGATTCAGAAGGAGAAGACCACTCCTATTTACGCCCTAAGGTCTTCGCTCTAACTTGGCTTGCTGATGTTAGTAATATCATGCATATGGTGCCTTGCATTGCTTACTTTATACATCTAATATGTCATCTGCTTAGTTTAGACATGCTTTGTGTGAATGCCATCTGTTTAGTTTCTTTATCGTATATTTGAATTATGCAATGCCATCTTGTTTAGCCAGGCATCATATAGGTGAATTTTGCAATGCCATCCTACTTAGCCAGCCATCTTATATGTGAATTATATCAGGCCATCCTTTTTTTCATTACATATTACATTTTTTCAACAATCTTAGTACATTGAACTACTCTTCGTGTGCATCAACCATTTGACACGGCGATGGAAAATTCTAGAGTGAAAACAAGGTCTTCATATCAGACTATGCTATCTAACGAAGCGCACATCTCGCTGGTTACAGATAGCTCCTCAGAGGAGGATTCAGAGACAGATGACCAGTCCTATTCCCCCCGGAGGTGTATGCTCTAACTTGGTAGGGTTATGTTGCTAATATCGTGTGTATGGTGTCTTGCATTGCTATGTCATTGATTAGTTTATACATGCTTTGTGAGAATGCCACCTGTTTAGTGTCTAATTACCATATATGTGAATCATGGAATGCCATCTTGTTGCAAGACATTATATGTGAATTATGCAATGCTATCTTGTTGCAAGGCATTATATATGTGAATTATGCAATGCCATGATGTTTAGCCAATCATCATATATGTGAATTATATCATGCTATCCTTTTTTGTATTACGTGCTCCATTTGTCGACAACGTTTGAATATTCAACTACTCTTCCTGTGCATCAGCCATTTGAAGCGGTGATGGAAGTATCTGGAGTGAAAACAAGGTATTTAGAGCAGACAATGCTACCTGCTGAAGTAGACATCTTGCTGGTTACAGGTAGCTCCTGAGAGGAAGATTCAGAGACTGATCACCAGTCCTATTTCCCCCCTGAGGTCTGTCCTCAAACTTGGCAGGGTTATATTACTCATGTCATTCATGTTGTCTTGCATTTCTTAGTTTTTACATCATATATGTGATTGCCATCTACTTCCTTTTTTAGTATATAAATCATATATTTGAATTATATCATGCCATCATGTTTACATAGACAACGTCTATCTGAATTATGGCATGCCAACCCATTTAATAAAGACATCATATAGTTATATCATCTCATCCTGTTTAGTGTTTACAATCATCGTATTTTGAATTATTTCATTCTATCCGTGAATTATATCATGCTATCATGTTTCCATAGGCGGCATGTATGTGAATTATGGCATGCCACCTATTTAATAAATACATTATATAGTTATATCATGTCATCCTGTTTACATAGTCATCATATTTTGAACTATGTCTTTCCATCCTCTTTAGTTAGCCATCATATATGTGAAATTGTGTCATGCTATCCTATTTAATTAGCCATCATATATGTGAAACTGTGTCATGCTATCCTACTTGGTTAGACAACATAAATGTGAATTATTTCATGCCCTCTTTTATTCCCCACTATCCATTGCACCTTTCTATCATACAATGTCTTTACATTCAATTACTTTTATTGTTTATCAACCATTTGAATTGGAGTGGGCGATGGTAGTATCTAAGGGAGTAACAACACGGTATTAGGAAAAGATAGTGCTACCAGTCAGTGCAGATATAACCACGGTTGTACTTGCCCAAGAACCAGCCCCACCACACATAACCCAGACTCCCGCAAATTGTACCCCTACCTAGTTGGACAGAGAACCAGCTACACCTCTTCTAACCCCAACCCCAACAGATAGTAACCCAGTTCCAGTTGAAACAGCACTGTCTCCACCACAGAGCACCCAAGCACGAGCAGATAGTAAGGGAACTGTAGTACCCAAAGCACGAGGACCACCACTCTGAATGCCAACTCAATGCTTAAAGCAGAAGAAGTTCAAGTTCTCTAGCTATGGTCCATACTCCTTTGCTCTTGCGTCACTCTATTTACTCATACCAACTATTTTTAAATTTGAAGGATGGAATTGAAACTCCAATGGCGCAACAGGTATGTTTTAAACCTATTTCTATAACTGGTTTACTATTGTAACTTGCTCTATGTTGATTTTAGTTTCAATTGACTAAACAGTTATGTTCTCATGTCATGCACATTACAAGTGTTGTTACTGCTCTATAGTTTCCCACACTTATATTCTGTCTATTCTGCTTTGTCTTGATCAAATATTATTTGAACTGTGTTTCTATCTTGATTTGGCAACAAAAACTAGAATGATATACCATGGTACATAGATATATGTTTGTTTCATGTTGTTATCCTGTCCACTTTACTACTGAACTGATTTGCCAAAATGAGTTTCATATACAACATGGTAAACATGTGATGTGTCTGCTTGTGTCTCTTTTACAATGTGGACAAAATATTGGAGAAGAGTACCCCGTTATGCAATGGTAAAGGAAGTAATGCAGATAAGGTTCAAGATAGTGAGACATCCCTGTTGGTCTCCAAGATAGTTGATAAAAACCATCTTGACAACAGTGAGACAACCCAAAAGTCATGTCTTGATGTAGTCTTTGAGTTACTGGCCACTACTATTGGCACAAGATCTTCGAACTTGCTGCCTGAATTAGTTCATCTTCTTGAGTCTCAACTTCAAGTTGAAATACATCGATCAGATGTGCTGTGATAGGAAACTGAAGGACCGAGGAAGTCCCTGCAGAATTCAGATGCATACTTTCCGGTGCAACAGCAAGTGTTGGAGGATTTAAGTGCCAAACAAGAGAAAGTTAATAAGCTTGCTAACCATCTTGCCAGCATTATGGGTACCCAGGATATTGTTTCTTGAGCTCTTCTAAAGTGGTTTCAGTTGCGGACTTGTTTTGCTGCAGCGTTTATTTGCACTGGTCGCCAACTTTGACAACCAGTGTATATGATATGCTGCTTTGTTCCCTATATTTGCACTGGTGGCAAACTTTGATGCCCAGTGGATGTAATATATGTAATAGCCGTGATAGCCTAGAGTAAGTTGCTTGCTTATTTATTTCCTTGTTGTCTTGTTTATTTGTTTGCTTGTAGTCAGTGCAGTTCTTTTTCCGCGGTTTGCTAGTGGCCGCAATAACCTATTTTTTTAAACTAGGCCACAATAACCATGGGCTACATATCTATTGTAGTTACCATGGGCCTCCTATGGGCTGTAGAAACAATGGGCCTTCTATGGGCCATAGCATCAATGGGCCTTCTACGGGACATATGATCGATTGGCCAATCATGGGTCAATAACAGACCACATTATGGGCCGTAAATAGGCTCAAGTTGGAATCGTCCGTTCATGGGCCAACCATAATGGGCCGTCGTTAATCAACCGTATTTGATGACGCTATGAAAACAGCCCAAGAGATTAACGGGCCACAAACGGGCCGACTTTAACCACGGGTTGAATTTGGCCCACAAGCAGGAAAGGCCAGTAAAGGGCCGTAAGTAACCGAATGCTGGAAATGAGCCAAAGAATAAATGGGCCCTCGGAAGGCCGAAACATAATACGGGTTGGAAATGGCCCAATGGAATAATGAGCCGTTAATTGGTATAAAGCGGTACACTATTCATTACGGGCTAGTTTCACCACGGGCTGTTAATGGGCCAAGAGTTAGAAAGGACCTCATATGGGCCGAAAGACGTCATGGGCCATACATGGGCCAGAAGTTACAACGGACTGGAATCATAATGGACGGCCGAGATGAAGCTACTCAGCTTAATTCCGATAGGTCGTAACGGGTCGTGAGTTAGCGGGCCGTAGATGGGCTATATACGAATAGGCTGTTAACAGGCTTTCCGTGGGCTGGCTCGCTACCTTTTGACCAAGTCAAACGGGCTGGCCTTTTCACCGGAATGGGCCTCTGTTGGGCCGTGCCATGTGTCGACGTATCAAAGGCGCCTCATGTCCAATGATAGGATGACATCCGTCCCAACGGTGAGCCAACATGTGTTTCCTTCGGCCAATGAGAATTTTACACGTGGAAAATCCTCATTGGTCCGCGCTGTTAACGGGTTATCGGATCCAAAACTGGACCCAATAGCTTAACGGCGACCCGTTACAGTGGATGCCACATGTCAGTTACCCTTGACGAAAGCACTTCCATGATGCACCATCTATCATCATGGAAGCGGACACTTCCGTGATGATAATTTTGGTAATGTCATGGAACACTTCTACGACAGCACAAGTATGACTATCTCGATTCTGTCATAAAATCGTCATGGATGTACATGCATGACAGAAAACATGACCTACTGTAACAAACACGTATCATCAGAGAAGAGTATTTTTTGTAGTGCTTTAAGCCCGACCGACCTCCAGATCAGGAACCAGTAGCTCCTAGGCCCCACACACCCATAAGTTAAACATAGAGGTGCTGCTTCCCGGCGTAATAGGCGGACTAGCGCCTGTTACACTGGGGAATGCTTCCTTTAATTGGGAATCAACTGACCAGGAATTCAAATCCAGGGGCGACGGACCTCTAGCTAAGGTGAAATAGTATATGAGGAGAAACCTTGTGCATTGCGAGTTACTAGGAACATCTAGTATCTGGAATAAGGTGTAGGAAGAAGCGGTCAACTAGTGTCTTCTGTGGGATGAATACCGTGTAAGCAGACATGTAAGATTTGCGCGAATAAGGGAAGAAGGGTACCAACTATGATTGCCAATGTTGTGTCCTCCTGATATCACGGTGATGTTCTTCTTTTACCAAGGGAACCAATGTTTTGGAGGAGGGTGGAGCCTTGGACGAACCCATGGCCAAATTGTTGACTATGTTGTGGTGGCCGTCTATCAACGGAGGGGAAGGAGATCCGAGGCGGCGAAGGACGGCATAGCGGGAACAACTCTGGTGCGGTGGAAGGTGGCAATGTTAGAGCAGCAGTGGTGAGGTGTAGAACGGCATGGTTGAACTAGCTTGGGTACGGCGCACGTCGGCGTCCTGGAGGCGGCTCAGCCTCGGCTTCAACTACCAGCCGTGGAGGGCGTTGCAGTTGCGTTTGTAGTGGACGACGATGTCAGGGTATCAGCTCCAGCGTGATGGAGGAGGGCGGCGATTGATCGGTGGGATGGGGCGGTGAACGGAGGACGTCGGGGTTTCGCAGTTGGTGGAGAGGTAGTTTTGGTGCCCACAGAGTACGAATGGGGAATTAGACAGGGGGCAGGGGCGGGGCAAGGGGGCCTAAGGGGGAACCATGTTTCGGTCTGGGACGCGCTTGTTTTTCTAACAGGTGGGACACGCTTGTTTGAAATTTGGAGAAAGTACAAACTTTGCCCCCCTCTTAAATTTTGGACCTACTATGGGTCGGGGACAGGACGTAATCCCAGGTGTCCCAAATAGTGGGTGGGAGCGATTTTAGCCGAGCAAGTGTGTGTTTAGGCGGCCACGGTGTTTGAATATTTTTCGGAGGCGGTTGCGTGGCGTCTAGATGAAGTTACAACCTATAGACATCGGGCCGGTAGGCTTCACGGGTCGGAGGTAGAAAAGTAATTTCCTTCTACCAAACATTGGCCTCACGTGGTCTCGGGCGAGTAAAGACTCTTTTGGCGCTTCGTTCAAAATTTCGAAACAGAAGCAATCACATTTAGAGTCTTGAACTTTGAGGATTGACGAAAATAAACAACCTTAAATTTGACCTTGTATGTTTGAAAACCTCATTAAATTATGTGTTTCTTTTTGAATTTTTGACACTTGAAAATCCTATAACTACGATTATTTTGGAACGGAGGAGTTAAATTTGAATCTATTTTGTACACGACTATATATGCTATTATGTACAAAAGCAGAGCAAAGATTGGTGCCCCCATAATTTAGGTATGATTTACAAATGCCATGATCTCAAATTCAAATAATTGAATGGACTTCATGTTGAATTCAAATTTTTTTAACCACCTTAAGTTGAATTCAAACGTATGCTAGTTCATAGCCAGCTATTTATAATGTTCATTGTGTAACTTGTGTATATATAATGTGCTTTACACACACAACATGAACTATGCTCACGTTAATATTCGAATTGCTAAAGCGATGCATTGTCTAGAGTTCAAAATACTGACTCTATGGATCAATTATGCCGAATAATAACATAGGAATGCTCAAATTCGATAGAATATAGATGTCTGATGGATCAATGACCGTTCCTTACGCGAATTGCAAATATCATGATCCCATCCTAATATTTGGATACAATTTACATTTTTAATCAATGTGTAAATCAATCTTTTACGTGTACTTTCACTCTCCATAGGCCCCTCCTCACACACGCGCTAACTTTCTCTCAGACACATACGCGCACACAGTGTATATCCATCGGTGGTCTCTCACACATGCTCACACACTCTCTCCCAAGGTTTCTTTCTCGCACACATGCTTTCACTAACCTTTACGACTGTTTTCACTAACCTTTATCACAAGGACTCTTCCTCTCACATGCATACACACGCACAATCCCCATCGACCCTTTCTTTATACATAGACCTGCCTACGTGTCTCCTGCACGCACATTATCTTTAGGCTTGTCTCACATTGTCTCCACCTCTCTTCCTAATTGACGAGTATGATTTCAGCAGAGCATTCTATAGGATGCCCCTTAAAGTTAGGTTGGATGAATGGTAATATCAGAGATAAGGGGTTACCTTAGTCTGAGGACCTAGGGTTACAAATCCTAGCCGGCTTTGTCAGTGGACACAGAGTCCATCATGACTCTGGTATCTTTGTCTTGGACGACTAGTCCTCCATGGTTCTCCATGAATGCGTCACGGGCCGACCAATGTGGCGCAGGACGGAACCGAGCCAAGGGCCTCACCTCGGCCCACCGGACCTCACGCGGTGACACACCCTCTACCCCTAGGTCTCGTTATCTTCTGACATCCACACATACTAACACAGACACCACACAAAGTATTTTATCCTCATGCCTCTATCCCCTCCCCCCTTGCATATACACACTTAAGGGCATCTCTCGCCGTGACATCCTATATGTCTCTCTCTCTCTCTAAACCTCTCTCATTTCTCATGCTACCTCTCCCATGTCGCCCCCCGGGCCGGCCCCTCTATCCATGCCTCTCTCTAATACGTAATACATACACATACCCTCTCTAGGACCTGCCAAATACATCAACTACACATTTACACATGTTACATCATGTACCCCATTGATCTAAAAGCCGTCTCTCACTACCGCAGGATGCAGCTAACGCGACAATACGATCAGAGACCCTTTGACGAAACTGTGTGTGATGCATTAATCGCCAACGGGGATGTAAACTGTCAAAAAAGATGCAAAACGTTTGTGATGGCGGAGACATCAAACATGGTTCGGATTTTAGTTACGTGTGCGATGCTGGGCATACGGTTGATCCAGCAGAACTATTTGCGATGAGGTAGAACAACAGAAATGGGCAGCCATATCAATGTGTGTGCGATATACGACACATAGCTCTCGCTCCGATGAACTGTGTGCTACTAGGGAATGCAACAGAAATGGGCAGCCAGATCAAGGTGTGTGTGATATACGACATACGATTCACTCGGACAAACTGTTTTCGATTAGGGAAGAGGACATAAATGGTTCAACTTAACAAGATGTGTGTGATATGCAGGATTTGAGATGAGCCAAAAGAACACAAATGATTCGGGTAAACAAGATGTGTGTGATATGCAGCAAACAGCCCACTCAGATGAACTGTTTGCGATGAAAAATTATAACATAGAAGGTTACTATAGTAAGTTCGTTTGTGATTCTGTTCATACAAAAAACTTTGAAAAATGCAAACTAGTTACTTGCGGTGGCTAGTAGTATCACATACGATGCGTCTACGAGTACTCATGTGCAATGATTAGTAAGTTACACATAATGAACGGCCGCAAGGGTGATATGCTGATCATGGTGTCCGATAAGACCGTCGTCGAAAGGCCACCGGCTCAACCTTTTAGCCTATATTTTATTATAATTGTATGCATAAGTAGTTCGTGAGTGTTTTAGGCCTTGCCGCATGTGGCATTTTAAATTATCCTGAATATGTAAGACAATTATTAATCGTTGCCATTGTAGGCTAAGAACCATCAATAAATTTTGACTTTGTTTCTCGTCACATTGCAGATTACAACGCAATAAGTAATTGCAAATCTGTTCACATGGATCAAACTAATATGAGTTCACACCGATCAAACTAATATGTGTTCACACTTAGCACCGGGCTATAAAAACTACCCAATCAAAAATTACTTCACAGTTCCTCTCCTCATCACCCACAAAACTGATCTTTCATGTCAAGTCGTTCCGCCATGACCGGTAGGAGGAGTTTCGGGTGGACATATAACCAGGAAGCAAAGACCAAGCCCACGAAGGCACTAGAGAGGTCCCGCCACGAAGCGGCAGCCGCAACAGAGATGTCCCGGCACGTCACGGAGCCCTTGAACGAGCTCTCACGGGCACACGAGGGCTCTACATGCGCACTCGCTGCGTCGGTGATCATGATGAGATGGCGTTGCTGAAGTCATTGGTCGGCGACGACGACATTCTCATTGGCCTCATTAAGCAGCAGGAGCTGGTCGACGACTTGATGAAGCTACTCGAGATCAGTGATACCTCGGTTGACAAGGCGACTGGCCTCATCGAGCAACTCATGGGTGATAATGCGAAGCTCGTCAAGGCGCTCGCCGAGAAGGAGGAGGAGGCCGCCGGCTGGAAGATGCTGCATGAACAGAACAGTGCCTCAGGGATAACGCTGACAGCGGTCATCGAGGAACTGATGGGTGACTTGACGAAGCTCCTAATCGAGCGCGAGCAGGAGGTATAGGAATGCGTGGCTGCTTTGAAGCAAAGTTATGAGGAATTGAAGAAGGAGTTGGAGGATGTCGTCGCCCGGCGATCCATCGACGAGTAGAGACAATAGTGACCCAGATCATTGTCTACTATTTCCTTCTTCTCTTGCCCCGGGTCTTCCGGGCATTGCCACATGTGGCATTTTAAATTATCCAGAATATGTAAGACAATTACTATCTACGCCATTGTAAATTTGTCGTCGTATTATCCATTGCCATTTTATTTGTCGTCGTATTATTCGTTGCCCTATGTGGCAATTTTAATTAGGCCGGAATACGAGTTGAAAACACGAACAAAGCAAATGCTGCCATGGGATCACAAGCAAACACCATCCGTCCAGGTGCTTTAATTAACCCATTAATGGAGAAGTTGTGAGCGAGGCAGGGCGGCGGGTGGTGGATGGAGGTCAAAGAGCTCATTTCCCGGTGAGCATGGGCAGACTTGCTGCTCGCACATGTCCCGTCAAGCCTATGAGGTGGACAGGATGCACGCGTCCTGTCGAGCCTGCGCGGCGGACTTCTCGCATGCGTCCCGTCGAGCCTGGATGGCGGACTTCTCGCGCTCGTCCCGTCTAATCAAAACAGCAGCACGCACGCCACCGAGTATGGTTAAATTTTGACACGGTTCATATAATACAACGGTGTCCGGCGGCACCGCGCGCAAAGTTTCCCTCCACATTTCGAATTTTTTGGCCTGCCGCCGAAATATCTACCCCCTTCCCCGGCCCCTTTTCTCCTCGACCATAAGTCACATTTCCCCTATTTCCTCATTCCTTCCTTCCTAAGCTATAGCCGCTTCCTCACTCTCACAGTCTCGCATCCTACCGCCGGGGTCCCCATGGTCTTCTTCAATATGATCTCTCCAGCGGTTCCTCCTCCGACGATGACCCATTCACCACCCGGTTATGCCTCTCTTCTCTCTCTCGGGTTATGACTTGTAATGAAGGGTTTTAACCCGGCGGTCGATTTGAGTTATTTCTTCCTCTTGTAGCTGAATGGAGCGGGGTGGCTGAAGATCTGCCTGCTCATTGTCACCACCAATCTCCATGTGTGAAGCTAGTTGTGTTTGAATCTATGGATAGTGGGAGGAAGTTTCTAGCATGTGCAGAGAAGGTTAGCCCCACTTTCATTGTTACAAATCATTTGTTAGATGTGATTCAGACACTGTCACTATGCTAGGTTATTTTGGGTGTTAAGACAGTGTCACAGTTTGTACCTAGTATCAAAAAATGTTGACATCTCATCAACGGTGCCATTAGAAAATTCTTTGGCACCGCTTCAGCAGTTTGTGTAGCCAACTTTGGTCCACACATCCGAGTAGCCAAGCAGTAAAATACTAAATCTTTATGGCACGAAGGAACTGGGCATCAGATCATGGTGCTCCAGAGTCTGGGTCCTTGATTTTTTTCCACTGCATCGGCTCGCCAGTGTAGGGCACCGGTGCCAAATGTAGCAATAGTTTTCTTTACACCGATTTTGGCATACATAGTGGATGACCTTAGTGCTATTAGTTCTATGTTACTAAATTTGTGCATGTACACACCTATTAGTATCAATTTGCTGTCATCCAAACATGGTCTCTATGCTATTCTGGTTATATTTAGCTTCCTCATAAAATGTTCAATTTGTTATTTAGAGTACCTCACTAAGAACTTGTAGCATTGTTGTAGTTAATTATAGCTTCTGATGTTTCAGAATTTGATTGTTGTCTCAGTAGCAATTAATTCATTTGCACATTGATCTTTTTGAGAAGATATGTCATAATTAACATGTTTCTTCAGTTTTTCAAAATATGTATGGGGTGATTTTCTATGTTTCTAGAAACCCATTACCCCTACAATTGTTACTGATCTAGTTTTAAATATTATAGGATGAACGGAAGTGTTCTTACTTGGAGTGGGTTGATCAAGAGGGGCCACAGTCTTTGAAGATGTGCATAGCAAAGCTCTATAACATGTATGAGGAAGAGAACAGAGGTAGGCTTAGAGAAAGTCTTGTCAACGCTAAAGAATATTTGAAGATGTGGTCTAAAAAGAGGAAGATGGAGAATGAGCTCAGATTGTTTAAATCATACTTTTCTAAGATGGTGTTGGCAAAGGAGGAGCCATAGTCCTAGTTGGCCAGTGCAAAACAGGTTCTTACTGAACTGAAAGCAGAGGTGGATAAGACGAGGCTGGATAATCTTAATTACGGAAATGAATATATTGTTCTTATGAAGGTGAACTAGCCATATGTTGTATTGATATGTCTCCAACGTATCTATAATTTTTGATTGTTCCATGCTGTTATATTATCATTCTTGGATGTTTTACAATCATTTTATAGTCAATTTATAACATTTTTTGGTACTAACCTATTAACATAGTTCCAAGTGCCAGTTGTTGTTTTTTGCATGTTTTTTACATCGCAAGAAATCAATACCAAATGGAGTCCAAACGCAGCGAAATGTTTTGTGGATTTTGTTATGGACCAGAAGAAACCCAATGGGTCGGAGAAGCACCTGGGGGGTGCCCCGAGGGGGGCACACCCCACCAGGGCGCGCATGGGCCCCCAGGCGCGTCCAGGTGGGTTGTGCCCACCTTGGTAGCCTCCCGAACGGCCTCTTTGCTCTATAAATACCCCAATATTCCATAAACCCTAGGAGAGTCTATGAAAATCATTTCCAGCTGCCGCAAGTTCTAGAAACACCAGATCCAATCTAGACACCATCACGGAGGGGTTCATCATGTCCATTGGTGCCACTCCGATGATGCGTGAGTAGTTCTTTGTAGACCTTCGGGTCCGTAGTTAGTAGCTAGATGGCTTCCTCTCTCTCTCTCTCTCTCTCGTTTGATTCTCAATACAATTGTCTCTTGGAGATCCATATAATGTAATTCTTTTTGTTATGTGTCTGTTGGGATTCGATGAACTTTGAGTTTATGATCAGATCTATCTCTTTTTATCCATGAAAGTTATTTGAGTCTTCTTTGATCTCTTATATGCATGATTGCTTATAGCCTCGTATTTCTTCTCTCATATATGGGTTTTTTTGGCCAACTTGATCTATTTATCTTGCAATGGGAAGAGATCCTTCGTGATGGGTTTGATCTTACGGTGCTTGATCCCAGTGACAGAAGGGGAACCGACACGTATGTATCGTTGCCATTAAGGATAACAAGATGGGTCTATTTCTACATAAATAGATATTATCTACATCATATCATCGTTCTTATTGCATTACTCCATTGCTCCATCAACTTAATAAACTAGATGCATGCTGGACAGCGGTCGATGTGTGGAGTAATAGTAGTAGATGCAGGCAGGAGTCGGTCTACTAATCTTGGACGTGATGCCTATATAATGATCATTGCCTGGATATCATCATGATTATTTTAAGTTCTATCAATTTCCCAATAGTAATTTGTTTACCCACTGTTTGCTATTTTTCTCGAGAGAAGCCACTAGTGAAACCTACGGCCCCCAGGTCTCTTCTTTATTATATTTGCCTTTGCGATCTATTTTCCTTTGCTTTTATTTTTCAGATCTATTAAATCAAAAATACAAAAATACCCTGCTTTAATTTATTCTTATTTATTTTTATCTCGCGTTCCCGCGCGATCTGTCTATCAAATTATTACAACTTTCTCATGTCCGTTTGCCAATTTCTGGCGACGTTACCCGAAAGGGATTGACAACCCCTTCAATACGCCGGATTGCGAGTATTTGTTATTTGTGTGCAGGTGTCGTTCACATAGTGTTGCGCGGTTCTCCTACTGGTTCAATAACCTTGGTCTCATCACTGAGGGAAATACCTACCATTGATGTGCTGCACATCCCTTCCTCTTTCGGGAAATACGAACGTACTTCTAGCAGACATCATGTACTATGCTGTTTTCAGGTAGCTATCGTACTGTGATGTTAAAATAAATTTATGTGCATGATATGAAATTGGCAAATAATTTTTCAATATGAAATGTGAATTTGCATAATACTGAAATTATTAATTGTAAACTAATAAACCTACTAAATGGGTCATGGAACTTTGGAAACGGTTCTAGCAGTAAAAGCGCTTGTGATGGATAGCCCAATGCCATATAGTTTTCTTCATCAAATCATGTGTGATGTAGTTGAATAAAAGCAAATGGTTAACCGGGGCAGAGGGTATGTGATAGTTACACCTATCACACACAAGGCTATACATAAAACTGCGTGGGATGTATATACGAACGGAAACGTTTTCCCTGGATTGACTGTGTGGGGTGTACATATGAACGGAAACGTTTTCCTTAAATTGACTGTGTCGGATGTACATAAGAATAGAAATGTATTCCTTGGATTGACTATGTGGAATGTACATAACAAACGGAAATGTTTGTTTATGACTGATTGTGTGGGATGTACTTACGACCGAAACCGATTGGGCATGTATAACCGTATTTGATCGCTCGCCCATCGCACGTGACCGGAGGGCCTATCCCCAATGGTTTCTGGGTCATGTCGGAAGGACCCCCTATCGTAGTCACTCAGATGGCGGCGGATCAAAATGCCATCGCGGAAAGGGATTAAAAACCGTTTGTATAGCACCTCGCTGTACCAGTGCGTGTGTGACTGAAGGACCTATCGCCGACGGTTTCTGCATCGTGTGGGAAGGACCCCCTATCGCACACATAGGCAAGGCGACGGTTTAAAACTCCATCACGGAAAGGGGGTAAAAACCATTTGTATAGCACGTCGCTGCACTAGTGATGGGGATTAAATTTTTGTCCAAGATAGCTGCCAATAGATTTCAAGAGTTCATTATGGATTGTATTCATAAAAATCAATATGGGTTCATTAAACCGGGACTATTCAGGATTGCATTGGTTGGATTCTAGAATATCTACACCAGTGTCTTCATTCCAAATGACCCATTTTAATTCTTAAGTTGGATTTTTATAAGGCTTTTGATTCCATTGACCATTCCGCCATCATTTAAATAAAGAAGCACAAAGGCTTTAATAGCAAACAGATCAATTGGATAAATGTGTTACTATCTACTGGGACATCCCAGTGCTTCTTTATGGTGTGCCTAGCAAGCAGTTTATGTCTAAGAAGGGTGTTAGGCAAGGTGATACCATATCTCCTTTGTGTTTTGTGCTAGCAGCTGATGTCTGGCAGTCTATTGTCAATAATATGCATCTCAGAGGAGAGCTTGAACTCCCCATTCCATGTCATGACAAATATTACCCTCTTGTTCAATATGCTGATGATACTCTTATCATTGTGCCTGCTAATGAGCATCAGTTGTTAACTTTGAAAATGACGCTTCTAGTATTTTCTCTGTCCATTGGGTTGGATGTCAATTATAACAAGTCTTCAATGATCCCTATTAATGTAACTCGGGAGGAAACAAATAGGATTTCTTCTATTTTGGATGTCAGGTGGGGAAGATGCCTTTCACATACCTTGGTCTTCCTATTGGCATTACAAGGACAAGAATTGTTGATCTGATGCCTTTGGTCGACTGTATGGAGAGGAGAATGACTACTGGCTCTTCTTTCCTTGCTCAATGTGGAAGGCTGCAATATTTGAACTCTGCTTTGTTATCGTTGCCCATCTTCTTTCTATGCAGATTGTATATTCCTCCTGGTATTTTGAAGCAACTTCGAAGAATTCAGAGACAATGTTTGTGGAGGAAAAATAATCAAGAGCTCGCCCCTTCCCCTATAGCTTGGGATTTAATCTACAGGCCCAAAAATAAAGGAGGTCTGGGTATTCCAAATCTTGGAATTTAGAATGTTGCCCTGTTACTTAAACATGTCCATAAGTTTTTGAACAAAGTTGACATTCCTTGGGTCCATCTCATATGGAATTCATACTATCATGGACTTGTTCCTCAAGGAGTTGCACCTTGTAGCTCAGTCTGGTGGAGAGATATACTCAAGCTGGTTGATCAATTCAGAGAGGTGTCTTGGGTGGAGGTCCATCAAGGGGACTCAGCTCTTTTTTGCTTGGACAAATGGAAGCTTGGGACTCAGTTTTGCCATTGCAAAATAGATTTCCCAGGTTGTTTTCTTATTCTAAGGACACAATGGTATCTGTGAAGGATGTCCTTGAGTGTGAGAATCTTACATCTTGGTTCAATCTGCCCCTATCTGAGCAAGCCTTTCAGGAACTATTTTGTTTGGAATCATTGTTACAGAATCATGATAGACAACCTGGTTTGAGGGATGGCTGGTACTGGCATGGCACTCATAAGCCTTACACCCACAAAACATTCTACTCCTTCATCCACTCCAATCTGACCTTCAATCCTTTGCTCAATGGGTCTGGGCCAGTTCTTGTACCATGAAAATGAAGGTTTTTTCCTGGATGCTAATTATGGGCAGATTAAGCACCAAGGATATGGTGGAAAGGAGATATTGGCATATTGATGATGGGGTAAACTGTGTGTTGTGTCCCATTCAATCCAGGGTAGATAGGGACCATTTGTTCTTTAACTGCATTTTCAGCTAGAGTTTGGAATTACCTTCACATTGATTGGTTTAATGGAAAGTATATGGGTGCAATTGTTGTGAATGCTAGGAGGAATTTTAACAAACCTTTCTTTGCTAAACTAGTTTTTCATGCTTGCTAGAATATTTGGCTAATTGGAAATGCAAAGGTGTTCAGACATGAAATACCTAGCTTTATCCATTGGAGGGGGGATTTGGATTTCATTCAAGACTTGTCCCTTCTTTCTCATAGAGTTAAGTCTAGGTTCAAGGAGGGGCTTGTTAGATGGGTGACCTTTCTACCTCCTTGATTTCCCTTCTTCTTGTCTTTAGGTCTTTAGCCGCTTCTTCTTTTCTTTGGGTTACTTTTGGTAACCTTTGTAAATATTCTATACTTTGAATGAATAAACTGCAGGCTGTGGGGGTTTTCGCTACAATAACCAATCAAAAATAGATATAGTGGACTCTTTATGGCATAACTTTGGTTTTAGGATTTGGATGCACAAGCAGTATTTCTGCTAAGTATAAGGGAAGGCTAGCAATAGACTAGGAAGGGACCAAGTAGAGAGCGACAATGGTCATAATCATGCATTTCGAATAACCAACATTGAATGATAGCATGGTGAGGATATAAACATGTTGAGCATAACTACCATAGAATCGAGATTGATTTTGAATCAATTACATACGTGAACAATGAGCATATGCCAAGTCAAGCCACTTACATTCTTCGTAGGAGGATACCATACTAACATACCACATCATAATCAATTTAATACATGTTAACACCCATGATACCATATTATCAACTCCTAACTAATTAATAATGGCATAAGAAAACATGAACTCTAATTATCATTACACACATGTTTATCCATGATATGTGGAAAGAAAATCAGTCACATAAACATATGCACAAAATAAAAACTAGTAGGGTTCATATAAGCTATTCTTCACCACGACCACTTCATGAAATCAACGTCATTATTTCCTTTCACTTCCATGATTGAATGATGTGAATGTCGGGTTTCGGTTCTGCAGACCCTTGAGAGGTTCGAACTCTGGGGTGCGTGCGAAGAACTCAACCTCCCCAATCAGCCTACTCGCCAATCTCTCGGCCTAGCTCGACGAACAAGAGGGAAACAAGACACAACAATTTACCCAGGTTCGGGCCACCTTGCGGTGTAAAACCCTACTCCTTCTTTGTGGTGGATTGTCCTCGAGGGGCTGGTGATGAACTAGTACAGTGGGAGAACAACCTCGGGAGGAGGCGTGTTCTTGAGATGGTGGGGAGATGATGATATCTAGGATCCGGATCCGTTCTATGGTGGTGGCTAAGCCCTATTTATAGTGGCCTTGGTCCTCTTCCCAAAATGAAGGCAGGAAGGGTTCCCACAATGGCAAATTTCGAAGGGAGACAACTATTACATGCTATCCTGACAAAAGTAGTCTTCGCCTGCAAAAGCCTCTGGTCGTGACGCCTTGGTGTGCTCGGCGATGACCTCCATCCTGCCGTCCTGGCGGTCTTGGTCTCGTTGCACCGGAATGGAAACCTTTGGCTGATTCCTCGTGACTCCGCGTCTGCGCTTGCCTCCTTAGCACCAAAGAGGAAACTGGTATACTGCGCTCGCTAGCGCCCGCCTGGCCTTGGTCGTCATGGCTCACGTCATCCGAACCTCGTGAGGCGAGGCTTGCATAGAAATCTTCGCTCCTTGGGAGCCAGCCTGAGGAGGCCGCTCCTCGTGGAGGTCTTGGTGTCGTCCACCTCGCGAGGCTTGGCCCCTCGCGAGGGTCTTGGGTTGTTGATGCTGAAGCTGGGTCATACCAGGCCGTTGGTGAGCCACGCCGTGGGCCACAGGCAGGCAAGTCTGGGTACCCCCGTTCCCAGAACACCGGTAGTAGCCCCCGGGCCCAAGGCACGCTCGAACTTGGCTTCGAGGTGAAGCCACGAGGCAAGTGCGGAGTGCCGCAGGCCCTAACCGCCTGCGGCCTTGGTTGACGCATGGCGATTGATGGGACGTTGGCATCTCCGCTTCCCCATGTAGCCTCGGCAACTGTTCTAGTCTGACAAAAAGGCTAGTGCTTGGTGCAGAGCCTTCATTGCCTTTCCTTCATCTTGCTCTAGATCCCTTTCTTCCTTTGCTCCAAGCGCTTCCAGATCCGCTGAATCCTTCCCCTGAACTTGTCACCGATGGCCACTGACAAGGCGAAACCTTCGGGTTCGGCTACGCTCCTGACTTCTTGGTTCGAGCCAGCCCTAAGCGCATCCACCATCGCAAAACGGAAGCACCTCGCCACCGTGCTCCCGCTGACGGCGGGCGATGGCTATGAGGGGGGAGAGACGATGCTCCAGGTTGGCTCCACCAAGCCGACAGCCTTGGGTAACACCTTCTACCCCTTCTTCCTGCACAACATCCTTGCTGGGTCGGTTCCCCCTTTCTCTAGTTTCTTCTACGCCATCCTCCACCTTTACGCGCTCCACGCCCTCCATCTTCATCCCAAATCCATTCTCCTCCTGTCGATCTTCGCCTTCTACTGCGAGGCGTTCGTGGGGGTGATGCCGTCCGTTGCGCTGTTTTCCACTTCTTCTACCTTCGGATAACCGGCGGCCAGTGCTCGTGGTGTGCCAGCTTCATCACGGCCAATGGCAGCAACGCGATCTCTCGGGCCGAGAAGAAGGTGAAAGTCTTCCAAAGCAAGTGGAACTTCATGGAAGCCAAGTGCTCCCACGACCGACTGGAGCTCACTACTGCATGATGCTACTAACGCGACACTTCGATCAGAGACCCTTCGAGAAACTGTGTGTGATGCCATAATCGCAAACGGTTCTGTATGAAAACCGTCAAAAACATATAAAATGTTTGCGATGATGGATGCGTCAAACACGGTTCAGGTTTTAGTTGCGTGTGCGATGAAGGGCATACGGTTCAGTTCAATTAACTGTTTGCGTTGAGGAGGAACAAAAGAAACGGGCAGCTAGATGAAGGCGTGTGCGATACACAGCATACGGTTCACTCGGATGAACTGTTTGTGATTAGGCAACACAAAAGAAACGGGCAGCCAGATGAAGGTGTGTGCGATATACAGCATACGGTTCACTCGGATGAACTGTTTGTGATTAGGCAACACAAAAGAAACGGTCAGCCAGATCAAGGTGTGTGGGATATACGGCATGCGGTTCACTCACATGAACTGTTTGTGTTGACACAAGAGTACATAAACGGTTCAACTTAACAAGACGTGTGTGTTGTGCGATGAGATTGCATGCGGTTCACTCGACCCTTGTCGTCAGTGTGTGACCTCTGTGGCAACTGTTCGCTCCCCAGGCACCTCTTCGTGTACCATGGCAACCGTCCACCGACTCTTCTCCTTTCCCTCTCGATTTGGAACTGCTGTGGCATGCTAGCTCTTCCTCCCTCCTCCATTTTCCTTCACCCTTCCTTCTGCCATTGTTTGATCGTCTTCTCCATGGAGGGAACGAGCCGGAAACGACCCTGTTATTCTTGCCCCGATCTGAATGATGACGCAGTGGAGGAACTCATTGATCGATGTGACGTCATCACCTCGGCTAGCATGGCAGGTTCGTTCAAGACCATTCTCGACTCAACTAATAACATCATTACAAGGAACCCAAGGGTTCATGAGCGGTTTGATCACCCCTATCTTCTTCACTATGACCCTACTGACTGGCGCGAGGACAAGGGAAGCCTCGCCTTGTGTAAGTTGATGCAGCTTGATAATGATACATATGATGTTAAGATGCCATCGCTTGACGGAAAGGCTTGGGTAGGCGCAAATGGAGATTGGGTTGTTTATATTGGGTACAACTACGAGTGGGAACTTGTGAATGTGTACACTCATCACTGGGTTCCACTTCGAAAAATCTCAGATGAGTGCCTAAAGGTTGAGTACACCGATATTCTACGTGAGTTCAAATACGATCATGCTGACTGTCGTCTACGGAAGATAGCAATTTGTCGAGTTCTCAACCTCTCTTGGGGTTATTGGAATGCTTATGTTGTCGCTATCTTTGACAAGCTTGTTGCAGTCCTTCATGGTTTGACTCGATGGATATTGCTCAAAAATCAGTTTGTATACATAGATGAGTACTGATGCAATTCAATACGAGGATCTTGTGTTTGCTGCCACCACTCGTGGCATTGTTTTTGCATGGAATCCTCATAATTTTAGTATGTTTGTCTTCCACCGTAATTATAATTGTTTCATCCACATGCATGCGGGTTAGCTAGTTTCCCTTTACTAATTAACCTTCTTGTGTTTCCAAGGTCCTGTGAACATTCCACCACCTATACTTGAAAATTTTATGCACGAGCATGAGGACGAGCAGGACCCATATACTCAGTGGCGCTTGGCAACTTATTCCGATGGATCACCTCTTCTTGTCTGTATACGGGGCACTACTGGTGTTACTAAGTAAG
Source organism: Triticum urartu (assembly GCF_003073215.2). Taxonomy (NCBI): domain Eukaryota; kingdom Viridiplantae; phylum Streptophyta; class Magnoliopsida; order Poales; family Poaceae; genus Triticum; species Triticum urartu. Next base: position 396,700,931 of record NC_053027.1, on the reverse strand, counting down.
CAGGTGTTGTCTCGTATGGTCGCACTCTCTGGACCTATTCCAACATCCGTTGCAGGGTATTCGGGATGGATACTGGTGTACTAGCGCCAACACCTTCTCCCTGGTTCAGTATTGAAAGTCTTGGAGGAAACTCGCTCTTCCTTGGACAAAACTATCCAATGATGGTGGAAGGCGATCCAGCTGCTGTTGACACAACGTTACTACCATTTATGAGAAGAAACTGTATCTATACCTCAGACATTACTATGCTTCCCTACCATCCCAATATGGGTATTGAAATAGGCCGCTTTAGCCTAGATGATCAGTCCTGCGTTGGTCTCGAGATTGACAGTAGCTGGCCCTTCCCAGAGAAACACTTCTGGTTCAAAGCAAGTGTTTCCAACACTGACGAGTGGTTGAGCTGAAGTTCATTTCATCGCTTTGTTATTTGTTGTGTGAGAAAAACTTTACTAGAATGTTTTGTTGGAAATGATCTATAATCCAACGTGTATCCTCGTTGTCGTTGTGGGTTGATGACTTGTTGTATGTAATCAAAGGTACATTTGCATGTGCGTCCATGAACTCACGCCTGCTAGTGCTGTCCATATGAACAGTGCTAGTGATTTTAGTTGCAAAAATTAGATAGTGCTAGTGATTTGTAGCTGCATATTTTGACAAATCGCAATGTTACAAGGTTGAAAAATGGCAATGTTACTAGATAAACAAATGTCAATCTTTCCAGTTTGAGAAATGGCAACATACCCAAAATGACAGATATGCAAATCTTACCCAATTGTTTGTACGTGGTTGCACACGGATCATGCAAAACAACCGTTTGTGTTGAAGGGATGCAGAAATCCTGCTCGGCACATTTTCCCTTGGCTTCCTGGGGAAGCTGTCGGTTTGCATACGGGTGTTCTAACTAAAATGTTTGCGATGAGTGTTTTATATTTAAAAACCGTTGACGTTTTTTCAAAAGAAAATCGTTTGATAAGTCTGTACATTAAGGGAGAAAAATAAAAGTTCGTTCAAACCATATCTTTCATTCAGTCACACCGCAAATTTATATTCATATGATCGAGAATTTGAGATACAGTATTAAACCCCAAAAAACTATATCCGGCGGTAGCGGAGGCGACGTGCCGCGCCGTCATTGTCGTTGTCGTCCTCCGGGACGCCGTTATTGAAGTCTTCAAGGCAGCACAAAATGTTCTTCACTTGTAAATCAAACATCATGTCATCGCGCGATCCACGGGCGGGGCACGGGAGGACGGCAACTGGCACCGCTGGGAGGTAGCGGTCGACGACAGCGTCCCATGCTGCTGAGGGGGGCGCACGGGCACGGGCGCGGCCGGTGCAGCCAAATGCACGGGGACCGACGCCGCGGCGGGTGGAGGGGCGCGCACGGGCGCGGCAGATGCAGCCAAACGCACGGGGCCCGGTGGCATGGTGAGTGGAGGGGCGCGCACGGGCACGGGCGCTGGCGCTGGCATGTACACGAGCTCGCGCGGGTCCGCAGAGATCTCGCTGACGCCCACGGCTTCCAGCTCTACGATAGTGCTCGGCGACTAACCTGTCAATGCTACGGGGATGGTCGCTGGCGCGGGTGCGTGGATGGGAGCTGCGACAGGAGCGGGGGCAGCAACTACCACGGCCAGCTTGTTCTGGGCCATGTCCATGAGGCCCCATTCCTCCTTATTTTCTATCTCCTCCGACTCAGAGTCGACTTCACCAAACTTGATGACTAGTGGTAGATGATCATTCTGCGCCATGGCGGTGGAGGTCTGTGGGGGGGGGAATGGGAGGCGAACAGTAAAGCTCAGGCGCCATTAATGGAGAGGAAGGCGGGCGGCCATGGAAGTCAAAGGGCTTGCTTCCGAGTGAGCCTGCACAGCGTAAAGCTCACACGCTTCTGATACATCTCCAACGTATCTATAATTTTTGATTGTTCCATGCTATTATATTATCTGTTTTGGATGTTAATGGGCTTTATTTTACAATTTTATATTATTTTTGGGACTAACCTATTAACCCATGTCCCAGTGCATTTTGTTGTTTTTTGCCTATTTCAGTGTTTCGCAGAAAAGGAATATCAAACAGAGTCCAAACAGAATGAAACCTTTGGGAGCGTGATTTTTGGAACAGACGTGATCCAGAGGACTTGGAGTGGACGTCAAGAAACGGATGATGTGTCCACGAGGCAGGGGGCGTGCCTACCCCCTGGGCGCGCCCTACCCCCTCATGGGCCCCTCATGGCTCTACCGACCTACTTCTTCCTCCTATATATGTTCACATACCCCGAAAACATCCAGGAGCACCACGAAACCCTATTTCCACCACCACAACCTTCTGTACCCAAGAGATCCCATCTTGGGGCCTTTTCTGGAGCTCCGCGGAGGGGGCATTGATCACGGAGGGCCTCTACGTCAACTCCAAGGCCCCTCCGATGATGTGTGAGTAGTTTACTTCAGACCTTCGGGTCCATAGTTATTAGCCACATGGCTTCTTCTCTCTATTTGGATCTCAATACAAAGTTCTCCTTGATCTTCTTGGAGATCTATTTAATGTAACTCTTTTTGCGGTGTGTTTGTCGAGATCCGATGAATTGTGGGTTTATGATCAAGTCTATCTATGAACGATATTTGATTCTTCTCTGAAATCTTTTACGCATGATTGGCTATCTTTGCAAGTCTCTTCGAATTATCAGTTTGGTTTGGCCTACTAGATTGATCTTTCTTGCAATGGGAGAAGTGCTTAGCTTTGGGTTCAATCTTGCGGTGCTCGATCCCAGTGACAGAAAGGGAAACGACACGTATTGTATTGTTGCCATCGAGTGGGGTTTATATCATATTGCTTGAGTTTATCCATCTACATCATGTCATCTTACCAAAGGTGTTACTCTGTTCTTATGAACTTAATACTCTAGATGCATGCTGGATAGCGGTTGATGTGTGGAGTAATAGTAGTAGATGCAGGCAGGAGTCGGTCTACTTGTCACGGACGTGATGCCTATGTACATGATCATGCCTATATATTCTCATAATTATTCGCTTTTCTATCAATTGCTCGACAGTAATTCATTCACCCACCGTAATACTTATCCTATCTTGAGAGAAGCCACTAGTGAAACCTATGGCCCCCGGGTCTATTTTCCATCATATAAGTTTCCAATATATTTTACTTTGCAATCTTTACTTCAATCTATATCATAAAAATACCAAAAATATTTATCTTATCATTATTATCTCTATCAGATCTCACTCTTGTAAGTGACCGTGAAGGGATTGACAACCCCTTTATCGCATTGGTTGCGAGGTTCTTATTTGTTTGTGTAGGTACGAGGGAATTGCGTGTGGCCTCCTACTGGATTGATACCTTGGTTCTCAAAAACTGAGGGAAATACTTACGCTACTTTGTTGCATCACCCTTTCCTCTTCAAGGGAAAACCAACGCAGTGTTTAAGAGGTAGCAAGAAGGATTTCTAGCGCCGTTGCCAGGGTGTCTACGCACAAGTCAATACATACCAAGTACCCATCACAAAGTCTTATCCCTCGCATTACATTATTTTCCATTTGCCTCTCGTTTTCCTCTCCCCCACTTCACCCTTTCCATTTTATTCGCCCTCTTTTGTCGTTCCCCTTCTCTTTTCTAGTTTACCTCTTTTTGCTTGTCTCTTGTTTGCTTGTGTGTTGGATTGCTTGCTCGTCACGGTGGCTCAAGATAATACTAAGTTGTGTGACTTTTCCAATACCAATAATAATGATTTTATTAGCACTCCGATTGCTCCTCTTACCGATGTCGAATCTTGTGAAATTAATGCTGCCTTGCTGAATCTTGTCATGAAAGATCCGTTTTCCGACCTTCCTAGTGAAGATACCGCTACCCATCTAAACAACTTCATTGATTTGTGCGATATGGAAAATAAGAAAGATGTGGATAATGATATTGTTAAACTGAAGCTATTCTTGTTTTCTCTTAGAGATCATGCTAAAACTTGGTTTCGTCTTTGCCTAAAAATAGTATCGATTCGTGGAATAAGTGCAAAGATGCTTTTATCTCGAAGTATTTTCCTCCCGCTAAAATCATCACTCTTCGAAACGACATTATGAATTGTAAGCAACTTGATCATGAACATGTTGCAGAACCTTGGGAGAGGATGAAATTAATGATATGTAATTTCCCTACACATGGTTTGAATCTTTGGATGATTATACAAATTTTATATGCTGGATTGAACTTTGCTTCTAGAAATCTTTTAGATTCGGCCGCGGGAGGCACTTTTATGGAAATCACTTTAGGAGAAGCTACTAAACTCCTAGATAATATTATGGTTAATTATTCTTAATGGCATACTGGCAGATCTACTAATAAAAGGTGCATGCTATAGAAGAAATCAATGTTTTGATTGGGAAGATGGATGAACTTATGAAATTGTTTGGTAATAAAAGTGTTTCTTCTGATCCTAATGATATGCCTTTTTCTAGTTTGATTGAGAATAATAATGAATCTATGGATGTGAATTTTGTTGGTAGGAACAATTTTGGTAATAACGCATATAGAGATAATTTTAATCCTAGGTCGTTTCCTAGTAATTCCTCTAATAATTAAGGTAATTCCTACAACAATTCTTATGGATATTATAATAAGATGCCCTCTGATCTTGAATCTAATATTAAAGAATTTATTAGTTCGCAACCTAAAAATAGTATCGATTCATGGAATAAGTGCAAAGATGCTTTTATCTCGAAGTATTTTCCTCCCGCTAAAATCATCACTCTTCGAAACGACATTATGAATTTTAAGCAACTTGATCATCAACATGTTGCACAAGCTTGGGAGAGGATTAAATTAATGATACGTAATTTCCCTACACATGGTTTGAATCTTTGGATGATTATACAAATTTTATATGCCGGATTGAACTTTGCTTCTAGAAATCTTTTAGATTCGGCAGCGGGAGGCACTTCTATGGAAATCACTTTAGGAGAAGCTACTAAACTCCTTGATAATATTATGGTTAATTATTCTCAATGGCATACTGAAAGATCTACTAATAAAAAGGTGCATGCTATAGAAGAAATCAATGTTTTGAGTGGGAAGATGGATGAACTTATGAAATTGTTTGCTAATAAAAGTGTTTCTTCTGATCCTAATGATATGCCTTTTCTACTTTGATTGAGAATAATAATGAATCTATGGATGTGAATTTTGTTGGTAGGAACAATTTTGGTAATAACGCATATAGAGGTAATTTTAATCCTAGGCCGTGTCCTAGTAATTCCTACAACAATTCTTATGGAAATTATAATAAGATGCCCTCTTATTTTGAATCTAATATTAAAGAATTTATTAGTTCGCAAAAGAGTTTCAATGCTTTGATTGAAGAAAAATTGTCTAAGATTGATGAGTTGGCTAGGAACATGGATAGAATTTCTCTTGATGTTGATTCTTTGAAACTTAGATCTATTCCATCTAAGCATGATATCAATGAGTATCTCAAAGCTATGAGAATTTCCATTGATGAGTGCAAAGAAAGAACCGCTAGGAAGCGTGCTAAAAAAGATAGCTTTGTGAAAGCATGTTCTTCTAGTTTCCATGATAATAAAGATGAAGATCTAAAAGTTATTGATATGTCCCTTATTAAATGTTTGTTTTGCAATATGAATCTTGCTAATTATGGGACTAGAGATGAGTCAACTTTAATTACAAGGCATCCCGATGGTTCAGAGTTTTTAGTTCTTGATGCAAAAAATGATAAAAGTGGGATTGGAGAGGTCAAAACTTTAAATAGTAACGAACCCACTATCTTGGATTTCAAGGAATTTAATTATGATAATCGTTCTTTAATAGATTGTATTTCCTTGTTGCAATCCGTGCTAAATTCTCTGCATGCTTATAGCCAAAATAAAGCTTTTACTAAACATATCGTTGATGCTTTAATGCAATCTTATGAAGAAAAGCTTGAATTGGAAGTTTTTATCCCTAGAAACTTCATTATGAGTGGGAACCTCCTACTAAAATTAAGATTAAAGATCATGAATGCTTTGCTTTATGTGATTTGGGTGCTAGTGTTTCCATGATTCCTAAAACTTTGTGTGATTTGCTAGGTTTATGTGACTTTGATGTTTGTTCTTTGAACTTGCATCTTGTGGATTCCACCATTAAGAAACCTATGGGAAGAATTAATGATGTTCTTATTGTTGAAAATTGGAATTATGTGCCTGTAGATTTCATTGTTCTTGATATAGATTGCAATCCTACATGTCCTATTATTCTTGGTAGACCTTTCCTTAGAACGATTGGTGCAATTATTGATATGAAGGAAGGGAATATTAGATTCCAATTTCCGTTAAGGAAGGGCATGGAACACTTTCCTAGAAATAAAATTAAATTACTATATGAATCTATTACGGGAGCTACTTATGGATTGCATACCAAAGATGATAATACGTAGATCTATCCTTGCTTTTATGCCTAGCTAGGGGCGTTAAACGATAGCGCTTGTTGGGAGGCAACCCAATTTTATTTTTGTTTCTTGCTTTTTGATTCTGTTTAGTAATAAATAATTCATCTAGCCTCTGTTTAGATGTGGTTTTATGCTTTTAATTAGTGTTTGTGCCAAGTAGAACCTTTGGGAAGACTTGGAGAGAGTCTTTGCGATCTTGCTGTAAAAAACAGAAAGTTTAGCGCTCACGAGATTTGTTGCCTTTTTTACTGGAGAGTTCTATTTAGTTAATTCTTATTGCAGATGATTAATACATAAATTTCTCACGTCCAGCAATTTATTTTAGAATTTTTGGGATTCCAGAAGCATTCGTAACCTACTGATTACTACAGACTGTTCTGTTTTTTTGACAGATTCTGTTTTTCGTGTGTTGTTTGCTTATTTTGATGAATATATGGCTAGTAATAGAGTTTATGAACCATAGAAAAGTTGTAATACAGTAGGTTTGACACAAATATATATAAAGAATGAGTTCATTACAGTACCTTGAAGTGGTGGTCTGTTTTCTTTTACTAACGGAGCTCACGAGATTTTCTATTTAGTTTTGTGTTGTGAAGTTTTCATGTTTTGGGAAAAGATTTGATGGATTATGGAACAAGGAGTGGCAAGAGCCTAAGCTTGGGGATGCCCAAGGAAAAATTCAAGGACAACCAAAAGCCTAATCTTGGGGATGCCCCGGAAGGCATCCCCTCTGTCGTCTTCGTCCATCGTTAACTTTACTTGGAGCTATATTTTTATTCGCCAGATGATATGTGTTTTCCTTGGAGTGTCTTGTATGATTTGAGTCTTTGATTTTTAGATTACCACAATAATCCTTGCTGTACACACCTAATGGGAGACACACACATGAATTAGAATTTATTAGAATACTCTATGTGCTTCACTTATATCTTTTGAGTTGGGTAATTTTTGCTCTAGTCCTTCACTTATATCTTTTAGAGCACGGCGGTGGTTTTATTTTATAGAAATAATTGATCTCTCATGCTTCACTTATATCATTTTGAGAGTCCTTTAGAACAGCATGGTAATTCACTTTGGTTATAAATTTTAAATGCTAAGAGAAGTTGGATGCTTGATAGTTGTTTTGAGATATAAAGGTGGTAATATTAGAGGTGTGCTAGTTGAGTAATTGTGAAATTGATGAATACTTGTGTTGAAGTTGGCAAGTCCCATAGCATGCATGTATGGTAAACGTTGTATGACAAATTTGAAGCGCGGGGTGTTCTTTGATTGCTTTCCTTATGAGTGGTGGTCGGGGATGAGCGATGGTCTTTTCCTACCAATCCATCCCCCTAGGAGCATGCACGTAGTGCTTGCTTTTCATGACTTGTAGATTTTTGCAATAAGTATGTGAGTTCGTTATGTCTAATGTTGAGTCCATGGATTATACGCACTCTCACCCTTCCATCATTGCTAGCCTCTTCGGTACCGTGCATTGCCCTTTCTCACCTTGAGAGTTGGTGCAAACTTCGCCGGTGCATCCAAACCCCGTGATATGATACGCTCTATCACACATAAGCCTCCTTATATCTTCCTCAAAACAGCCACCATACCTACCTACTATGGCATTTCCATAGCCATTCTGAGATATATTGCCATGCAACATTCCACCGTTCCATTTATTATGACACGCATCATCATTGTCATATTGCTTTGCATGATCATGTAGTTGACATCATATTTTTGGCAAAGCCACCATGCTTAATTTCTCATACATGTCACTCTTGATTCATCGCAATCCCGGTACACCGCCGGAGGCATTCACATAGAGTCATATTTTGTTCTGAGTATCGAGTTGTAATTCTTGAGTTGTAAGTAAATAGAAGTGTGATGATCATCATTAGAGCATTGTCCCATGTGAGGAAAGGATGATGGAGACTATGATTCCCCCACAAGTCGGGGTGAGACTCCGGACGAAAAAAAGAGGCCATAAAAAAAGAGAAAAGAAGTCCCAAATAAAAAAAAGATTGAAAAAGAGAGAAGGGACAATGTTACTATCCTTTTTCCACACTTGTGCTTCAAAGTAGCACCATAATCTTCGTGATGGAGAGTCTCTTTTTTGTCACTTTCATATACTAGTGGGAATTTTTCATTATAGAACTTGGCTTGTATATTCCAATGATGGGCTTCCTCAAATGCCCTAGGTCTTCGTGAGCAAGCAAGTTGAATGCACACCCACTTAGTTTCTTTGATGAGATTTCATATATTTATATCTCTAGTGCATCAGTTGCATGGCAATCCCTACTCCTTGCATTGACATCAGTCGGTGGGCATCTCCATAGCCCATTGATTAGCCTCATCAATGTGAGACTTTCTCCCTTTTTGTCTTCTCACACAACCTCAATCATCATATTCTATTCCACCCATAGTGCTATGTCCATGGCTCGTGCTCATATATTGTGTAAAAGTTGAAAGAGTTTGAAAAGGCTAAAGTATGAAACAATTGCTTGGCTTGTCATCGGGGTTGTGCATGATGGGAGCATTTTGTGTGACGAAAATGAAGCATGGCAAAACTATATGACATTGTAGGGATAGGTTTTCTTTGGCTATGGTATTTTGATAAAACATCATTGCTTGATTAGCATACTTATAGTATTAGTATTTTTATGTCAACAATAAACTTTTATCTTGAATCTTTCGAATCTGAACATTCATGCCACAATAGAGAAAAATACATTGAAGAACATGCTAGAAAGCATTCCACATCAAAAAATATGTTTTTTTTATCATTTACCTACTCGAGGACGGCAGGAATTAAGCTTGCGGATGCTGATACGTCTCCAACATATCTATAATTTTTGATTGTTCCATGCTATTATATTATCTGTTTTGGATGTTAATGGGCTTTATTTTACACTTTTATATTATTTTTGGGACTAACCTATTAACCCAAGGCCCAGTGCAAATTGTTGTTTTTTTGCCTATTTTAGTGTTTCACAGAAAAGGAATATCAAACGGAGTCCAAACGGAATGAAACCTTCGGGAGCGTGAGTTTTGGAACAAACGTCATCCAGAGGACTTGGAGTGGACGTCAAAAAACGGACGAGGTGTCCACGATGCAGGGGGGCGCGCCCTCCCCCCTCGTGGGCCCCTCATGGCTCTACCGACCTACTTCTTCCTCCTATATATGTTCACATACCCCGAAAACATCCAGGAGCACCACGAAACCCTATTTCCACCGCCGCAACCTTATGTACCCAAGAGATCCCATCTTGGGGCCTTTTCCGGAGCTCTTCCGGAGGGGGCATTGATCACGGAGGGCCTCTACATCAACTCCATGGCCCCTCCGATGATGTGTGAGTAGTTTACTTCAGACCTTTGGGTCCATAGTTATTAGCAAGATGGCTTCTTCTCTCTCTTTAGATCTCAATACAAAGTTCTCCTCGATCTTCTTGTAGATCTAATCGATGTAACTCCTTTTGCGGTGTGTTTGTCGGGATCTGATGAATTGTGGGTTTATGATCAAGTCTATCTAGGAACAATATTTGATTCTTCTCTGAAATTTTTTATGCATGATTGGTTATCTTTGCAAGTCTCTTTGAATTATCAGTTTGGTTTGACCTACTAGATTGATCTTCCTTGCAATGGGAGAGTGCTTAGCTTTGGGTTCAATCTTGAAGTGCTCGATCCCAGTGGCAGAAAGGGAAACGACACGTATTGCATTGTTGCCATCGAGGATAAAAGATGGGGTTTATATGATATTGCCTCAGTTTATCCCTCTACATCATGTCATCTTATCTAAGGCGTTACTCTATTCTTATGAACTTAATACTCTAGATGCATGCTGGATAGCGGGTCGATGTGTGGAGTAATAGTAGTAGATGCAGGCAGGAGTCGGTCTACTTGTCACGGACGTGATGCTTATATACATGATCATGCCTAGATATTCTCATAATTATTCGCTTTTCTATCAATTGCTCGACAGTAATTCGTTCACCCACCGTAATACTTATGCTATCTTGAGAGAAGCCACTAGTGAAACCTATGGCCCTCGGGTCTATTTTCCATCATATAAGTTTCCAATATATTTTACTTTGCAATCTTTACTTTCAATCTATATCATAAAAATACCAAAAATATTTATCTTATCATTATTATCTCTATCAGATCTCACTCTCGTAAGTGATCGTGATGGGATTGACAACCCCTTTATCGTGTTGGTTGCGAGGTTCTTATTTGTTTGTGTAGGTATGAGGGACTTGCGTGTGGCCTCCTACTGGTTTGATACCTTGGTTCTCAAAAACCGAGGGAAATACTTACGCTACTTTGCTGCATCACCCTTTCCTATTCAAGGGAAAACCAACGCAGTGCTCAAGAGGTAGCAGCTTCCCGGTGAGCCTGTGCATTGGAGGACAGCTTGCACGCCTCTCGGTCAGCCTGCGCACTAGACTGCGCTCGCACGCCTCCTGTTCAGTCAAGGTCAAGCAGCTATTCGCACGGCACCTCCTACAGCCATTAAAACCAAGGCACGTGGCGTCACGTGAATGGTTAACAGAACGCACACGTTTTGAATTATACAAACGTTTGAGATATTAAGTGGCAGCTATTTTTTCAAAATGCCTTTGTTGGCTGTCATTATTCGAGTGTGCCTTCTCTCTAAATGGACACGAAAAATACCACATCATGTCGGGCACCATTCCATGAAAGCATGCCAAGTTTCATGAATTTTAGACGAGTTTTGGATTTTCTAGAATTTAAAAACCAGACATATCTCAATGTTTTGTCGGCAATCAACGGTGCCCTGGTGTTTGAAATTCATTCCCATTTATTGGATGGGACCTAAGCATGCACCCAAGGACATAGATTTGATTTTTTAACCAATTTATATGCACTGGAGCATGTGCATGTAGTTCAAATTTGAATTATGCACATAAATGCATTGAAAACTAAGTTAATGCATAAAAATGTCCTAAAGAACCCTGAAAAATCACAAAAATTGACACAACACTCCTGTTGTTCTATGTTGACACGAGAAATTTTTTGGAAGCAATAAGAGGCAGTGGATATCGTTTCGTCCCCAAAGGTGGGACGTTCCCTACCGAAACCATGATGCTTGTTGTGAGAAGCTCTGGTTTGTGAGAAGCATATACACAAACCTGCCCCAAACGGGACAAATTTTTTACCACGACATGTTGATGCTGCTCCATGAAAGCATGCAAAGTTTCATGAATTTCAGACGAGTTTTGAATTTACTAGAATTTAAAAATGAGACATCTCAATGTTTTGCCGGCAATCAATGGTGCCTTGGTGTTTGAAATTCATTCCCATTTCATGCATGGGACGTAAGCATGAACCCAAGGACACAGATTTGATTTTCAACCAATTTATATGCAATGGAGCATGTGCATGTAGTTCAAATTTGAATTATGCACATAAATGCATTGAAAACTTAGTTAATGCATAAAAATGTCCAAAGGAACCCCCAAAAATTACAAAAATTTGACACAACACTCCTGTTGTTCTATGTTGACACGAGAAATTTTTTGAAATCAATAAGAGGCAATGGATATCGTTTCGTCCCCAAAGGTGGGACGTTCCCTACCAAAACCTTCATGCTTGTTGTGAGAAGCTCTGGTTTGTGAGAAGCATATACCCGAACCAACCCCAAATGGGACAAATTTTTTAACACGACATGTTGATGCCACTCCATGATAGCATGCCAAGTTTCATGAATTTCAGACGAGTTTTGGATTTACTAGAATTTAAAAACCAGGCATCTCAATGTTTTGTCAGCAATCAACAGTGCCCTAGTGTTTGAATTTCATTCCCATCTCTTGCATGCAACCTAGAAATTCACCCAAGGACACATATTAGATTTTTCAACCAACCTTAGTGCATTGGAGCATGTGCTTGTAGTTCAAATTTGAATTATGCACATAAAATGCCTAGAAAACCCAGTTAATGCATTAAAATGTCCAAACGAACCCCGAAAAATCACAAAAATTGATACAACACTCCTGTTGTTCTATGTTCACACTAGAAAATATTTGAAAGCAATAAGAGGTAATGGATATCGTTTCGTCCCCAAAGGTGGGACGTTCTCTATCGAAACCATCATGCTTGTTGTGAGAAGCTCTGGTTTGTGAGAAGCTTATACCCGAACCTGCCCCGAACGGGACAAATTTTTTACCAAGGCATGTTGATGCCACTCCATGATAGCATGCCAAGTTTCATGAATTTTAGACGAGTTTTGGATTTACTAGAATTTAAAAAACAAGCATCTCAATGTTTTGCCGGCAATCAACTGTGCCCTGGTGTTTGAATTTCATTCCCATCTCTTGCATGGGACCAAGAAATTCACCCAAGGACACACATGTGATTTTTCAACCAACTTTAGTGCATTGGAGCATGTGCTTGTAGTTCAAATTTGAATTATGCACATAAAATGCCTAGAAAACCCAGTTAATATATAAAAAAGGCCAATAGAACCCCGGAAAATTCCAAGATTGAACACAACACTCCTATTGTTCTATGTTGACACTAGAATTTTTTTGAAAGCAATAAGAGGCAACGGATATCGTCTCGTCCCCAAAGGTGGTACGTTCCCTATCGAAACCATCATGCTTGTTGTGAGAAGCTATGATTTGTGAGAAGCTTATACCCAAACCTGACCCAAATGGGACAAAATTTTCACCACAGCATGTTGATGCCGCTCCATGATAGCATGCCAAGTTTCATGAATTTCAGACGAGTTTTAGATTTACTAGAATTTAAAAACCAGGCATCTCAATGTTTTGCCGGCAATCGACACTGCCCCCGTGGTTGAAATTCATTCCCATCTCTTGCATGGGACCTAGAAATTCACCCAAGGACGCACATGTGATTTTTCAACCTACTTTGGTGCATTGGAGCATGTGCTTGTAGTTCAAATTTATGCATATAAAATGCCTAGAAAACCCAGTTAATGTATAAAAAAGGCCAAACGAACCCCAAAATATTCCAAGATTGAACACAACACTCCTGTTGTTCTATGTTGACACTAGAAAAATTTTGAAAGCAATAAGAGGCAACAGATATCGTCTCGTCCACAAAGGTGGTACGTTCCCTATCAAAACCATCATGCTTGTTGTGAGAAGCTCTGGTTTGTGAGAAGCTTATACCCAAACCTGCCCCAAATGGGACAAAATTTTCACCACGGCATGTTGATGCCGCTCCATGATAGCAAGCCAAGTTTCATGAATTTCAGACAAGTTTTGATTTACTAGAATTTAAAAACCAGGCATCTCAATGTTTTGCCGGCAATCGACACTGCCCCTGTGTTTGAAATTCATTCCCATCTCTTGCATGGGACCTAGAAATTCACCCAACGACACACATGTGATTTTTCAACCTACTTTGGTGCATTGGAGCATGTGCTTGTAGTTCAAATTTATGCATATAAAATGCCTAGAAAACCCAGTTAATGTATAAAAAAGGCCAAACGAACCCCAAAATATTCCAAGATTGAACACAACACTCCTGTTGTTCTATGTTGACACTAGAAAAATTTTGAAAGCAATAAGAGGCAACAGATATCGTCTCGTCCCCAAAGGTGGTACGTTCCCTATCAAAACCACCATGCTTGTTGTGAGAAGCTTATACCCAAACCTGCCCCAAATGGGACAAAATTTTCACCACGGCATGTTGATGCCGCTCCATGATAGCAAGCCAAGTTTCATGAATTTCAGACGAGTTTTGGATTTACTAGAATTTAAAAACCAGGTATCTCAATGTTTTGCCGACAATCAACAGTGCCCTGGTGTTTGAAATTCATTCCCATCTCTTGCATGGGACCTAGAAATTCACCCAAGGATACACATGTGATTTTTCAACCAACTTTAGTGCATTGGAGCATGTGCTTGTAGTTCAAATTTGAATTATGCACATAAAATGCCTAGAAAACCCAGTTAATGTATAAAAAAGGCCAAACGAACCCCGAAAATTTCATTCCCATTTCTTCCATGGGACCTAAGCATGCACTGATGGACACAGATTTGATTTTTCAACCAATTTGTATGCAACGGAGCATGTGCATGTAGTTTAATTTTGAATTGTGCACCTAAAATGGCTAGAAAACCAGTTTAATGTATGAAATGTCCAAACAAACCCTGAATAATTCCAATTCTTTTACGACACACATATAGTTGCATGTTCACTGCAGATAAAAGGTCTAGCAAATCAAAAACCGTCCATTGCCACTATGGACGCCATTTTGTAATTCAAATCAAGTATATCCCACACAGTTTATTCTCACCAACCGTGTGAGATGTAGGACAAAATATCTTGGAGCACTGTCAGTGTATAGTACACCTATGGCTTACGCGAGAAGGTGCGTCGGCTACAGTCCACAGCCGGTGTGTCAAGCACACTAGGTCGCTCCCCCAAAACTCCCGCCTCTGCATCCCTCTCTGCTTCAGTCCCTTGATTCAAATTTTCACTAGCCCCGGCATTTTACTCCCTCCTCTGCATCCCTCCCAATCTCAAAAATATCTGCTCGCCCTTGATCCATATTTTCATTAGCCCCGCCTTGTTATTCCCGCCTTGTAAAATTTTCAGTTGCCGTAGTATTTCCTCAAACACAACCTCCGCTCACATAGACACACACAACCCTTGAAACCATTGTTAGGTCGCCGCCATCGCCGGCGCCTCCATCCTCAACCTCTACCTATGTGCCGGGAAGCTCGAGTAGCCAATGGCCAAAATGAGGTTTATCACGCCTTTTCGCCCGACGCCGGCGAGGTGGCCAGTGAGATGTCCCCGTCATCCTCTGCAGGTCCGATCCGCAATCGCAGGTCCCCCGATCCGCCCGTTGCCATGCCCCTACGCCGGTTCGAGGACTTCCCCATCCTCCCCCGGACCCGGCAGCCGACGAAGTCCTACCTCAGGGTCCGACAGCGGTGGTGGGGGATGTAGGTCACCGAGATTACAGATCGAGAGACCCACACCCGCCGGTGGCTCGGTAGCTTCCACACGGCCGAGCACGCGGCCATGGAGTATGACCGCTAGCAGGTCCGCTACCACGGCGCGGCGGCTAGGCTCAATTTCCCCTTTGGCACACGTCCGGTCCACCTCGTTCCGCTGGAGCCAGGGGTGGTGAGCTCGGCTATGGCACGGGAGGACCGCGAGGCGTGGGAGCATCTCGAGGTCGAGGCCGCCGATGAGGCCTACATGCAAGAGCTCCGCCATCAGCACCCGGAGCTCGTGGAGGCGGAGCAGGCGATCTTTGCCTTCGCAGAGGGCGGCGAGGTTATCGCGCTCTCCTCCGATGACAAGGTCGAAGGTGGCGAGGACGGTGGCGCGAAGGGCAGCGAGGTTATCACGCTCTCCTCTGATGACGATGTCGAAGGCGGTGGCAATGGCGGCACGGAGGGCACTGAGGTGGGCCCCCAGGACGAGGAGATCGACATCGACGAGTGGAGGAGTGCCTTCCCCAACGACCCCAATGATGGTACTGGCCCGGACCCAGCTCGCGGCACACCATACATGACGAGGAAGGATTGGCTTGACATCAACTTCGACTGAAAGTAGTTTAGTTTAGTTTAGTTTAAATTTATGTTTTATGTTCGGTTATGCAAAACTATCTATGTTTATGTTTGAATGCATGCTACTTTCAGTTGAACCTGCTTTGAACTTGATCAAATTGAAGTTTACAAACTTAAGTTTAGGGGATCGACTAGAAAAGGCCAAAAATTGTTGGAGTATATATATCCACTAAGGGTTTTAGTTCTTTAACTTTTTAAGGATGGCCTAGAGATGTCCTTATGACTTGTTTATTTCAGTTCTTCACAATGTGATGCTCTATATGTGCAACTATTTGCTGTGTAGTTCAATTTCATCAATAACAGTTTCAACAATACCACTATGAATTACGATATTTGGTTGTTGTTAAGGATATTGTAGTTAACATGCCTTTTCGTTTTTCAATTGTTGTTTAGCAACATGCATTGTACTGAATGACTAAATATGCAATCCCAGGCTACATAGCAACAAGGAAGAGTGTTACCTTAATGTTCTGATGATGTCTTGATATACATGTAATAAAATCTAATATAATGGGATGGATGGAATGTTGTACTGCATCATTTTTCAATTGTTGTTTAGCTTCTAATATTAACTTGGTGCTTTTAGGTACATATATCATTGCCAAAGATCCACACTTTGACCCTTTCTGCGCATGGGGCAATGAGATATTCATGAACGAGGATCAAGTGAGGAAATTGATAAAGATTCTTACTAAAATGGGTCAAAAGATGTCAATCGAGCTATTTGTTTACACTTTATGCAAGACAACAGGGAACTGTGGGATGGTAAGTAAGAACCCTATAGCCTTCTTTTTACTGCCCGTAATGAGTTGTGTTAGATGACAATATCTGAATCTTTTTTCTTGCAGTGGATCCTGAAGCAGTTTACTCAAGATTACCTCTCAAACTACATGATTGGTGGTCGGCCATCACAAGGGGTTGGACTAGAGTCCTGCATGCCTTATGCATCTAGGAGAGCACAATAGGGCCATTTCGCTTCACCTCGTTCAGCAACTGGAATGTCTGTCGCCTCTTTCTTTACCATCTGTAATAGTACAAGTATAGAACCCTGGTACATCATTCTTTATTTGGTGCCTATGTAATTCTTAAACATATGTACCTATGAATCAAATAATGCATTGGTTGTTTCAACCTCATGGATATTAATAAAGCTATAGCCTACTTTCAAGTTTAAATTAGGTATAATTTTTAATAGCAGCAATTAAATTAGGGTGAAATTATGTTGTGCAGGTCATTATGGCACACACGGTTGGTAAAACACAAACGTTTGCGATATACACCATAATCCAAGATGGTTCACAGAGAGGAAATGTGCGCAAGCATGCACATAGTTGCCGTTCGCAAAGCGTGTGTGATGTCAGACACTATCACATATGGTGCGGGAAAACTAAATGTGTGTGATTGTATACCTATCCTACATGGTTTATAATCATGAACTATTTGTGATGTGCCAGGCATCGTAAATCTCCCGTGCCTGGAATCTTCCTAGAATCTTCCTGGATAGCTCCCGTGCCTAGAATCTGCCTGGTATTAGGCAGAACCACAAAACTCCGACTGTGATGGCAATGCAAGCACAAACAAGTAGCAAGGATGAAGCATTTGGGATATTCGAGATATTGGAAACGGTTATATAGGGACAAACGTATGCATCAAGGCTCCCTATCCCCGACGGTTTTTGGGTCGTGTGGGAAGGACCCCCCCTATCGCCAACACTCACTTGGCGACAGTTCCAAATGCCATCGCAGAAAGAGGTAAAAATCATTTGTTTAGGACCGACGCGCACTAGTGGCTGGCGACCTTGCCACCAACGCCCCTGGAAGGATGGGCTCACGAGAAGCTCACCGACCCCTGGGCGGAGCTATTGCTGGAGAGGATGATGGTTGACCTAAAGGCGGAGGAACCGAACATGGAGAAGCTGACGGGGGTCATGATCGTCAATGAGTTCCTAACGCAATGCCTGGCTCCGCTCCAGGCGCATTTGCGCCCCTATGGAGATTCAAGGGCGCGGAAGATGACCTCCAGCTGCGGCCGACAACTTTCCCAACAAGGAGCTGAGCAAGGTCGTGCGCACCTTGCTTGAGAAGGACCAGGGTTGCCCTCCGGACTCCCATGTCCCGCTATACCTCCGCACCGACGGAGAGAAGTTGGCCGCTGTCATGCCCACTTTCAACGAGCATGGGCGCGTGCCGCTGAAGCCTTCCCTGCCCCCCGGCTACCTGGTGCCGGTATCCTCCGGTGAGCCCGAGGAGGAGGAGGAGGCAGACTCGGAGGCAACCCTCGAGGAGGTGGAAGAGACCTTGAAAGGATCGAGAAGAGGTATCTAGAGGGGGGGTGAATAGACTCCAATCAAAAAAAGTTGCAGTTTTTAATTCTTTAGGTTCATGTGGAGTATTAGCACAAGTTTAAACATTCACAAAACATATCAAGCAAGCATGCAAGCATACAAAGAGTATATGAGCAGCGAAAAGTAAAGCATGCAAGTTTCAAGAATGTAAAGAGAATGGATTGGAGTGTGCAAACGCAATTTGGACACACGGTGATTTTTTATCCGTGGTTTCGATAGGTGGTGCTATCGTACATCCACGTTGATGGAGACTTCAACCTATGAAGGGTAACGGTTGCACGAGTCCATGGAGGGCTCCACCCACGAAGGGTCCGCGAAGAAGCAACCTTTTCTATCCCACCATGGCCGTCGCCCATGAAGGACTTGGCTCGCTAGGGTAGATCTTCACTAAGTAGGCGATCTCCTTGCCCTTACAAACTCCTTGGTTCAACTCCACAATCTTGTCAGAGGCTCCCAAGTGACACCTAGCCAATCTAGGAGACACCACTCTGCAAGAAGTAATAAATGGTGTCTTGATGATGAACTCCTTGCTCTTGTGCTTCAAATGATAGTCTCCCCAACACTCAACTCTCTCTCATAGGATAGGATTTGGTAGAAAGAGGATTTGAGTGGAAAGCAACTTGGGGAAGGCTAGAGATCAAGATTTATGTGGCTGGAATGGAATATCTTGACCTCAACACAAGTGTAGGTGGTTCTCTCTCAGAAAATATGTATTGGAAGTGTAGGCATGTTCTGATGGCTCTCTCCATGAATGAAGAGTGGGTGGAGGGGTATTTATAGCCTCCACACAAAATCTAACCGTTACACACAAATCACCAAACTCGGTGGGACCGATTCAGAGAACTCGGTCAGACCGATTTGATTAATAATGTGAGCGTTAGGTGTTTTGGTGGGACCGACTGGATCAACTCGGTGGGACCGATGTGCTAAGGTTATGATAAAGCCAAAACTCGGTTTGACCGATTACTCAATCTCGGTGGGACCAATTTGGGTAATAAGAGAAACAGAGAGTTTGCCAAGCAAACTCGGTGGGGCCGATTGTATATCTCGGTGGGACCGAAAATATTGCAATAGGTAACAGAGAGTTTGCAAGCCCATCTGGTGAGACCGAGATCCCATCGGTGAGACCAAACTGATTAGGGTTTCTGGCAGTGGCTATGTCAACTGAACTCGGTGCCTCCGGATAGATAGAATTGGTGGGGCCGAGTTGGATATTTGGTGTGGGACATATTTGGAAATGAGAAAGTGGTTGAGGGCTTTGGAGCATATCACTAAGCACTTTGAGCAAGCAAGCCATTAAGCAACACCTCATCCCTTCTTAATAGTAGTGCCTTTCCTATGGACTCAATGTGATCTTGGATCACTAAAATAGAAAATGTAGAGTCCTGAGCTTTGAGCTTGAGCCAATTCTTTGCCCTTAGCATATTGAAGGGGTTCCACATCCTCTAGTCCAGGCCACTCCATTGTTGAACTTGTTTCAAACATACTAGGTGGAAACATTAGTCCAACAAGAGATATGTTGACATTAATTACCAAAATCACCTAGGGAACACTTGTGCTTTTAATCTCCCCCTTTTTGGTAATTGATGACAACATACATCAAAGCTTCAGATAAATATATAGAGAACAACAAGTAAAGCTTTGGAAAGACATGTAACATGCAAAGGCTATAAGGGAGTCCTGGATTAGGGGGTCCTCGGACAGCCGGACTA
This sequence comes from Triticum urartu, assembly GCF_003073215.2. Lineage (NCBI taxonomy): Eukaryota > Viridiplantae > Streptophyta > Magnoliopsida > Poales > Poaceae > Triticum > Triticum urartu. The sequence goes on along the minus strand of NC_053027.1, from coordinate 396,680,870 downwards.
TACACTTTGGCCGAACTGTTGGACTATGAAGATACAAGATTGAAGACTTCGTCCCATGTCCGGGTGGGACTCTCCTTTGTGTGGAAGGCAAGCTTGGCAATTCGGATATGTAGATCTCCTCCCTTGTAACCGAGTTTGTGTAACCCTAGCCTCCTCCAGTGTCTATATAAACCGGAGGGTTTAGCCCGTAGGACAACAATCAAAATCATAGGCCAGCTTCTAGGGTTTAGCCTCTATGATCTCGTGGTAGATCAACTCTTTTAATACCCATATCATCAAGATCAATCAAGTAGGAAGTAGGGTATTACCTCCATCGAGAGGGCCCAAACCTGGGTAAACATTGTGTCCCCCGCCTCCTGTTACCATCCGCCTTAGACGGACAGATCGGGACCCCCTACCCAAGATCCGCCGGTTTTGACATCGACATTGGTGCTTTCATTGAGAGTTCCACTGTGTCGTCACCATAAGGCTTGATGGCTCCTTCGATCATCGGCAACGATGCGATCCAGGGTGAGGTTTTTCTCCCCAGACATATCTTCGTATTCGGCGGCTTCGTACTGCAGGCCAACTCGCTTGGCCATCTGGAGCAGATTGAGAGCTACGCCCCTGGCCATCAGGTCAGGTTTGGAAGCTTGAACTATACTTCCAACATCCACGGATACTTGATCTTCAACAGATTCGAGCCCGCGTCGGGTGCGCCGCACAGCCACGACGAGCATGACTTAGGTCTGCCGCCGGACAGTGTTCGGGAGATCACAGCTGTGGAAGCTCCGGCCCTTGATCCGGAGCAGACCACGCCGTCCGAGGACGGGTGGATGGACCCCGCCACAGAGGCCGCACACTCAGCGGCTATAGAGTCGAATACTGACTTCACCTCCTACGAGACCTGTGTTGCCGGATCCTTGCATTCGTCCCCGGCCACGGGCTTCGAACCGCCTACGTCCATGCCTATCAAATCTGATTGGGCGCCGATCATGGAGTTTTCCTCCGTGGATATCTTTCAGCACTCGCCCTTGGGCGATGTGCTAAATTCATGAAGGTCTCTCTCCTTGTCAGGAGGCCCTTGGCCGAACTGTGTCTGGCTTGAGTGGGAAGCGGACGACGAAGAAATTCGTCCCCCACCCACCACCCACTTAATAGCCACTGTCGACAACTTAACCGATATGCTTGATTTCGGCTCCGGAGACATCGACGGTATGGACGACGATGTAGGGGAAGAACAGGAACCACCGCCCACAGGGTGCTGGACTGCCGCCTCATCATATGATATATATACATGGTGGACACCCCGAAAGAAAGCGATGGCAATAAGACAACAGAGGATAATCCCCCCGAGAAGCAATCTAAGCACCGGCGTCAACGGCGCCACTCTAAGCCCCGCCATAGCAAGAATGGCGATACCGGCACAAGAGACAATAACGCTGCGGATAGCACCGAAGACGAAGACAATCCCTTCCAGCCAGGCCTCGAGCGGGAGGATGTGCAAGCTAGCCCTAAGGAACATGCAGTAGACGGAGAATCGGAGGATGACAAGTACAAGCCTCTCTCCGAAAGGGAGGTGAGCCTCGGCGACGAAGAATTTATCGTGCCTGATGATCCCGCCGAACAGGAGTGCTTCAAGCGTCGGCTTATAGCCACATCAAAAAGCCTAAAGAAAAAGCAACATCAGCTTCAAGCTGACCAAGATCTGCTAGCGGATAGATGGACTGAGGTCCCGACGGCCGAGGAATACGAACTCGAGCGCCCAACCAAAAGTTACCCAAAACACAGGTTGCTACCCCAACTATAGGGGGAAGCATTAAAGCCTACGGTCCCAGCGTATAATGCGGCTGACCGACCACCTCATGGTCGAGACAAAGCGGCATATCAGGCCGAAGTCCAGCCCGCACCCCGTCGCCAGTTAAAAAAAATACCAAGGCCCAGGGTAACACGCAGGACCTGCGGGAAGTATTGGAAAACAAGGCAGGACATGCAAGATCAATCTACGGATCACGGGGGTGCGCCCCAACGAGTGACGACGACCGTCATGCCGGATATACTAAAAGCAAATCCGGTCGGGCCGAATACAGCAAACAAGAACCGCATAAACTACGTCGTAATATAGCCCGGCACAGAGGCGCCACACACCCCCTATGCTTCACTGATGAAGTAATGGATCACAAATTCCCAGAAGGTTTTAAACCCATGAACATTGAATCATATGATGGCACAACAGACCCCGCGGTACGGATTGAAGAATTCCACCTCCACATCCACATGGCCCGTGGCGACGATCTACATGCCATCAAGTACCTCCCATTAAAACTCAAAGGGCCTGCTCGACATTGGCTCAATAGCCTGCTGGCAAACTCCATTGGCAGTTGGGAGAATTTGGAAGACGCGTTCCTTGACAACTTCTAGGGCACTTATGTGCGACCACTGGATGCCGATGACTTGAGTCACATAACCCAACAGCCAGGGGAATCAGCCAGGAAATCCTGGACTCTGTTCCTAACTAAAAAGAACCAAATTTTCGACTGTCCGGATGCCAAGGCCTTAGCGGCCTTTAAGCATAACATCCGCGACGAGTGGCTCGCCCGACACCTCGGCCAAGAAAGCCGAAATCCATGGCAGCCCTCATGACACTCATGACCCGCTTTTGTGCGGGCGAGGATAGTTGGCTGGCTCGCAGCAACAACACTTCAAGAAACCCTGGCAATTCAGATGCCAAAGATAGCAACGGCAGGCCATGTCGCAACAGACACAAGCGCCGCAACAATGGCGACAACGCTGAAGACACGGCAGTTAATGCCGGATTCAGTAGCTCTAAATCCGGTCAGCGGAAAAAGCCGTTCAAAAGAAGCAATCCGGGCCCGTCCAGCTTGGACCGCATACTTGATCATTCGTGTCAAATTCACGGCACCCCCGATAAACCAGCCAACCACACTAACAGAAAATGTTGGGTGTGCAGGCAGGCCGGCAAGTTGAATGCTGACAACAAGGAAAAGGGGTTGCATAGCAACGACGAGGAGGAGTCCCGGCCGCCGAACATAGGAGGACAAAAGAAATTTCCTTGCTGATGATAAAGGGGTATGATCAAAGTGTTACTTGCCTTGCTGATGATCCGCAAAACCTAGAGACTCTTAGTAGCACGCTTCGCACTCCGGGTGTTCTATCGCAAAAAAATAATAGCATACATAAGCAATCAAGCAAAGATGCACGGGTAAAACATGAATAAGAAGATCTAACCAGAAAGTTCAACTTAAGAACTCCGGTTTGCAAAAAGAATCAAATCAAACGGAGCAACGAAACTCAAAGTGCGAAAGAAACAAGATCCGATTACTAATCTGTACTAAAGTCAAATTTTACAATACCAAAATCTTGTTCAAGTTGGTTAAACGAAAAGAGGGCTTCGAAACGAAGATCTAGGCGCTTGAAACATCTGATTCTGATAAACGAGCGAAAAGATAAACGAAAATGAAAATCGGATCAGAAATCGCGATCGAAAATAATCGCAAAAAACCCTAGAAAAAGAAAAACTGATGAACAGGCTAACGAACGAACGTTCGCTGTCTACGGCTAACAAGTGAACACCGTTCATTAAAACGAGCGTACGGACTAGCGTCCGCTAAATAAATAAACCGAAGAAAAAGTCTAAAACCGAACTAATCTGAAAAAACTAGGGATTAAATAAAAACTGATCGGTTTTTACCTAAACCGAAAAAAACGGCGGTGAAACGGATTGGATCAGAACGGCGGCTCCGGCGATGAGGCGGCGGCTCCAGCGAGGCGAGGTTTGGTTGCGGGGTGGCGGCGACGGCGGGGTGGTGTGGTGCGGCGGCGGCGCGGCGGCTCGTCGGCGGCTGCGGCACTGCTGCTGCGGCTTGGGTGGCGAGGTGGGGCGGCGGCGGCGGGTATTTAAGAGGGGGAGGGGCGGGGTCGGCTTGGGGAAGGGGCAACCCGAGGCGGCGGCGATCTCCCGGAGTCCGGTGCGAGCACGGGCGCGCGAGGGAGGCGGTGGCGCGGGGTTGGGCCGGTCGGCTCAGCTGGGCTTCGGCCCAGTCGGGCGCTGACTTATTTTTAAATAACGTTCCGACGAAAATAAATCCTAAAAAATCTAAAAATGTCAAAACAAATTTTCACCGTCTAAATAAAATATTTATAACAAGATGAACATTTTCTTGGCCCTAAAGTGCAATTTTGAAAGCGTGCAATTTTTCTAATGCAAAAAAAATTGCAATAAAATCCAAATAAAACGTTTATTTGATTGTAATATTTTTCCTCTAATATTTCATCTATCTTGGAGAAGTCGTTTTATCTACTCTAATATATTTTTATTTTAGAAACATTAGGAAGGAAAAATAATCAAAACCAAATGATCCTCTTTTCAAAATTTGAGAAAACTCAAATATGAAATTAACGAAATCCCCAACTCTCTCCGTGGGTCCTTGAGTTGCATAGAATTTATAGGATCAAGCCAAAATGCAATAAAATATGATATGCAATGATGACCTAATGTATAACATTCCAAATTGAAAAATTGGGATGTTACAATTGCAGAAGGGTTTGATCCTTGAGTCACAAAGCAAGTCGAATGAGATGCTGGTAGAGGAGAAGAGTCATTGAGTGGAGCTGGAGCAAAAATGAATGCAGAAATAAGTGGCAAAATTGTCTTTCCTGTAGTGAAATCGCTACCACCGAGTTGTTTGCTTCGGTGGCACCGCGCGAATTCGGTTGGGCCAAAGGAAAAAAATCAGTGGGTCCGAGTCCATCACAGAGAAAACACTTCATTCCTTAGCTCACTAGGCACTTAAGATCTCACAAGGATTTTCAAGGAATTTGCTGAAAGATTTGCAATGAATTGGATGCAGAAAATGCAGAATGAAAAGAAAGAAAAGAAATAAAAAGATCTAGATGAAGTTTTTTTTGAAAGGGGAAAACACATATGCATGAGACAAATGCAAGAGGAAACATAAGAGAACTTCATCTAGAATTGGGCGGTGACAAAGTCACCTATGTTAGAGTATATTGACTTAGGAGTCAAGTGAGGTCACTTGATCTTTGGTCATACTCATCGTTTAAGCTCAAAAATGGGGTTACCATTTTTTTAATCATCTTGATATATTCACATCTTGTTGAAATGCTTTAACCCATGACTTGGAGTAGAGCTTCTCTAAGATGGAATAACATACCTTGGGTGGTGGTATTAATCTTGATCATGTAGTTGAACTTGTGTGGGTTGCTCAAGGTTGATGTAGCTCATCAAGAGTTGGGAGCACCACCTTGGAATTTTGAGTTCATATTCCTACATGGGTTAGCTTTGCAAGGAAGAGCACTTGTGTATCCAAAATGACAATCATAAGTTTTAATGTAGAATGTGTCAAAGGATATGTTTGAAGAGTTTTGTGCTTCCTTGCCTTCAACCACCATTATGTAGAGACTTGATGATGTAGAGATTGCTAAAGATGTGAGTGAGTTGCAATCTCATGGATTTACATTCATCCAAGTACCTACAAGGGTTAGATAGCATGCAAGGGTGCAAAAATATCCAACACATATAGATAGCATCATGAAAGAAATATCAAGGATTAGTCAAAGGCTCATGCCTTGCATGTATAAAATGGAGTTCCTACTCCAAGTTTGAAGCATCAATGATGTTCAATTCACCTCTCAAACGGCAAAAGACTTTCTCATCAAGCGGTTTGGTAAATATATACGCTAATTGCTTATCGGTGAGAACATGATTAAGATCAATGTCCCCTTTGGCAACATGATCTCGAATGAAATGATGACGAACTTCAATATGCTTAGTTCGAGAATGTTGCACGGGATTGTGAGCAATCTTAATAGAACTTTCATTGTCACAAAGCAATTGAACATGTTCCACATATATCCCATAATCTTTAAGAGTTTGGGTCATCCAAAGTAATTGAGCACAACATGATCCAGCAGCAATGTATTCGGCTTCGGCGGTGGATAGGGATACCGAGTTTTGATTCTTGGAGGACCAAGACACAAGAGATCTACCAAGAAATTGAAAAGTACCCGAAGTGGACTTTCTATCAACCTTGTCTCCGGCATAGTCCGAATTGGAGTAACCAACAAGATCTAAAGAAGACCTCTTAGGATACTGAATGCCAAAATTTGGTGTGTGTGTGTATTGAGTATCTCACTATCCTTTTCACGGCCTTAAGATGACACTCTTTAGGGGCCGCTTGATATCGTTCACACATGCACACACTTAGCATAATATCAGGATGAGAGGCAAATAGATATAACAATGAACCAATCATAGAGCGGTAAACTTTTTGATCAACCGGTTCACCATCTTTGGTCAAATCAAGATGTCCACTAGTAGGCATGGGTGTAGACATACCTTTGAATTTTTGCATATTGAACTTCTTGAATAAGTCCTTGGTGTACTTTCTTTGAGAGACAAAGGTACCTTCCTTAGTTTGCTTGATTTGCATGCCAAGAAAGAATTTGAGTTCACTCATCATAGACATCTCAAACTTCTCCGACATTAGCTTTCTAAATTTCTCACTAAAATGAGGGTTAGATGAACCAAATATAATATCATCAACATAAATTTGGCACACAAATAGTTCTCCATTAACCATTTTAGTAAAAAGAGTAGAATCAATTTTACCAATTTCAAAGCCTTTTTCAATAAGAAACTTGGTCAAGCATTTATACCACGCTCTAGGGGCTTGTTTAAGACCATAAAGGGCTTTGTGAAGTTTGTAAACATGATTAGGTTTCTAGGATTGACAAAGCCGGGAGGTTGCTTAACATAGACTTCCTCCTCAATTTCACCATTTAGAAAAGCACTTTTAATGTCCATTTGGTACAAGGTGATACCATGGTGATTAGCATAAGCAAGTAAGATGCGAATGGACTCAAGTATAGCAACGGGAGCATATGTCTCACCATAGTCCATACCTTCGACTTGAGTGTAGACTTGGGCGACTAGATGAGCTTTGTTGAGGACGACTTGAACATCTTCATCTTGCTTGTTGCGAAACACCCATTTGGTAACAATGATGTTGTGGTTGTTGTCGGGCTTCTCGACCAATGTCCACGCTTGATTTCTCTCAAAGTTGTGTAGCTCTTCATGCATAGCATTAATCCAATCCGAATCTTCCAATGCTTCTTCAACCTTCATAGGTTCAATGCTAGAGATGAATGAGTAATGTTCACAAAAGTTAGCCAAACGAGTTTTAGAGCGAGTGATTCTCCCAGTTTGGATATCATTGTAGATTTGCTCGACGGGGTGATATTTAGCGATTCTTGCTCAAACTCGTGGAAGCTTTGGCTTGGCTCGGGGTGGAAAATCCTCTTCATCTTGATCTTCTTCTTGGCCTTCTTCATTGTTGATGTTGTCACTTTCTTGTCGTGATGGAGAAGGAGGTTGTTGACATTCATCTTGGTGTACTTCCTCATTTTCTTCGTCTTGGTGTGCCCCACTTGTGGATGCTTCCATATCAATTCTTGGTTCACCTTGTCGTGAGGTGGAAGCTTCCACTTGGATGGACGAGGTACTCTCCTTCACCTCCGTTGGACAAATCTTTCTAATAGACAAGTCTTGGATTGCTTCCGAAGGGTCTATGTCTCCTACATCAATTGGCAATTGCTCTCCTTGCGAGCCGTTAGATTCATCAAAATTCACATCTACCGTCTCTTCAACCTTTCGGGTGAAATTGTTGTAGACATGGTAAGTGTGAGTGTTTGAGCCATAACCAAGTAGGAAACCTTCATGAGATTTAGGAGCAAATTTAGAACGACGATGCTTATCAAGAATGTAGCACTTTGAGCCGAATACTCGAAAGTATCCAACTTGGGGTTTATTACCGGTGAGGAGCTCGTATGCCGTCTTGCCGAGTAGCTTGTGAAGATACAAGCGATTTGTTGCATGACAATTTGTCTCAACCGCTTCCACCTAAAAGTGTTTTGGAGTCTTGTACTCATCAAGCATCGTTCTTGCCATCTCAATAAGAGTCCGGTTCTTCCTCTCAACAACTCCATTTTGTTGAGGTGTGTACATAGCTGAGAACTCATGTGAAATCCCCTCTTCATCAAGAAAGGTATCCACATTTGCGTTCTTGAACTCCGTTCCATTGTCGCTCCGAACTTTCTTGATTTTCATGTCAAATTGATTTTGGGCCTTCCTGGCGAAGTTTTTGAAGATCTTTTGGACCTGTGATTTGGCATCAAGAAAGAACACCCACATAAATCTTGAAAAATCATCAACTATGACTAGACCAAATGAGTTACCACCGAGACTCTTGTAGGCAGTGGGACCAAAGAGATCCATGTGAAGTAGCTCGAGTGGTCTTCTCGTGGTCATGATGTTCTTCGCGCGATCACTTCCTCCAACCAGTTTTCCTGCCTGACAAGCACTACAAAGTCTATCCTTGTCAAATATGACATCTTTTATTCCAAGGATATGATCACCTTTAATAAGCTTATCAAGATTTCGCATACCTACATGACATAGTCTTCTATGCCACAACTAGCCTTTAGAAGATTTAGCAATTAAGCAAGTTCTAGGTTGAGCCTTTTTAGTGAAATCAACAATGTAAACATCACCTCTATGTATACCGGTAAAGATCATTTTATGATTGCCTCAATCTGCCTCAGTAAATAGGACATTGAATACAAAATCAGCAAGTCTAGATACTGAAAGTAAATTGTACCCAAGAGATTCAATGAGCATGACATTTTGTATGGAGCTATCATGTGAGATGGCCATCTTACCTAGGCCAACCACCTTACCCTTTGAGTTATCACCAAAGGTCACATACTTTTGAGGCCATCGTTTTTAGCAAGCTCATGGAACATATCTTTATCTCCAGTCATATGATCAGTACATCCACTATCAAGGACCCATTCCTTTCCTCCGGCCATGTAGCCGCGAAGATTTGCCATAAGACCAAAGTGTCTCATCGCATCATCAAGATCATAGTCACTATCATCATCCTCATCATAGTATCCATGTTCAACATCATCTTGTGATTCATCAACTCCTAGAGAGGGTAATTCATTAGATAATTGATCATTTCTATGGTTACCTTTATGAATTCTAATAGCTTCGTAAATGATATTGCTAATGATTCCAACATCTCCTTTGGCACTCGTAAGATTAGTAAGCTCAAATAAGCAGTCACAAATTTGGGATCATTGGAACTCATCTTAATCAAGGCAATGGACTTATGAAGAATCTCATCTAAGTTCTTCAAGGAATAGTTGGAAAACATTGCTCAAGGAATCTCCATATAGTGTAGGCACACTCAAGAGTGGGCAAACATCCAATCAAGTTTCTAGGCAAGCCTCTAGTGATATGATTAACAGTTCTAAGGTTGAGGATCATGTCAATAGACTTATCAAGGGTAGGATGCAAAGGATCAACATGAGGTGCACAAAGGGCTAGTGATGTACTTGTTCAAATGATATTCATTGAAAATCTCAAGCATTTCATTTTTCCACTCATAGAAGAACTCTCCATCAAGAATAGGCACTCTACGTCTAAGACTCCCCAAAGTAGACACACCCATCTTCCTCCAAAGATGCTTAAACCAAGGCAATGGAGACCAAAGCTCTGATACCAATTGAAAGGATAGAGAGGAGGTGTCTAGAGGGGGGGGGTGAATTGACTCTAATCAGAAAAAGTTACAGTTTTTAATTCTTTAGGTTCATGTGGAGTATTAGCACAAGTTTAAACATTCACAAAACATATCAAGCAAGCATGCAAGCATACAAAGAGTATATGAACAGCGGAAAGTAAAGCATGCAAGTTGCAAGAATATAAAGAGAAGGGATTGGAGTGTGCAAACACTATTTGGAGACACGGTGATTTTTTATCCGTGGTTCCGATTGGTGGTGCTATCGTACATCCACGTTGATGGAGACTTCAACCCACGAAGGGTAACGGTTGCGTGAGTCCACGGAGGGCTCCACCCATGAAGGGTCCACGAAGAAGCAACCTTGTCTATCCCACCATGGTCGTCTGCCACGAAGGACCTGCCTCACTAGGGTAGATCTTCATGAAGTAGGCGATCTCCTTGCCCTTACCAACTCCTTGGTTCAACTCCACAATCTTGTCGGAGGCTTCCAAGTGACACCTAGCCAATCTAGGAGAAACCACTCTCCAAGAAGTAACAAATGTTGTTTTGATGATGAACTCCTTGCTCTTGTGCTTCAAATGATAGTCTCTCCAACACTCAACTCTCTCTCATAGGATTGCATTTGATAGAAAGAGGATTTGAGTGGAAAGCAACTTGGGGAAGGCTAGAGATCAAGATTTATGTGGTTGGAATTGAATATCTTGACCTCAACACAAGTGTAGGTGGTTCTCTCTCAGAGAATATGTATTGGAAGTGTAGGCATGTTCTGATGGCTCTCTCCATGAATGAAGAGTGGGTGGAGGGGTATTTATAGCCTCCACACAAAATCTAACCGTTACACACAAATCACCAAACTCGGTGGGACCGATTCAGAGAACTTGGTCAGACCGATTTGATTCATAATGTGACCATTAGGTGTTTCGGTGGGACCGACTGGCTCAACTCGGTGTGACCGGTGTGCTAGGTTTAGGGTAAATCCAAAACTCGGTTTGACCGATTACTCAAACTCGGTTGGACCAATTTGGGTAATAAGTGAAATAGAGAGTTCGCCAAGCAAACTCAGTGGGGCCGATTGTATATCTCGGTGGGACCGAAAATATTGCAATAGGTAATAGAGAGTTTGCAAGCCCATGTCGGTGAGACCGAGATCCCATCGGTGAGACCGAACTGATTAGGGTTTCTGGCAGTGGCTATGTCAGCTGAGCTCGGTGGCTCCGGATAGAAAGAATCAGTGGGGCCGAGTTGGATATTTGGTGTGGGACATATTTGGAAGTGAGAAAGTGGTTGAGGGCTTTGGAGCATATCACTAAGCACTTCGAGCAACCAAGCCATTAAGCAACACCTCATCCCTTCTTAATAGTATTGGCTTTCCTATGGACTCAATGTGATCTTGGATCACTAAAATAGAAAATGTAGAGTCCTGAGCTTTGAGCTTGAGCCAATTATTTGTCCATAGCATATTGAAGGGGTTCCACATCCTCTAGTCCATGCCACTCCATTGTTGAACATGTCTTGAACCTACTAGGTAGAAACATTAGTCCAACAAGAGATATGTTGACATTAATTACCAAAATCACCCAGGGAGCACTTGTTCTTTCAGACCTCTCCCTCGCGGTAGAGCGAGCTCCTCCGGGCCTTCTCCAATGACGACGACGCCGGCGAGCACCCTGTCAGGGATTCGCCGTTCTCCACCAGGGTCACCATGAGGTCCGGTGGCACCCCCCGAAAGAGGTTGAGGCAGGGGTCCCGAAGAAGGATAGGTCGGCGCTGATTCCCCGGGGAAGCGACTCTACCTCGTCACTATCCACCGCCACTGCAGAGCCGGCCGCGCGCTCGTCCGTCCCTGGGAGTGTGACGACGCCCGTGCCTGGGAAGCTTGCGCTCCTGTGAAGGAAGAGGGAGTTTGTCACCGAGGATTAGTAAGTGTATCTCCTAGCCCATGCTCTTGGATCTTGACGTAGTACTCAATGTCTCCATCTTTATGCCAGGCTGACGTCGGCGGTGAAGAGGAAGAAGGAAGACACCGGAGCTGTCGAGGCCCAGCGACTTGCCTTGGTCGCAACGACTCCGGCGCAAAAGGACGGGGCTGCCTCCCGTGCCCCTGCGGTGAGGTCGCCCTCCCGAGGCTCTGGAGCCCAGCCTCAGGAGAAGACGGTCCCTATGGCCGAGGCGACACCAGGGGCGCTCACCCTTAGCACGCCGGCTGAGGTCGAGGGCTCCGGAACCCCCGGCCCTCTCCGCTGCTACTGCTGCTTCGTGATACGTCCATTTTGCATCATGCTTTTATATAGATATTTATAGCATTATGGGCTGTTATTACACATTATGTCACAATACTTATGCCTATTCTCTCTTATTTTACAAGCTTTACATGAAGATGGGGAATGCCGACAGCTGGAATTCTGGGCTGGAAAAGGACCAAATATTATAGACCTATTCTGCATAACTCCAAAAGTCCTGAAACTTCACGGAAGCACGTTTCAGAATATATAAAAAATATTAGGCGAAAGAAGTACCAGAGGGGGGCCACCCACCATCCACGAGGGTGGGGGGAGCGCCCTACCCCCCTAGGCATGCCCCCCTGCCTCATGGGCTCCCTGGCAGCCCTCTGATGCCCATCTTTGGCTATATGGAGACTTTCGTTGAGGAAAAAATCATAAGCTAGCTCATGGGACGAAGCTCTGCCGCCACGAGGCGGAACCTTGGCGGAACCAATCTAGGGCTCCGGCGGAGCTGTTCTGCCGGGGAAACTTCCCTCCGGGAGGGGGAAATCATCACCACGATCCTCTTGTCAGGAGTGGGTCAATCTCCATCAACATCTTCACCAGCACCATCTCATCTCAAACCCTAGTTCATCTCTTGTATCCAATCTTTGTCCCAAAGCCTCAGATTGGTACCTGTGGGTTGCTAGTAGTGTTGATTACTCTTTGTAGTTGATGCTAGTTGGTTTATTCAGTGGAAGATCATATATTCAGATCCTTTATGCATATTAATACCCCTCTGATTATGAACATGAATATGATTTGTGAGTAGTTACGTTTGTTCCTGGGGACATGGGAGAAGTCTTGCTATAAGTAGTCATGTGAATTTGCTATTTGTTTGATATTTTGATGAGATGTATGTTGTCTTTCCTCTAGTGGTGTCATGTGAACATCAACTACATGAAACTTCAACATTGTTTGGGACTAGGGGAAGGCATTGGGGATTAATAAGTAGATGATGGGTTGCTAGAGTGACAGAAGCTTAAACCCTAGTTTATGAGTTGATTCGTAAGGGGCTGATTTGGATCCATATGTTTCATGCTATGGTTTGGTTTACCTTAATACTTCTTTTGTAGTTGCGGATGCTTGCAATAGGGGTTTATCATAAGTGGGATGCTTGTCCAAGGAAGGGCAGTACCTAAGCACCGGTCCACCCACATATCAAATTATCAAAGTACCGAACACGAATCATATGAACGTGATGAAAACTAGCTTGACGATAATTCCCATGTGTCCTTAGGAGCGTTTTCCTTTATATAAGAGTTTGTCCAGGCTTGTCCTTTGCTACAAAAAGGATTGGGCCATCTTGCTGCACCTTATTCACTTTTATTACTTGTTACCCGTTACAAATTACCTTATCACAGAACTATCTGTTACCGATAATTTCAGTGCTTGCAAAGAATACCTTACTGAAAACTGCTTATCATTTCCTTCTGCTCCTCATTGGGTTCGACACTCTTACTTATCGAAAGGACTATGATAGATCCCATATACTTGTGGGTCATCAAGACTCTTTTCTGGCGTTGTTGCTGGGGAGTGAAGCGCCTTTGGTAGGTGGAATTTGGTAAGGAAAAATTCATATAGTGTGCTGAAATTTACTGTCACTTGTTACTATGGAACATAATCCTTTGAGGGGCTTGTTCAGGGTATCTTCACCCCGACCAGTAGAGCAAAGAGTTGCTCCACAGCCTACTAAACCTACTGAAAATGTTTACTTTGAAATTCCTTCGGGTATGATAGAGAAACTGCTAGCTAATCCTTTCACAGGTGATGGAACATTACATCCTGATTTGCACCTAATCTATGTGGATGAAGTTTGTGGATTATTTAAGCTTGCAGGTATGCCCGAGGATGTTATCAAGAAGAAAGTCTTGCCTTTATCTTCGAAGGGAAAGGCATTGACATGGTTTAGGCTATGTGATTACATGAGATCATGGAACTACAACCGATTGAAATTGGAAATTCATCGGAAGTTTTATCCTATGCATCTTGTTCATCGTGATCGTAATTATACATATAATTTTTGGCCTCGCAAAGGAGAAAGCATCGCTCAAGCTTGGGGGAGGCTTAAGTCAATGTTATATTCATGCCCCAATCATGAGCTCTCAAGAGAAATTATTATTCAAAAAATTTATGGTCGACTTTCTCTCGATAATCGCTCCATGCTCGATACTTCTTGTACTAGCTCTTTTATGATGAAGACTATTGAATTCAAATGGGATTTATTGGAAAGATTAAATGCAACTCTGAAGATCGGGATCTCGATGAAGGTAAGGAGTCAGGTATAACACCTAAGTTTGATTGTGTTAAATCTTTTATGGATACCGACGCTTTCCGTGAATTTAGCACTAAATATGGACTTGACTCTGAGATAGTAGCTTCTTTCTGTGAATCCTTCGCTACTCATGTTGATCTCCCTAAGGAGAAATGGTTTAAATATAATCCTCCCATTGACTTAATAGTAGTTGCACCTATTAAAGTTGAAGACAAGACTATCACTTATAATGATCATGTTGTGCCTACTGGTTATATTGAGAAACCACCTTTCCTTGTTAGAATAAAGGATCATGCTAAAGCTCCAACTGTTGTTCGTAATAGTAATACTAGAACACCTACTCCCTCTGAGCAAATTGAAGTTGAACCTAGTGTTGCTATGGTTAAAGATTTCTTGGCTGGTAATATTGATGGGCATGTTATATACTTCTGTGATGAAGCTCCTAGAATTGCTAGACCCGATACTAAAAATAACCATAGACCTGTTGTAGGCATGCCTGTTATTTCTGTTAAAATAGGAGATCATTGCTATCATGGCTTGTGTGATATGGGTGCTAGTGCAAGTGCAATAACTCATTCCTTATATAAAGAAATTATGCATGATATTGCACCTGCTGAGATAGAGGAATTATGTCACAATTAAGCTTGCTAATAGAGACACTATTTCACCAGTTGGGATTGTTAGAGATGTTGAAGTCTTGCGTGGGAAAGTTAAATATCCTGCTATTTTTCTTGTTCTTGGTTCCCATAGGATAAATTTTGTCCCATTATATTTGGCAGACCCTTCTTGAATAACGTTAATGTTAGGATAGATTGCAATAAGGATGTTGTATCTATTGGTTTGGGGGATATGTCTCATGAGTTTAATTTTGCTAAATTTCATAGACAACCCCATGATAAAGAATTGCCTAGTAAAGATGAAATTATTGGTCTTGCTTCTATTGTCGTGCCTCCTAATGATCCTTTAGAACAATATTTGCTAGACCATGAAAATGATATGTTTATAAATGAAAGAAGGGAAATAGATGAAGTATTCTTTAAACAGGGACCTATTTTGAAACACAGCTTGCCTGTTGAAATCCTAGGGGGTCCTACACCACCCAAGGGTGATCCCGTGTTTGATCTTAAACCATTGCCTGATACTCTTAAATATGCTTATCTTGATAAGAAAGAAATATATCCTGTTATTATTGGTGCTAACCTTTCAGAGCATGAAGAAAAGGAATTATTGAAAACCTTGAAGAAGCATCATGCTGCTATTGGATATACTCTTGATGATCTTAACGGCATTAGTCCCACTCTATGCCAGCACAAAATAAAATTGGAGAAAGACGCGAAACCGGCTGTTGATCACCAATGATGGTTAAATCCTAAGATGAAAGAAGTGGTAAGAAAAGAAATACTAAAGCTTCTGGAGGCAGGTATAATTTATCCCGTTGCTGATAGCCAGTGGGTAAGTCTTGTCCATTGTGTGCCTAGGAAGGGAGGAATTACCGTTGTTCCTAATGATAAAGATGAATTGATCCCACAAAGAATTGTTACAGGTTCTAGAATGGTAATTGATTTCCGCAAATTAAATAAAGCTACTAAAAAGGATCATTACCCTTTACCTTTTATTGATCAAATGCTAAAAATACTAACCAAACACACACATTTTTGCTTTCTAGATGGTTATTCTGGTTTCTCTCAAATAACCGTGTCAAAAGAGGATCAAGAAAAGACCACTTTTACTTGCCCATTCAGTACCTTTGGTTATATATGTATGCATTTTGGTTTATGCAATGCACCTGGTACCTTTCAAACATGTATGACTGCTATATTCTCTGACTTTTGTGAAAAGATTGTTGAGGTTTTCATGGATGATTTCTCCGTTTATGGAACTTATTTTGATGATTGCTTAAGCAACCTTGATCGAGTTTTGCAGAGATGTGAAGAAACTAATCTTGTCTTGAATTGGGAGGAGTGCCACTTTATGGTTAATGAAGGTATTGTTTTGGGGCATAAATTTTTTGAAAGAGGTATTGAGGTTGATAAAGCTAAGTTTGATGCTATTGAAAAGATGCCGTGTCCTAAGGACATCAAAGGTATAAGAAGTTTCCTTGGTCATGCCGGTTTTTATAGAAGGTTCATTAAGGAGTTCTCTAAAATTTCTAGGCCTGTGACTAATCTCTTACAAAAATATGTTCCTTTTGTCTATGATGATGATTGCGTAGAAGCATTTGAAATACTTAAGAAAGCTTTGATTTCTGCACCTATTGTTCAGCCTCCTGATTGGAATTTACCATTTCAAATTATGTGTGATGCTAGTGATTATGCTGTAGGGGCTGTTCTAGGACAAAGAGTTGATAAGAAATTAAATGTTGTCCAATATGCTAGTAAGACTCTAGACAGTGCCCAAAGAAATTATGCTACTACTGAAAAAGAATTTTAGCAGTTGTATTTTCTTGTGATAAGTTCGGACCTTATATTGTTGATTCTAAAGTAACTGTTCGCACTAATCATGCTGCTATTAAATATCTTATGGAAAATAAAGATGCTAAACCTAGACTTATTAGATGGGTTCTCTGGCTACAAGAATTTGATTTGCATATTATTGATAGAAAGGGAGCTGAGAACCCCGTTGCAGACGACTTGTCTGGGTTAGAGAATGTTCTTGATGACCCACTACCTATTGATGATAGCTTTCCTGATGAAAAATTGGCTGTCATAAATGCTTCTCATACTGCTCCATGGTATGCTGATTATGCTAATTATATTGTTGCTAAATTGATACCACCTAGTTTCACATACCAGCAAAAGAAAAAGTTCTTCTATGACTTAAGACATTACTTTTGGGGTGACCCACACCTTTATAAAGAAGGAGTAGATGGTGTTATTAGACGTTGTGTACCTGAGCATGAATAGGAACAGATCCTATGCAAGTGTCACTCTGAGGTTTATGGAGGACACCACGCCGGAGATAGAACTGCACATAAGGTTTTGCAATCCGGTTTTTATTGGCCTACTCTCTTCAAGGATGCCCGTAAGTTTGTCTTGTCTTGTGATGAATGTCAAAGAATTGGTAATATTAGTAGACGTCAAGAAATGCCTATGAATTATTTACTTGTTATTCAACCATTTGATGTTTGGGGCTTTGATTATATGGGACCATTTCCTTCCTCTAATGGGTATACACATATTTTTGTTGTTCTTGATTATGTTACTAAGTGGGTAGAAGCTATTCCAACTAGTAGTGCTGATCATAACACCTCTATTAATATGCTTAAAGAAATTATTTATCCAAGGTTTGGAGTCCCTAGATATTTAATGACTGATGGTGGTTCACATTTTATTCATGGTGCCTTTCGTAAAATGCTTGCTAAGTATGATGTTAATCATAGAATTGCATCTCCTTATCATCCACAGTCTAGTGGTCAAGTAGAATTGAGTAATAGAGAGCTTAAATTAATTTTGCAAAAGACTGTTAATAGATCTAGAAAGAATTGGTCCAAGAAACTTGATGATGCATTATGGGCTTATAGAACTGCATATAAAAATCCTATGGGTATGTCTCCGTATAAAATGGTTTATGGTAAAGCCTGTCACTTACCTCTTGAACTAGAACATAAGGCGTATTGGGCCATTAAAGAGCTCAATTATGATTTCAAACTTGCCGGTGAGAAGAGGCTTTCGACATTAGCTCACTTGATGAATGGAGAACCCAGGCCTATGAGAATGCCAAACTGTTTATGGAAAAAGTTAAAAGATGGAATGACAAAAGGATACGAAAACATGAGTTTAATGTAGGTGATTATGTATTATTATACAACTCTCGTTTAAGATTTTTTGCAGGCAAACTCCTATCTAATGGGAAGGTCCTTACATCATCGAGGAGGTCTATCGTTCCGGTGCCATAAAAATCAAAAACTTCGAAGGTACTAATCCGAGGTTGGTGAACGGTCAAAAAATCAAACATTATATCTCAGGTAATCCTATAAATGTTGAAACTAATGTTGTTGAAACCGTAACTCCGGAGGAATACATAAGGGACACTTTCCAGAATGTTTCAGACTCCAAGAAGGAATAGGTACGTGGTACGGTAAGTAAACCGACTCCAAAACAGTTCTAGTAGCATTTTTTCTCCGTTTTGGAATATATAAGAAAATAGGAAAATAAGAAGCAGTCTGAGAAGGACACGAGGCATCCACGAGGGTGGAGGGCGCGCCCCCCTGCCTCGTGGGCACCTCGTGTGCCCTCCGGACTCCGTTTTCTTGCACGAAACTTCTTTTAGTCGGTAAAAATTCATTATATAATCTCCCGAAGGTTTTGACCACCGTACCACGCAAATATCTCCTGTTTTTGTTTCGAGCTGTTTTCTGCCAGGGTTGTCAAGGCCATGCCTCATGTCGTCTCCCTCCCCCTCCAACAATGAGGGCAACGATGCTTGGCTAATGAAGATAGAGCTGAAGAGAGAAGAGCCCGGAGAGAACAATAAGGATGATGGGATCAAGAAGGCCATGGGGGATCAAGTTCTGGCAGTAGTAGAAGAAGACATCCTTCAACCTCATCACAATCTGTTTACCCCAATGGAGATTGAAGCTTTCAAGATGATTGAGTTAGCTTGCATTCAAAACAAGTATCTCACAAGTGAAAATATTTAGTTGAAGTAGCATATCATCGCACTCAAGGGCATTATCCACAAATTGGAGGACCTCCTACGCTCGATGTGCGACGATCCATCATCACCAACACCTTCTTCACCAACAAAGAAGAACTGAGTATCGGGTATGGGCACTCCCCTTGGCAATTGCCAAGCTTGGGGGAGTGCCCCGGTATCGTATCACCATCACACTTTTATCTTTACCGTTTTTCTTAGTCCGATCCTTTTGGTAATATCTTGATCTAGTAGAATAAAGTTTTAGTATGATCTAGTCTTGAGTTTTGCTTTATGATCCTTCTATGTAATCAAGTCCGTGAGATATATAAAAAAGATTAGTGTTGAGTCAAGGGCTTGATTATCTTGCTATGATCTTGAGGGAATAAAATAAAAGAGATAGAATAAAAAGAACTAAAGAGATCATATGGATCTTATGGAGAGTAATGACTTCACATATATAGACTATGATGAATAAAAGTTTTTGAAAGTTGACAAACATAGTTTTGGTCACCATTGCAATTAATAGGAAGTAATAAAGAAAGAGAGATTTTCACATATAAACATACTATCTTGGACATCTTTTGTGATTGTGAGCACTCATTAAAATATGACATGCTAAAGAGTTGATGTTCGACAAGGAAGACAACGTAATGGGTTATGTTTTCTTACATCTGAAATAAATTATATTGTCATGGATCATCCAACATGTTGAGCTTGCCTTTCCCTCCCATGCTAGCCAAATTCTTTGCACCAAGTAGAGATACTACTTGTGCTTCCAAATATCCTTAAACCCATTTTTGCCATGAGAGTCCACCATATCTACCTATGGATTGAGTAAGATCCTTCAAGTAAGTTGTCATCGTTGCACGCAATAAAAATTGCTCTCTAAATATTTATGATTTATTAGCGTGGAGAAAATAAGCTTTATACGATCTTGTGATGTGGAAGAAATAAAAGCGACGGCTACATAATAAAGGTCCATATCACAAGTGGCAATATAAAGTGACGTTCTTTCGCATTAAGATTTTGTGCATCCTACCATAAAAGCACATGACAACCTCTGCTTCCCTCTACGAAGGGCCTATCTTTTATTCTTGTCTATTACTTCATATAAGAGTCATGGTGATCTTCACCTTTCCTTTTTACATTTTATCCTTTGGCAAGCACAATGTGTTGGAAAGATCCAGATATATATAGCTAATTGGATGTGACTTTTCATGAACTATTATTGTTGACATTACCCTTGAGGTAAAAGGTTGGGAGGCAAAAACTATAAGCCCCTATCTTTCTTTGTGTCTAACTAAAACTTCATAACCATAAATATTGCGTGAGTGTTAGCAATTGTGAAAGACTAAATGATGGTTGAGTATGTGGACTTGCTGAAAAGCTCTTATTGACTCTTTCCTATGTTATGATAAATTGCAATTGCTTCAATGACTGAGATTATAGTTTGTTAGTTTTCAATGAAGTTTCTGATTCATACTTGAAACTGTGAATGAATTGTTACTTTAGCATAAGATATCATTTGACAATATATGTATATGTTGTTGTTCTAAGAATGATCATGATGCCCTCATGTCCGTATTTTATTTTATCGACACCTCTATCTCTAAACATGTGGACATATTTTTCGATCTCGGCTTTCGCTTGAGGACAAGCGAGGTCTAATCTTGGGGGAGTTGATACGTCCATTTTGCATCATGCTTTTATATCGATATTTATAGCATTATGGGCTGTTATTACACATTATGTCACAATACTTATGCCTATTCTCTCTTATTTTACAAGGCTTACATGAAGAGGGGGAATGCCAGCAGCTGGAATTCTGGGCTGGAAAACCAGCAAATATTAGAGACCTATTCTGCACAACTCCAAAAGTCCTGAAACTTCACAGAAGCATGTTTTATAATATATAAAAAATATTGGGTGAAAGAAGTACCAGAGGGGGCCACCCACCATCCACGAGGGTCGGGGGCGCGCCCTACCCCCCTGGGCGTGTCCCCCTGCCTCGTGGCCCCCCTGGCAGCCCTCTGATGCCCATCTTTGGCTATATGGAGTCTTTCGTCGAGGAAAAATCATAAGCTAGCTCACGGGACGAAACTCCGCTGCCATGAGGCGGAACCTTGGCGGAACCTATCTAGGGCTCCGGCGGAGCTGTTCCGTCGGGGAAACTTCCCTCCGGGAGGGGGAAATCATCACCATCGATCCTCTCATCGGGAGGGGTCAATCTCCATCAACATCTTCACCAGCACCATATCATCTCAAACCCTAGTTCATCTCTTGTATCCATTCTTTGTCCCAAAGCCTCAGATTGGTACCTGTGGGTTGCTTGTAGTGTTGATTACTCTTTGTAGTTGTTGCTAGTTGGTTTATTTGGTGGAAGATCATATGTTCAGATCCTTTATGCATATCAATAACCCTCTGATTATGAACATGAATATGATTTGTGAGTAGTTATGTTTGTTCCTGAGGACATGGGAGAAGTCTTGCTATAAGTAGTTGATACGTCTCCAACGTATCTATAATTTTTGATTGTTCCATGCTATTATATTATCTATTTTACATGTTTAATGGGCTTTATTATACACTTCTATATTATTTTTGGGACTAACCTAATAACCCAAGGCCCAGTGCAAATTGCTGTTTTTTTGCCTATTTCAGTGTTTCACAGAAAGGAATATCAAACGGAATCCAAACGGAATGAAACCTTCGGGAGAGTTATTTTTGGAACAAACATGATCCAGGGGACTTGGAATAGACGTCAAGAAAGAAGCGAGGCGGCCACGAGGCAGGGAGGCGCGCCTGCCCCCTGGGCGCACCCCCACCCTCGTGGGGCCCTCGCAGCTCCACCGACCTACTTCTTCCTCCTATATATATCAATATACCCTGAAAACATCCAGGAGCACCACGAAACCCTATTTCCACCGCCACAACCTTCTGTACCCAAGAGATCCCATCTTGGGGCCTTTTCCGAAGCTCCGCTGGAGGGGGAATCGATCACGGAGAGCTTCTACATCAACACCATAACCTCTCCGATGATGTGTGAGTAGTTTACCACAAACCTTCGGGTGCATAGTTATTAGCTAGATGGCTTCTTTCTCCCTCATTGGATCTCAATACAATGTTCTCCTCGATCTTCTTAGAGATCTATTTGATGTAACTCTTTTTGCGGTGTGTTTGTGGAGATCCGATGAATTGTGGGTTTATGATCAAGTTTATCTATGAACAATATTTGATTCTTCTCTGAAATCTTTTATGTATGATTGGTTATCTTTGCAAGTCACTTCGAGTTATTAGTTTGGTTTGGCCTACTAGATTGATCTTTCTTGCAATGGGAGAAGTGCTTAGCTTTGGGTTCAATCTTGCGGTGTCCTTTCCAAGTGACAGCAGGGGCAGCAAGGCACGTATTGTATTATATTGTTGCCATCGAGGATAAAAAGATGGGGTTTATATCATATTGCTTGAGTTTATTCCTCTACATCATATCATCTTTCCTGATGTGTTACTCTGTTATTATGAACTTAATACTCTAGATGCATGCTGGATAGCGGTCGATGTGTGGAGTAATACTAGTAACAGTAATTTTTTCACCCACCGTAATACTTATGCTATCTTGAGAGAAGCCACAAGTGAAACCTATGGCCCTCAGTCTATCTTTTATCATATAAGTTTCCAATTTACTTTGCAATCTTTACTTTAAATCTATATCATAAAAATACCAAAAATATTTATCTTATTATCTCTATCAGATCTCACTCTCGTAAGTGACTGTGAAGGTATTAACAACCCCTTTATCGCGTTGGTTGCGAGGTTCTTATTTGTTTGTGTAGGTACGAGGGACTTGTGTGTAGTCTTGTACTGGATTGATACCTTGGTTCTCAAAAACTGAGGGAAATACTTACGCTACTTTGCTGCATCACCCTTTCCTATTCAAGGGAAAACCAACGCAGTGCTCAAGAGGTAGCAAGAAGGATTTCTGGCGCTGCTGCCGGGGAGATCTACGCACAAGTCAAGACATACCAAGTACCCATCACAAACTCTTATCCCTCGCATTACATTATTTTCCATTTGCCTCTCGTTTTCCTCTCCCCCACTTCACCCTTGCTGTTTTATTCGCCCTTTTTCCGCTCGCCTCTTTTCCGCTCGCCTCTTTTTCGTTCACTTCTTGTGTGCTTGTGTGTTGGATTGTTTGTCACGATGGCTCAAGGTAATACTAAATTGTGCGATTTTTCCAATACCAACAATAATGATTTTATTAGCACTCCGATTGCTCCCCTTACCGATGCTAAATCTTGTGAAATTAATAATGCTTTGCTGAATCTTTTCATGAAAGATCCGTTTTCTAGCCTTCCCAGTGAAGATGCCACTACCCATCTAAACAGCTTTGTTGATTTGTGTGATATGCAAAAGGAGAAATATGTGGATAATGATATTGTTAAATTGAAGCTATTTCCGTTTTCGCTTAGAGATCGGGCTAAAACTTGGTTTTCCTCTTTGCCTAAAAATAGTATTGATTCATGGAACAAGTGCAAAGATGCTTTTATCTTTAAGTATTTTCCTCCCGCTAAGATCAACTCTCTTAGAAACGATATTATGAATTTTAAGCAACTTGATCATGAGCATGTTGCACAAGCATGGGAGAGGATGAAATTAATGATACGTAATTGCCCTACACATGGTTTGAATTTATGGATGATCATGCAAAAAAATTATGCTGGATTGAATTTTGCTTCTAGAAATCTTTTAGATTCGGCCGCGGGAAGCACTTTTATGGAAATCACTTTAGGAGAAGCTACCAAACTCCTAGATAATAATATGGTTAATTATTCTCAATGGCACACCGAAAGATCTACTAGTAAAAAGGTTCATGCTATAGAAGAAATTAATGTTTTGTGTGGAAAGATGGATGAACTTATGAAATTGTTTGGTAATAAAGGTGTTTCTTCTGATCCTAATGATATGCCTTTGTCTACCTTGATTGAGAATAATAATGAATCTATGGATGTGAATTTTGTTGGTAGGAACAATTTTGGTAACAACGCGTATAGAGGAAACTTTAATCATAGGTCGTATCCTAGTAATTCCTCTAATAATTATGGTAATTCCTAAAAAAATTCTTATGGGAATCATAATAAGATGCCCTCTGACTTTGAATCTAGTATTAAAGAATTTATTAGTTCACAAAAGAGTTTCAATGCTTTGATTGAAGAAAAATTGTCTAAGATTGATGAGTTGGCTAGGAACATGGATAGAATTTCACTTGATGTTGATTCTTTGAAACTTAGATCTATTACACCTAAGCATGATATCATTGACTCTCTCAAAGCCATGAGAATTTTCCATTGAAGAGTGCAAAGAAAGAACCGCTAGGATGCGTGCTAACAAGGATTGTGTTCTAAAAGCGTGTTCTTCTAGTTTTGATGATAATAAGGATGAAGATATAAAAGTGATTGATGTGTCTCCTATTAAATCTTTGTTTTCTAATATGAATCTTGATAATGATGGGACTGGAGATGAGTCAACTTTAGTTAAAAGGCGTCCCAATGATTCGGAGTTTTTAGATCTTGATGCAAAAATTGGTAAAAGTGGGATTGGAGAGGTCAAAACTTTACATAGTAATGAGCCCACTATTTTGGATTTCAAGGAATTTCATTATGATAATTGCTCTTTGATAGAAAGTATTTCCTTGTTGCAATCCGTGCTAACTTCTATGCATGCTTATAGTCAAAATAAAGCTTTTACCAAACATATCATTGATGCTTTAATGCAATATTATGAAGAAAATCTTGAATTAGAATTCTCTATCCCTAGAAAACTTCATGATGAGTGGGAACCTACTATTATAATTAAAATTAAATATCATGAATGCTATGCTTTATGTGATTTGGGTGCTAGCGTCTCCACGATTCCAAAAACTTTGTGTGATGTGTTAGGTTCCCGTGAATTTGATGGTTGTTCTCTAAATTTGCGCCTCGCAGATTCCACTATTAAGAAACCTATGGGAAGGATTAATGATGTTCTTATTGTTGCAAATAGGAATTATGTGCCCGTAGATTTCATTGTTGTTGATATTGATTGCAATCCTACATGTCCCATTATTCTTGGTAGACCTTTCCTTAGAACGATTGGTGCAATTATTGATATGAAAGAAGGGAATATTAGATTCCAATTTCCGTTAAGGAAAGGCATGGAACACTTCCCTACAAAGAAAATTAAATTACCTTATGAATCTATTATGAGATCCACTTATGTATTACATACCAAAGATGATAATACGAAGATCTATTCTTGCTTTTATGCCTAGCTAGGGGCGTTAAACGATAGCGCTTGTTGGGAGGCAACCCAATTTAATTTTTGTTTCTTGCTTTTTGGTTCTGCTTAGTAATAAATAATTCATATAGCCTCTGTTTAGATGTGGTTTTATGCTTTTAATTAGTGTTTGTGCCAAGTAGAACCTTTGGGAAGACTTGGGGGAAGTTTTAGCGATCTTGCTGTAAAAAAAAGAAACTTTAGCCCTCACGAGATTTGCTGCCATTTTTTACTGGATAGTGACATTAGGTTTTTTATTTTTGAAGATGATTAATAGACAAATTACTCACGTCCATCAGTTTATTTAAGAATTTTTGGGGTTACATAAGTATTCGAAACCTTTAGATTACTACAGACTGGTCTGTTTTTGACAGATTCTGTTTTTCGTGTGTTGTTTGCTTATTTTGATGAATCTATGCCTAGTATCGGAGGGTATGAACCATAGAGAAGTTGGAATACAGTAGGTTTAACACCAATATAAATAAAGAATTAGTTCATTACAGTACCTTAAGTGGTGGTTTGTTTTCTTATACTAACGGAGCTCATGGGATTTTCTGTTGAGTTTTGTGTCGTGAAGTTTTCAAGTTTTGGGTAAAGATTTGATGGATTATGGAACAAGGAGTGGAAAGAGCCTAAGATTAGGGATGCCCTAGGAACCCCAAGGTAAAATTCAAGGACAACCAAAAGCCTAAGCTTGGGGATGCCCCGGAAGGCATCCCCTCTTTCGTCTTCTTCCATCGGTAACTTTACTTGAGGCTATATTTTTATTCACCACATGATATGTGCTTTTCTTGGAGCGTCTTGTATGATTTGAGTCTTTGCTTTTTAGTTTACCACAATCACCCTTTCTGTTCACACCTTTTGGGAGAGACATACATGAATTGGAATTTATTAGAATACTCTATGTGCTTCACTTATATCTTTTGAGATAGATAATTTTGCTCTAGTGCTTCACTTATATCTTTTAGAGCACGGTGGTGGTTTTATTTTATAGAAATTATTGATCTCTCATGATTCACTTATATTATTTTGAGAGTCCATTAGAATAGCATGGTAATTTGCTTTGATTATAAAATTGGTCCTAATATGATAGGCATCCAGGACGGGTATAATAAAAACTATCATAAAAAGTGCATTGAGTACTATGAGAAGTTTGATACTTGATAATCGTTTTGAGATATGAGGATGGTGATATTAAAGTCATGCTAGTTGAGT
Source organism: Triticum urartu (assembly GCF_003073215.2). NCBI lineage: Eukaryota > Viridiplantae > Streptophyta > Magnoliopsida > Poales > Poaceae > Triticum > Triticum urartu. The sequence goes on along the minus strand of NC_053027.1, from coordinate 396,654,573 downwards.
AGTTGTGAATTTGAGAAATACTTGTGTTGAAGATTGCAAGTCCCGTAGCATGCATGTATGGTAACCGTTGTGTAACAAATTTGAAACATGAGGTGTTCTTTGATTGTCTTCCTTATGAGTGGCGGTTGGGGACGAGCGATGGTCTTTTCCTACCAATCTATCCCACTAGGAGCATGCACGTAATGCTTGGTTTTTGATAACTTGTAGATTTTTGCAATAAGTATGTGAGTTCTTTATGACTAATGTTGAGTCCATGGATTATACACACTCTCACCTTTCCATCATTGCTAGCCTCTTCGGTACCATGCATTGCCCTTTCTCACCTTGAGAGTTGGTGCAAACTTCGCCGGTCCATCCAAACCCCATGATATGATACGCTCTATCACACATAAACCTCCTTATATCTTCCTCAAAACAGCCACCATACCTACCTATTATGGCATTTCCATAGCCATTCCGAGATATATTGCCATGCAACTTTCCACCGTTTCATTTATGACACGCTTCATCATTGTCATATTGCCTTGCATGATCATGTAGTTGACATCGTATTTGTGGCAAAGCCACCATGAATAATTTATCACTCTTGATTGATTCATTGCCCCTCCTGGTACACCGCCGGAGGCATTCATATAGAGTCGTATCGTGTTCTAGTATCGAGTTGTAATGATTGAGTTGTAAATAAATAGAAGTGTGATGATCATCATTAATAGAGCATTGTCACAAATAAAAAAAAGGAGAAAGGCCAAAAAAAGAAAAGAAAAAAAGGGACAATGCTACTATCCTCTTTTTCCACACTTGTGCTTCAAAGTATCACCATGATCTTTATGATAGAGAGTCTCTTGTTTTGTCACTTTCATATACTAGTGGGATTTTTTCATTATAGAACTTGGCTTGTATATTCCAATAATGGGCTTCCTCAAATGCCCTAGGTCTTTGTGAGCAAGGAAGTTGGAAGCACACCCACTTAGTTTCTTTTGTTGAGCTTTCATACATTTATAGCTCTAGTGCATCTATAGCATGGCAATCCCTACCCCTTGCATTGACCTCAATTGATGGGAATCTCCCTAGCCCATTGATTAGCCGTGTCAATGTGAGACTTTCTCCTTTTTTGTCATCTCCACATAACCCCCATCATTATATTCTATTCCACCCATAGTGCTATATCCATGGCTCACGCTCATGTATTGCGTGAAAGTTGAAAAAAGTTTGAGACTACTAAAGTATGAAACAATTGCTTGGCCTGTCATCGGGGTTGTGCTAGATGAGAGCATTCTTGTGTGAAGAAAATGGAGCATGACCAAACTATATGATTTTGTAGGGATGGACTTTCTTTTGCCATGTTATTTTGAGAAACATGATTGCTTAGTTAGTATGCTTGAAGTATTATTATTTTTATGTCAATATTAAACTTTTGTCTTGAATCTCTCGGATCTGAATATTCATGCCACAATAAAGAGAATTACATTGAGAATTATGCTAGGTAGCATTCCACATAAAAAATTCCGTTTTTATCATTTACCTACTCGAGGACGAGGAGGAATTAAGCTTGGGGATGCTTGATACGTCTCCAAAGTATCTATAATTTTTTATTGTTCCATGCTATTATATTATCTGTTTTGGTTGTTTAATGGGCTTTATTATACACTTCTATATTATTTTTGGGACTAACCTACTGACCCAAGGCCTAGTGAAAATTGCTATTTTTTTGCATATTTCAGTGTTTCACAGAAAAGGGATATCAAATGGAATCCAAACAGAATGAAACCTTCGGGAGAGTTATTTTTGGAACAAACGTGATCCAGGGGACATCACTACAAGAAATATGTCAACTAGTGACCTTCTATCAGTGACCCTGGAAGAATTGGTCATAGATCTATGACCATTTCAGACCAATTGGTCAAAAGCTGTTCGGGGGGCTCCAAACCCTAAACTATAATGACCATTTTGGTCAGAAAGGTCATAATTTCCTTACACGAAATGGTCATAAAGCAGATAGCATTGGTCTGCTGCCTTATTTCTAGCTGATCATGACCAATATAGATGATCATAACCTTGTAAATTGTGGTGGGTTGCTATGACTAGGCGCCACCTCATCAGTTTTGCCTATGTGTCATGTCCATGTGGCAGTTTTTGCCCTAGCTTGTGAAGCAACCTATATTTCTGTCATTCCCAAAATTCCCAAAAAAATCTCATAAATTCATTGGGTCATATCTTCGTCAAATATGTAAAAAACCTTCCTTGCCTAGTTCAAAAATAATTCAAAAATATTCATTTTCCTATTCTGTTCAGAACAACAGTTTGTGAAGGAAGTACCACTTTGGCATGTCCAAATAGTATCCATTTTCTACAGTGCTTTCCTATGCCCAAATAACCATCCTCCACCAAATGCCAGCTCAATGCATTCATTATTTTGAGCCGAGCTTCAACATTCGTATTTATGTCCAGTGTGGTAGTTTGCAAAGCAAGTACCACCTAGGCTCCTCCTTTTGAGCTGAAAATTTGTGAAGACGGTCTTCTTAGTAACTGATCATCCTCAGCCAAAACTCACACCCATTAGACATGTACATTTCTCGTACCACTAATCAAACACTTGGCTGCTAATTCATGTTTAAGCATCGATCGGTCTCCTCGTGAGAATCTTATGTTGTAATTTTCTTCCTAGCACCTACCTGGAGAGTGCCCAACCCACTAGACATGCCTAGGCTGCCCAGAACACATGGCAACGCCACGGTCACGCGGTGACCACGCGCCGGGCATGCGAGTTTACGCGCTCTAGAGTTGGGGGCCTCGGCCACCGCCCAAACCTCGACGTATCGCCACCAAACCATGTATTTATGATTAGATAGGTACTTATGTAACTATATATGATTTTTGGAAAAAATAAATAGTAAACTATGAGGCAGCTGCAGTTCAAATTTGACTCGCTTCCTACTAAATCGGCGGGAATTTGTCTTTTTCACCAGAGGTGGATCAAAACTTTTGACACCCAACCATTTTGTCAATTTTGCATTAAATATGGCCTAGTATTTTAGAAAATTTATTTGGTCCAATTTTGCAACAAATATATGGTAGGCCCTTCACAAAAAACATTCATTTCGGGCACTCGGAAAATGGAAAATGTATTTTCTGTGAAAAGAAAATGAAAACTCCCTTAGGCAACATTGTTTGGAATTCTAAGATACACCCTTGTGCAAAATATGAGATCATTTGAACAAACTATGCCATGAATGTAGCCATAAGATTGATCATTTGGCTTGAAAGCCATGAATCTTCACACATGATAGCTCATTTCTGAGAACACTTCTTTAAAATAATTATCGTATTACAAGTTTATTATTTTTCCCGAAAACTTGGTCACATATAATGACACAATGCGGAGGTTTTCCAATTTTTTGAATTTTTTTGAATTTTTTATGCCCGTTTCAAAATGTGGTCAAAACGGCAGGCTTGACCGTTCCTAGCTAGTGGTTGAATCTTGGAATTTTTTTGGTGTTTATCTGATTAAATAGATACTTATGTACCTAGAAATGATTTTTGGAAAAAATAAAGGGCAAACTACGAGGTAGCTACAGTTCAAATTTGACCCGCTTCTAGCTGAATCGGCGGGAATTCGTCTTTTTCACCAAAGGTGTATCAAAACTTTTGACACCCAACCATTTTGTCAATTGTGCATTATATATGGCCTAGTATTTTATAAAATTGATTAGGTCCAATTTTGCAACAAATATATGGTAGGTCCTTCACAAAAAAACTCATTTCGGGCACTCGGAAAATGGAAATGATTTTTCCGTGCAAAGAAAATGAAAACTCCCTTAGGCAACATTGTTTGGAATTCCAAGATGCACCATTGTGCACAATTTGAGATCATTTGAACAAACTATGCCATGAATGTGGCCATAAGATTGATCATTTGACTTGAAAGCCATGAATCTTCACACATGATAGCTCATTTCTGAGAACAATTTTTTAAAAGAATTGCCGTATTACAAGTTTATTATTTTTCCTGGTAACTTGGTCACATATAATGACACAATGCGAAGGTTTTCCAATTTTTTGATTTTTTTTTGAATTTTCTATGCCCATTTCAAAATGCGGTCAAAACGGCGAGAATGACCGTTCCTAGCTAGTGGTTGAATCTTGGAAAACTTTTGATGTTTCTCTGATTAAATAGGTACTTATGTACCTAGAAATGATTTTTGGAAAAAATAAAGAGCAAACTATGAGGCAGCTGAGGTTCAAATTTGACCCGCTTCCTACTGAATCGGCGGGAATTTGTCTTTTTCGCCAGAGGTGGATCAAAACTTTTGACACGCAACCATTTGGTCAATTGTGCATTAAATATGGCCTAGTATTTTATAAAAATGATTTGGTCCAATTTTGCAACAAATATATGGTAAGTCCTTCACAAAAAAAACTCATTTCGGGCACTCAAAAAATGGGAAAAATGAAATTTCCATGCAAAGAAAATGAAAACCCCCTCAGGCAGCATTGTTTGGAATTCCAAGATGCACCCTTGTGCACAATATGAGATCATTTGAACAAACTATGCCATGAATGTGGCCATATGATTGATCATTTGGCTTGAAAGCCATTGATCTACCATAACACTTGAGCATTTCTGTGATGACTGATGTTCGACGAAGGTGGTGACGATTTGTTGATGCGAGGGGTGTCGAAGCTCTTGGTGTGGGGTAGTCATGCGTGGTGCCACAGGATGCCGGGTGGTGGCCATCGGTCATGCACACGAGGATGGTGTCGCAAGGTCGCCGGGGGTTGCAGCAGAAGATGGTGCTGCAAATAGTCACGGATGATGCAACATAGCATCGCCGCGGACCGCGGGTGCTGTGATCCAACATTGTCGGGACCGACGGAGTTGCAATGAAGCATTGTCAGGCCGCCAGTGTTGTGATGTAATATCGTCGAGGGTCGTCGGAGTTGCAACGAAGCCTCCCCGAGTTAGTCAATATGGTATAATATTTTTGAAAATGAATTGGTGCCCTTTTGCAGCAAATATTGGATAGGTTATTTACATGGGTGTGACAATATGTAAGAGAAAAAAACAATTGCATAAGCTTAATCATCATCGGTGGAAACATGTGTGCCATGAATCGATGACATGGCACAGATCCATCCATCCATCTTTTCATCCCACATCCATCCATCCATCCATCCACCCACCCACAGTCCCACACCCACCCGCTGTGTCCCACCCACCCACCCGCTGTGCCCGATGCTGAGAGAGAGAGAGCTCTCCTCCTCTCCATCCCTCGCGCCGCCACCACCACCGTCCCTCCGTCCTCCTATCGCGCCGCCCATTCATCCGAGCCTGACGACGCCAGATCCGCGCGCCACCCATTGTTCCCCATCTTCTGCTCCCTCCCTCCACCTCCCGCAGCAGATCCAGCGCCATGCAGCCTCGGTGTTACGGCCGGCTGGCTCGCCGGCGCGCACGTGCTTTGACGCGCGCCGCTCCGTCGAGCTGGCCGGACCACGACGACATGCGACCTAGGGTTTGCAGGATCCTCAGACGGCCGCCGTCCACCTCGTTGTAGGTTGGGGTTTGTCGTACTCCACCCTAGCAGTCGATCCTGGCCGTCGCTGCTTCACCAGCCTCCTCCTTTGGCGTCTCCGTGAGGGCGCCCGACACCAGGCAGGCCATCGACGCGTCGGACCTCAAGGCCGGTCGTGCTGCTCCTTTTGCCTGCGTCCTTCCCCGACAACGTCCCCATGGCTAGAGTTTCGGATGCGATGGTGCCTCCGTCGATGGTGCGGCTCTGGTGACTCTTACCTCGCCCCACACGCAGCTCAGCCCATTCATACGAGCCTGACGACACGAAGGTTTCTGTTCATTCAATCTGATCTTGTTTTTTGTTCTTGTCTTCTCAAGCGCGTGTTCTTGCGCGCAGCACGAGAAGGTGGAGAAGATCAGGGACAGGGCCACCAATGAGACCATCACGCTCAAGGAGACCCGCCTCCAGCAGTAGGACGATGGCGTCCCCTCCACCGCCATCCACGAGATCTCCCTCCTCAAGGAGATGCAGCACCAGAACATCGTCAGGTATCCCTCCCCTCCACCTTCCCATCTCTCCTCCCCAGCGTCAGGGTTTCAGCTGGATTTAGCCGCCACGGAATGGATGGACTGGCTGACTGCTGCTGTGCTATGTAGGCTGCAAGACGTGGTGCATAACGAGAATGACAAGGCCGCATGTGAGATGCTCCTCCATGACAAGGCCGCCACCGGATCAGCTCCTCTCTGCCGGTGGATCCTCGCCTCTCCGACAAGGACGCCACCGGATCCCGTCCTCTCGGACAGCAATGCCTCCGGATCCACTTGTCCTCAAAAACGATGGCACCAAGCAGCACCAGGAGCTTCGGATCCGGTAACTTATTATCTCCCTCTCTCCCTCCCGCAGTACCTACTATGTATCATGCTTATTGTTTACTACATTAAGGCATGCGGGCACCAGAATTTGTAATCAGATTTGTTACCGCTTATGAATATGGCGATGTTCATGACTGATGGATGTGGCTGGGGGTTGAGGTATATAGTGCTATAGAATGCCATCTAGGATATCTGTTAAGCCACTTGGTCAGTTAGTTTCTTTTAGTACATATACCATGAATCCAAGTTTGATGCTAGGCTAGACGTCTCTGGTACCCATGCGTATTGCCATGTCTCTCTATATTTATAAGTTGAATCCAGCACTAACATGTGAACAACACTTGCACTGCCTTATGTATTTACACATAAGGAGTTAAACTACATGTCTGCTATTGCAGCGCAGATTACATCTATATCATTAGTTTCTTTGTTGATTTACTGATAATTGGTTAGGTGTAATGTGTCTGGTGTTACTACATACATTGTTGAACTACTTGTAGCAAGATAATGAATAATATTTCTTCATTAACTATGCCAACCTGCATCTTGTTGTACTAGTAATAGTAGGATAATGCAGCTTGTTGTACTAATGATGCTGCTATGCCTTTCACATTCATTCATACATTCTCTGATTGTTCTAGGAGTCGGTCATCATTCATTTGATGCGGTGCGCCATGGACGCGATGGCCGCTTCATCCGCTGCCCCGGCGCCATGGAGGGGCTAGAGCTGGCTGTGGACGACGACGCCCAACGACAAGGGACGGCCTGGCCTGCCACCCCGAAGCCCTAACAAGGCAGCTGAGGAATCAGGAGGGGTACTCATACCGTCGCCCCTCATGTGGATGCGCTGTACCTCAAGGCCAGGCCTACTGCTGCTGTTGGGTAGAGTCCGGCCACGCTACTGCTAGGTATGATTCCCACCTCCTCCGAACCCCCTTGTATTGCAGGCCTTCACGTGCATGTGTGGAGTCCTATTTTTATGTTGAGGAACGCGGGCTGCTCTTATCAGGGCAAACACACGCGCCTTCATGTCTTATTCGCGATATATAAATCATCTAGAACAAATCATTTTCGTGAATTTGGTCGAGTTCCTCGTATACTGTATATTTTGATAGCATATGTCCTCACAAAAGAGAAAGGAAAAAATATTGCATATGTCTCTGCATTTCAGTTCCATACTTTTGAGCTCAGCAAGCTAAACTTGTTTCAAACATTTAGATGGCTCATATCAGATAACCAGTAACTTGAGCATTACATGCATAAGCTGCTGGAGGAATGTCTTCAGCTAACCACAGAGAACTGGTGCTGTGCACAGCTTCCTTTGTAGAAAAGATCAGTAGTTGTGTAGACTTGTGCAAAGCCTAAATTTTTGTAGTAAGGTGGCCAGCATGGTGTCGCGACATGATCACTGACGGAATTAATTATGATTTTGTTATTCTGCTTTATGATTTACTCAATCACTATTGTTTCATGATGATTATGCGATAATGCTCCTCTTCTTCCTCGACCACCTGAACCACCATGTCGGCGGGCTCCTGAAGCATCAACTTCAATAACGGTGACCATCCATTCCTCCATTCCTTGCTTGCAGCTAGCGTTTTAGTTCTCCTAGAGCTAGCTAGTTTAGTCTGCTACGGTTTGGGGTGCTTTGGGTTTCAATTCACTATAGCAAAAGCACCATTCTTTTGCCTTTTTTAGTTAGATGCCTTTGGATTGTTTGGCATCAGAACCTGTTCAAGGAGATTTGCTTTTGGTAGATGCAGAGTAGATTAAGTATTCCGTAAAATTCACCACATGAGTATACTACTTAATAGCCAATTTTCGTGGTCAAATTCAGCCCTGGATGCAAATGGACGTCATGATTCTGTTATGCTCCGAGGTTGGTGGTCGAATTGAGGTGCCTCTAGACTATAGTGTATTAGGTTGCCAGGAGTAGTAAAACTTAGTTTTGTATTGAGGATTGAGGGTGGTTGGGCTTATAAGTTAATCATCAGCGTGAATGATTTCTTTGTCTAATCCTCACAAGTTAATGCTTCGCTCGTCCAGGTGTGTGATAATGTCATGTGTCTTGTGCAATCAGATTACATTTCTGTTTGTTATGGTAATATAAAAAATATTCATGCTGTCAAAATTTTCACAGTGCGTGCCTTTCATTTCTTTAGTTTGATTGTTTCCCTTGTATTCAATATTCTTCTAGTGGTTGATCCTTCAATTTTTGTTGTGGCATCTTTATTTTCACAGGTGTTGTGTGTTCTGGAAGATGGAAGAGGACGAAAACCTATTTTTGTTGAACTAAATTTTCTGTATTCTGTTTTGTTGTACGTATCATTAGATAGTTTTGTATAGGAACATGTGATACTATTTTGTAGGGCTTTATGGCCTGTGATGTAAACATATTTAGTGCTGAAATATGAAATTATTTGCAAAATTTGTCAAAAAGGTGGATCATCTGTATGAATATGTGAATGGGCTGAAAAGAGTACTGGACCAACTCCAGGATTGAATTAATATTTGAATGTATAAAAAGGCTGAATGTAAACCAGAAATGGGCTGCATAAAATTGTACATATATTCTTGAAAGGCCAAACATGCATAAAAATTGATGGGCTGACCAGTTGGGCTTGGCCCATGTAGCAGACAAAAATTAACAGAAATAAATATACCAAATGGGTTGAATTAATGGGCTCGGCCCATGTAGAAAATCGAATTGGACCGGGTTGATTCTTGTACCACATCAGATTGCCATGTCGGATGCCTACGTGGACTGGAGAGGCTGCTAGTGACCAAAACAAAACAGTAGGCATATTTTGGTTGTAAACGTCTACGACCTTCTCATAGAGAAGGTCGTTAATTTCAGTTTACGACCGCCAGCTTTTGACCTTCTGTTTTTGGTCACAGAAAGGTCGCAAATGAAAAACAATGACCTTTTAGTGACCAATAGTCAAGGTCACAAGTTGACATATTTCTTGTAGTGCTTGGAGTAGACGTCAAGAAAGAAGCGAGGCGTCCCCGAGGCAGGGAGGCGCAATTTCCCCCCTGGGCACGCTCCCAACCCTCGTGGGCCCCTCACAGCTCCACCGACCTACTTCTTCCTCCTATATATATCCATATACCCCGAAAACATCCAGGAGCACCACGAAACCCTATTTCCACCGCCGCAACCTTCTGTACCCAAGAGATCCCATCTTGGGGCCTTTTCTGGAGCTCTGCCGGAGGGGGAATTGATCACGGAGGGCTTCTACATCGACACCATAGCCTCTCTAATGATGTGTGAGTAGTTTACCACAGACCTTCGGGTCCATAGTTATTAGCTAGATGGCTTCTTCTCTCTCTTTGGATCTCAACACAATGTTCTTCTCGATCTTCTTGGAGATCTATTTGATGTAACTCTTTTTGCGGTGTGTTTGTCGAGATGCGATGAATTGTTGGTTTATGATCAAGTTTATCTATGAACAATATTTGATTCTTCTATGAAATATTTCATGTATGATTGGTTATCTTTGCAAGTCTCTTCAAATGATCAGTTTGGTTTGGCCTACTAGATTGATATTTCTTGCAATGTGAGAAGTGCTTAGATTTGGGTTCAATCTTGCGGTGTCCTTTCCCAGTGACAGCAGGGGCAGTAAGGCATGTATTGTATTATATTGTTGTCATCAAGGATAAAAAGATGGGGTTTATATCATATTGCTTGAGTTTATCCCTCTACATCATGTCATCTTGCCTAATGCATTACTTCAGTTCTTATGAACTTAATACTCTAGATGCATGCTGGATAGCGGTCGATGTGTGGAGTAATACTAGTAGATGTAGAATCGTTTCGATCTACTTGTCGCGGATGTGATGCCTATATACATGACCATGCCTAGATATTCTCATAATTATGCACTTTTCTATCAATTGCTCAACAGTAATTTTTTTCACCCACTGTAATACTTATGCTATCTTGAGAGAAGCCACTAGTGAAACATATGGCCCCGGGGTCTATCTTTTATCATATAAGTTTCCCAATTTACTTTGCAATCTTTACTTTCAATCTATATCATAAAAATACCAAAAATATTTATCTTATTATCTCTATCAGATCTCACTCTTGTTAGTAACCGTGATGGGATTGACTACCCCTTTATCGCGTTGGTTGCGAGGCTCTTATTTGTTTGTGTAGGTACGAGCGACTTGCGTGTAGTCTCCTACTCGATTGATACCTTGGTTCTCAAAAACTGATGGAAATACTTACACTACTTTGCTGCATCACCCTTTCCTCTTCAAGGGAAAACCAACGCAGTGCTCAAGAAGTAGCAGTAGTCATGTGAATTTGGTATTCATTCAATATTTTGATGAGATGTATGTTGTCTTTCCTCTAGTGGTGTCATGTGAACGTTGACTACATGACACTTCACCATTGTTTGGGCCTAGGGGAAGGCATTGGGGAGTAATAAGTAGATGATGGGTTGCTAGAGTGACAGAAGCTTAAACCCTAGTTTATGAGTTGCTTCGTAAGGGGCTGATTTGGATCCATATGTTTCATGCTATGGTTAGGTTTACCTTAATACTTATTTTGTAGTTGTGGATGCTTGCAATAAGGATTAATTATAAGTGGGATGCTTGTCCAAGGAAGGGCAGTACCCAAGCACCGGTCCACCCAAATATCAAATTATCAAAGTACCGAACGCGAATCGTATGAATGTGATGAAAACTAGCTTGACGATAATTCCCATGTGTCCTCGGGAAAGTTTTCCTTCATATAAGAGTTTGTCCAGGCTTGTCCTTTGCTACAAAAAGGATTGGGCCATCTTGCTGCACCTTATTTACTTTTATTACTTGTTACCCATTGTCGGTGTCAAAACCGGCGGATCTCGGGTAGGGGGTCCCGAACTGTGCGTCTAAGGCGGATGGTAACATGAGGCAGGGGACACGATGTTTTACCTAGGTTCGGGCCCTCTTGATAGAGGTAAAACCCTACATCCTGTTTGATTATTCTCGATAATATGAGTAGTACAAAAGTTGATCTACCACGAGATCAGAGAGGCTAAACCCTAGAAGCTAGCCTATGGTATGATTGTATGTTGTCCTATGGACTAAAGCCCTCCGGTTTATATAGACACCGGAGGGGGCTAGGGTTACAAAGAGTCGGTTACAAGGAAGGAGATCTACATATCTGTATTGCCAAGCTTGCCTTCCACGCCAAGGAGAGTCCCATCCGGACACGGGATGACGTCTTCAATCTTGTATCTTCATAGTCCAACAGTCCGGCCAAAGGATATAATCCGGCTGTCCGGATACCCCCTAATCCAAGACTCCCTCAGTATCCCCTGAACCAGGCTTCAATGACGATAAGTCCGGCGTGCAGATTCTGTTCGGCATTGGAAGGCGGGTTCCTCCTCTGAATACTTCATAGAAGATCTTGAACACGAGGATCTTGTCCGGCTCTGCAAAATAAGTTCCACATACCACCGTAGAGGGAATAATATTTACACAAATCTAATCTGCTAACGTACCCTGTAGTGTGACAACACACCACAGCCAGGTCTTTATTCGAATTGTTTTTCATAACCTATCTCAGCGTGTTTCGCGAGGCGGTTTCCTTGGCACGTCTTCTCGAAGCAGAGATCGTGTCCCCTTATTACGGACGTGGGTAACCCAATGGCGCCTATTAGTAGGACTCCTAAATCTTAGGCAAGTCCCAAACGGCCACGAGGAGGACGCTTGATATTCACCCTCTTTATAAAGGGGACAAGGCCTTTTCCTCTCGATCTTAATCGAATCCACCTCTGGCATCGAGTTCCAACACCCAAAGCTCAGGTTTAGGCGCTTCGGACCTTCAACTATGTCCGGATCCAACCTTCAAGGTCGGTGGATGCCTTACTCCATCATAGAGGAGGACATCAAGAAATTTGAGAGAGGCCTGATATCTGACTGCCGAAATTTCACATCAGCTGCCAGCCCGAGGGCAGGTCGTCCCTACTCCCGAACCCAACGAGAGCGTCGACGTCGTGTTCGTCTCCCACTTCCTTCGAGGACTAGGCCTCGCTCTGGATCCCTTTGTTAGGGGTCTTATGTTCTATTATGGGCTAGATTTTCACGATCTGGCCCCGGATTCCCTTCTTCACATCTCGACATTTATTGTCGTATGCAAGGCCTTCCTCCGCATTACCCCTCACTTCGGCATGTGGCTCAAGACCTTCGATGTGAAGCCGAAGATGATCGAGGGGCAGCACGCAGCGTGCGGAGGTGCTTCAATAAGAAAAATTGCTGACGCTCCCTGGCCTGAGGGTTACTTCCCAGAGGTGCCCGGATTGTGGCAGCGGGAGTGGTTCTACATCACAGCTCCCCGAAGTGCCAAGTGGGTAGCTTCCCCCGCCTTTCGCTTAGGCCCCCCACCACAACTGATGTCATGGATCAGCAGGGGGCTGAGCTGGGGTCCAGCCAAGGACGTGCCAATACTGCAAAGCCGTATCCGAGATCTCTTCGAGAGAGATGTCAATCTGGTTATGGTAGTGCAAGTTATGCTAGTCCGTCAAGTCCACCCTTGCAAACCCCGGCCCCTTCGCATGTGGGAATTCAACCCGGAAGGACCGCGAGCTTTCCAACATTTCCTTGGCATGACGCACGAAGAGATGTACAAATTGTTCTTCGAACCACAAATAATGTGTCCGGACATCACTGAGGATGCAGGTATGAGCTGCAATCGCCCGGATACCCAAGTAAGTTGCCCTGCATCTGAACACACTATCCGTTTTATTCATAGCAACATTTCGCTAAAAAGAAAAACCGCTCTTGGTCCAGGATTGCATAGCGAAGGCAAAGTTGATCAGGTGTCCGGCCCCCCTCCTTGAGACCTCACCAAATCCCATGCTAACCAGGATGCTGGAGATCGCGCCTTATCAAGCACCCTTGGGAGAAGATAAAGGGGGGAACGAGGAGGTTAGCACTTCCATGAAGGAGGTTAGCCGGGGAGGAGGGACTGAAACTTCCTCTCCCCAGGGAAGGAAGAGGACCACCTCCGAGGACCCAGAGACAATGGTCTCCAAACGGGGGAAGAAATCTTCGCCAGAGGGTCCTGCCTCGGGGGCTACCCTGGCCGCACTATGCCCTCAAGGGGATCAGCCCTCCACCGATCTGTAAGTAAAAGGGTACTTAATAATGAAAATATCTCGATTTTCTTCTAAGGAAAACAACCGAAGCATTTATCTTGCAGTTCGGATCTTAGCCCTTCTCAGCACAGCTCATCTTCAGGGGATCTTCTTCCGGAGATGATGGAGAGCGAAACGCCTCCCCCTGCCACACTGCCTCACGAGGCGGGTGACCCCGAGGTGTCGTCGCGGAGGGTTTCTCCTGATCCGGCAAGGCCAGAAGGTAATCCTATGGCCACCCGAAGTGCTTAGTATCTGGCTCTTGAAGAGAGCAATCAAAAGAGTCCGGCACCCTCTGGTGTGCGGTCGTACATACTGAGGGATCTGCTAGAGCAAGCGGCTATCTCAGAAGAGCACCGTACGTTGATGGGTATGGTGATTGAAAGGATTTCGTCCGCCAAAAGCGGGTTGCATGAAGCCTTTGTGAGTCTACTGACGGGTTTTGAGGTACGTGAAATGATGTACATTTATGACAGTACCACACATTTTTAGATATGCCCTGTGTAGATAGTAGCCCCTGAGACTCTGGTTGTCGTCAAAAATGGCGGCAAACAGAGGATCATAGTCCCAGGTAATAACCAGACCGCCTTTATGTGCAGGTGGTTGAAGCTCCGGTGGCTAGCCGGACTGATGGGTTTGCCGAACTAAGGCGGCAGCTGGATGCGGCAGATGTCGACATCGTGCTTGTCAACAAGCGGCTTGACGAGGCACATGGTCAGTGATTTTTCCGGTGATCGTCACATAGTAAGAGCAGCATGATGCCAGTATCTTTAATATGTTGTGACTGCAGATGGAGCTGCCGCCGTGGAGACCCTTCGGGCGGAACTTTCCCAACCCAAGGAGCACACAAGGAGCAGCAATGCGGTCGCTTTAAAGGCGGCCGAGGGTTTAAGGGCCGAACAGGGCGCACATTGCGAGAGCAAAGAAAAAATTGCCAAGATGGCAGTGGAGTTAAAAGATGCTGCTGACCGTTACCGGCTTCTTGAAGAGGAAAACCGAGCGAAGGCGATGGACCTGGAGAAGGCCCGGGTGGCTGCCAAGGAAGCCCGCTCCAAAATTAGAGCGACGAAAGAGGAGCTGAATCAAGCTGCAGATATCGTTTCTGGGAAGCCCTTCTTGTTACGGACTAAGTTCGGAGATCCAAAATATGCTCCTCTAGACCGGCTATGGAGTTCTGCGGACAAGTGCATGGATTTGGCTGCAAGTGCTGCTGATGCGGCCGAGTACTTCAAGGATCAGAAGGGTCCTGAAGTGGAGAAGCTGTTCTGGTCACAGTTTCACGCTCCAGTCCGTCCGCTGTTGCTGAATGAGTGATTGACCGGTTGGGCCGAGCTCCATAGATTATCCGGACTTGCCATGAGGTCCATAGTGGATCATCTGTGGCCAGGAGGTCCAAGGCCGAATAGCTACTTTAGCTTGGTGCAACAGTTCCTTGGTGCTGTGCCACGCATCGATGTTGTAAAGAGGTCGGCGTGCATAGAGGGCTCGCGGATGGCCCTTGCCCGTGTCAAAACATACTGGGTGTAGATGGATGCCAGCACTGTCGCAGCACAGGGTTCAGCCGTAGGCTGAGTGGCTGCCGAGCACTACTTTGAAGAAGTTCTTGAAGGCGCTCGTTTGATAGAGGCTCAGTGCTCGAAGAATATTATGTTTAAGTGACATGTATTCCCATTGTAAGAACAATGTTTTATTGAATTTATCAAGGCTGTATTTATACTTTTGCCCGAAAGTGCTATGATGCCTCATGTGCGGCCGTTTATGTATATATGTATATAACCTAAAAGATGGCAGTCGTCAGCTTCAGCCCCCACGCATATAATGCGGGGGTGTTCGCAGAAGACACATGTTCACACTTGATCCAACATCTTGGTCCATTAAGGAGGTGATAGCGCAGCGAACTAGGAAATCGGACTATAATGCTTTAACACTTTCACTTAGCCAGAGGAGTTTGACAATGGGGCTACTATATAGCCCCTGGTGGCTCCGCGCTCATTCGGATTCGGGGCGCGTACATGCCTGGCCGGGAAACGGCCCTTCGTTAAGGCGGAGGAATCCCGAAGATTCCACTAGGTCATCGAGTGGTTGACCAGTCTCACCCTATATCATGACTGTCAGTTTTTGGCTTTCTCTACTGAGGTGCTCGTCCGGATGAACCAGGGCACAATCGCAGTAGTTCTCCTAGTGCCGCCTTAGCCAATAGAGCGGAACGTAAGGTAGCAAAACACAGGAGCCGGGCAAACCCGACATTTGACCAAAGACATGATTCGGAGCTGATGCATATAAGGCCAAACTCGCGACGCCGAACACTCCCTAGGCTATTCGGTCTTTCTGTTGTAAAGCGGGTCGAAATAGTGCCCTTTGTAATAAGCCCCTGGTGTCCAGGTACGTGCAGTATTCTGACGTGGCCACATGTCAATACGTCAGCATCCTTCTCAATTGTACTGAGAATCCGAGGGATGTGTATCAATAAGAGACAGTAAAAAAGGTTTACGCAGGGTCTTAATCTAAAAAGAATCCTTGGAACGGGTCCCTGCTACACGTCTGCGCATGTGTCTCCGTTGTGCCGTATTCTGGACGGGTGTAGCACGATGGTCATCTATAAAAGAAAGGAACTTAATTGAAAGTTGTCGTGCAAAATGTAGGTTATACTAAATAAACCATGTACAGTTCAAAATGAGTAAAGTTGAGCCTAATTGTCACTTGTTTGCGCGCTTTGAGCCCCTTGTATTGTAATAGGGGTATAGCCATCAAACCTGTATCAATTACATATAGCTGCGCCGGACTCGTCCAACCGCGTCCGTGGTCTTAACGACCTATCAGATGCTTTAGCTGGTGAGGCCGTTTAGTGTGCGGCTGCCAAGGCAGCCGCACGGTCTTCCGCGCACAAGGAGCACTCAATATTTCCATTTACTGTAATGATGCCACATGGACCAGGCATCTTAAGCATGAGAGAAGCGTAATGCGGTATTGCGTTAAAGAGAGCGAAAGCTTCGCGTCCGAGTAGTGCTTGATAACCACTTTGGAACGGAGCGATCTAGAACGTTAAATTTTCGCTACGGAAGTTATCGGGAAAGCCGAATATAACCTCTAGTAGCAGAGAGCCCGTGCAATGGGCCTCTGGGCCTGGCGTTACTCCTTTAAAGGTAGTATTGCTGCGGCTGATTTTGGTTGGGTCTATCCCATTTTGCGGGCTGTGTCCTGATATATTAGGTTTAAACTGCTGCCTCCGTCCATCAGGACTCGTGTGAAGTGGTATCCATCAATTATTGGGTCTAATACCAAGGCAGCCAATCCTGCACGCCGGATACTTGCCGAGTAATCCCGAAAGCCAAAGGTGATCGGTTGGGACGACCAGTGGCAGAACTCCGCAGAGATAGGCCCTGGGGCATGTGTCTCTAGGAGTGCCGCTTTGTTTCTCCCCTTTGTCGCGTGTAACACGTTTACTGTTTTGACTTCTGGTGGGAATTTCTTCTGTTCCCCAGAGCTTTGCTTGTGAGGCTCGTCCTCGTCTTCGCTTGGTGTATCCTGCCCCTTATGTTCGGCATTGAGCTTGCTGGACTGCTTGAAGACCCAACATTCTCTATGGGTATGATTTGCAGGTTTATCGAGGGTGTTGTGGATCTGACATATTTTATCCAGAATCTTGTTTAGGCTGGACAGTTCGTCTCTATTGCCTTTGGAGGGCAGCTTTTGTTGACCTGGCCGAGAGCTTCTAAATCTGGCGTTTACCGCCATGCTCTTCCGGCTATCTTCTTTATTCCGGCGCTTGTTTTTGCTGCGTCGTGGTTTCCCGTTTCTGTCCCTGACTTCGGATGTACTTGGGTCACTGGTGCTGCATCGGGCTAACCAGTTGTCCTTGCCTACGCAAAAGCGGGTCATGAGGCTTGTTAATGCTGCCATTGTTCTCGGCTTTTCTTGGCCAAGGTGTCTGGCAAGCCATTCGTGTCGAACGCTGTGCTTAAAAGCTGCTAAGGCTTCGGCGTCCAGGCAGTCGACTATTTGGTTCTTTTTAGTGAGAAACTTGTTCCAAAGCTTTCGGGCTGACTCTCCGGGCTGTTGAGTTATATGACTCAAATCGTCTGCATCCGGTGGTCGGACATAGGTCCCTTTAAAATTTGCCCGAAAAGCGTTTTCGAGCTCTTCCCAGCTTCCAATGGAGTTTTCGGGGAGGCTTTTAAGCCAGTGCCGAGTTGGCCCTTTGAGCTTGAGGGATAAGTACTTGATGGCGTGGAGATTGTCTCCTCGAGCAATATGGATATGGAGGATGTAGTCCTCAATCCAGACCCCAGGGTCTGTCGTTACGTCGTACGCCTCTATGTTTACTGGTTTGAATCCCTCTGGAAATTCGTGGTCCAGCACCTCATCGGTGTAACATAGGGGGTGTGCGTCACCCATGTATTTGGGTGTACCGTGGTGTTGGGATGTTTGTTGTGTTGCATTGCACGCTGGAGCGCACTTGCGTGGCCCGTAGATGGATCTGGTTGCGCCGTCCTTTTGATGCGAGCCCTCACGCGGATCGCGTACTGGCTTATGTGCAGTGTCGTTTGCCGCTCTATGTTGGCCACGAGGTCGTCTATCCGACCGGATGGCCGTTTTGTTTTTTGGTTGCGGGGGATCTAAGGCCTCCTCACCGAATTCAGGTAGCAACTTTCGCTTCGGGTAGCTCTTGTTGTGGCGATTACCGCTGTACTTCGCTGCAGTGTTGAGCACTTCACTCCATCTGATTCTGAGTGTGTCTTGTGCAGCCCTGAGCCTTTGCTTCTGCTTTTTTAGACTCCTCGCAGTGGCAACAAGCCTTTGATGGGTATTCTGTTGCTCCGGGTGCCTGTCCGGTGTGATGTTATCCGGAATGTTATCTTCGACGGAGTCAGGTTGTTCGGTTTGATTCTCCATGTTGTCATGGTCGGACGATGGTTCAATGTCGTGTTTGCCGTCCGCTGGCTCACCTTGCTCTATCGCTGGGTTTATATGATCGCTGCTTTTGCCGAGGCGGGATTTGGAGCGGTCCTTACCCTGCCGCTTTGACTGCTTCTCGAGGGAACAACCCTTCGCTGCGTCCTTCCGTTCTTCGTCGTCATTTTCTTTGGGTGTGTCCACCATGTATACATCATATGATGAAGTGGGCGTCCAGTGCCCTATGGGCAGTGGTTCCTGTTCGTCTCCTGCATCGTCGTCCATACCGTCGATGCCTTCGGAGTCAAAGTCGAGCATGTCGATCAAATCGTCGACAGTGGCTACTAAGTGGGTGGTGGGTGGGCGGCAAATTTCTTCATCATCCGCATCCCAATTCTGTCGGACATAGTTCGGCCAGGGCTCTCCTGACAGAGAGAGAGAGAGACATTAATGGGCGCCCAGCCGGATTCGATGGGCACGGGCGCAGGCGGTTCGGAGTCCGTGGCCGGGGAAGAATCCGGCAGTTTGGCGACACACCTCTCGTGAAGGGTAAGGTCGATACTCGGCTTGATCGCCGATGACAGTGCGGCCTCCGCGGCGGGTTCTATCCACCCGTCACTGGATGGCGCAATTGGCTCCGATTTGAGGGTCGGAGCGGTCGCCGGTGCGATCTCCCGAACATTGTCCGATGGTAGAGCTAAGTCGTGCTCATCATGACCGTGCGGCGCACTTGGCAAGGGCTCAAATCCGTCGAAGATCAAGTCTCCGTGGATGTCGGTTGTGTAGTTCAAGTTTCCAAATCTGACCTGATAGCCAGGGGCGTAGCTCTCGATTTGCTCTAGATGGCCAAGCGAGTTGGCCCGCAGTGCGGAGCCACCGAATACAAAGATCTGTCCGGGGAGAAAAGTCTCACCCCGAACTGCATCGCTATCGATGATCGAAGGAGCCATCAAGCCTAATGATGACGACACAGACGAACTCTCAATGAAAGCACCAATGTCGGTGTGAAAACCGGTGGATCTCGGGTAGGGGGTTCCGAACTATGCGTCTAAGGCGGATGGTAACAGGAGGCAGGGGACACGATGTTTTACCCAGGTTCGGGCCCTCTTGATGGAGGTAAAACCCTACGTCCTGCTTGATTATTCTTGATAATATGAGTAGTACAAAACTTGATCTACCACAAGATCAGAGAGGCTAAACCATAGAAGCTAGCCTATGGTATGATTGTATGTTGTCCTACGGACTAAAACCCTCCGGTTTATATAGACACCGGAGGGGGCTAGGGTTACACAGAGTCGGTTACAAGGAAGGAGATCTACATATCCGTATTGCCAAGCTTGCCTTCGACGCCAAGGAGAGTCCCATCCGGAAACGGGACGAAGTCTTCAATCTTGTATCTTCATAGTCCAACAGTCCGTCCAAAGGATATAATCCGGCTGTCCGGATACCCACTAATCCAGGACTCCCTCACCCGTTACAAATTACCTTATCACAAAACTATCTGTAACCGATAATTTCAGTGCTTGCAGAGAATACCTTACTAAAAACTGCTTATCATTTCCTTCTACTCCTTGTTGGGTTCGACACTCTTACTTATCGAAAGGACTATGATAGATCCCCTATACTTGTGGGTCATCACTTCGCCGGTCTTGACTTCGGCGCCGTCTCCTCCCCCAGTCATCATGTCGATGGGCCATGGTTCTTCTGTCGCGCCTGGTGCCCTAGAGGAGGACTTCTCCATGCTGGACCAGCTTCAGGGCGATCTTCAGGGCCCCAACCGGCACCGAGCGTCGGGGCGCCTGGAGCTGATCTCGGCGTGGCTCCAGGCCAACGCGTCCGTCAGGGCGGCCTGGGCCCATGCCGTGGTGGCCTCAGAGGAAGGCCGGAAGGTGGACGTCCTAGCCGCAGCCGCCCATGACATGGCGGTGTAGGAAGCCAAGGCTTGAAGAGCGCTGCCGTGCGACGGAGGCTGAGCTGAAGATCCTCCACGACAAGAAGGCCGCCCAGGCCCGCCAGCTCAAGGTGTAGGAGGAGGACCTGAAGGTCCGGGAGGCTAGGGTCGCCGACAGTGATGCTGAGCTGGAGCAGGTAGCCCGGGAACAGGCCACGGAGCACGATCGCCTAGATAAGAAAAACGAGGAGGTGGAGGCAGCCCAGGCATCCCACGCCAAGCTTGTCTCCAAGGACAAAGCTCGGCGGGAGACCAGGGAGAAGCTCCTCGCTACTGCTGAGAAGACGGTCGCCGTGGGGCGCGCCGCCTTTAACTCCCTTGAGTTGAGGTCTCACAAGGCGCTGCGGGATCTCTACGAGAGCGGGTATAAGGACCCGCTGGTGACTATGGAGGAAGGCCCCACCGAGCTGATCCTCAAGCTCATCACGGCGCTCGAGGGCATCCTCGTCGGAGTGGGCCCGATGGTGGAGGGGGAGGCCCGCACGCTTTCTACCTCGGCCATGACGTGCGTCTTCAACCACCTTTATCTCCGGGACACCAGCTTCGATCTCAGTGCCTTGCTCGAGCCCGTGGACCCCAAGTCCTATACCGCCGCTGTCAAGGCCATGAAGGGTCAGGTGGAGGCCCTACTGTGGATGTTCCTCGCCTCGACTCCGCGACCACGGCTAGCGGCAAGGACGGCGGCGACGTCGTCAACGACGGGGCTTCCCAAGCCAGCGATGGCGGCATCCAATGCTAAAGAAGAAGCTTGACGGCTATGCTCCCCTCTATTCAAGTCCTGCAATATGTACCATGCCTCGTGGAGGCATAAGAACTTGTGCTTGGTATTTCTAACAAACATTATGTTCTATAATAATTTGCTAGGGTTCTGCAATCTCCTTTCCGTTTGCTTCAGCGTTCTGCGTCGGCAGGTGTCGGTGTCAAAACCGGCAGATCTCGGGTAGGGGGTCCCGAACTATGCGTCTAAGGATCGAAGGTAATAGGAGACAGGGGACACGATGTTTACCCAGGTTTGGGCCCTCTTAATGGAGGTAATACCCTACATCCTTCTTGACTGACATTGATGAGTATAGGGGTTACAAGAGTAGATCTACCACAAGATCGTGATGGCTAAACCCTAGATGTCTAGCCTATACGATTATGATTGCATCTACGGACTAAACCCTCCGGTTTATATAGACACCGGAGGGGGCTAGGGCTTGTACATAGTCGGTTTACAGAGAAAGGAATCTTCATATCTGCACGCTAAGCTTGCCTTCCACGCCAAGGAGAGTCCCATCCGGACACGCGGAAAGTCTTCCGTCTTGTATCTCCACAGCCCATTAGTCCGGCCCATATCACATAGCCTGGATGCCCGAGGACCCTATAATCCTGGACTCCCTCAGTAGCCCCTGAACCAGTCTTCAATGACGATGTGTCCGGCACACAGATTGTCTTCAGCATTGGAAGGCGGGTTCCTCCTCTGAACACTTCAAAGTAGTTGACCACCAGCAGTATATCCGGCTCTGTACAATAGTCACAATCCTCAAACATAAAGGTAAATGCAGATAAGTTCCTTCTTCTAATGATTTCACGGACAAGGCACTACATCCAGCCATTTTATTACTTCGAACCGTTCTTCGGCCTCCTGTTTCACGCTTCCAGACACAACCTCCGGCGACACATCTTGTCAAAGCAGAGATCGTGCCCCCTTATTACGGGATTCTCATCAATACGAGTTTTGGTAACCTAACTGTGTGGTTCGCGTGACCCCTTGGGAACATGCGAGTTTTAAGGCTCGAGGGAGGGGACGCTTGATATTCGCAGTCCATATAAGTGGATAGAACCCATCTGTTCCACCCCACGCCTCATTCTCTTTTCCGTCCCTGAGCTCCAGCGCCCAAACTCCAAGCTCTTCCCTTCCCGACAACTCCTCCGACCATGGCCGGCTCTCAAGGCAAGTGGGTGCCCTCCTCCGTCATGGAGGAGAACATCAAGGAGCTGCGGGAAGCACGGTATTTGACCGTGGAAATCAAGCACAGGCTTCCCGATCCGGCGCAGGTCATCCCCACTCCGGGGCCCGGTGAGAGGGTGGTGTTTATCCCCCACTTCCTCCATGGACTCGGATTCGCCCTCCACCCCTTTGTAAGGGGTCTCATGTTCTACTATGGGCTGGATTTTCATGATCTGGCCCCAAATTCGTTCCTTCACATCTCTGCGTTTCTCGTCGTGTGTGAAGCCTTCCTCCGTGTCCATCCAAATTTCGGCTTATGGTTCAAGATTTTTAATGTGAAACCAAATGTGGTCAATGGGCAACACGCGGACTGTGGCAGCGCCATGGTGAGAAAGCTTCCCAAAGTCAATTGGCCAAAGGGAGTTTTTGTGGACACCGTCAAAATATGGCAATAGGAATGGTTCTATATCACAGAACCCCGCGGCTCTAAGTGGGAGGCCACACTAGCCTTTAGATCCGGACACCCGCTGAGGCTTACATCCTGGACCGAGAAGAGTCCGGACTGGGGTTGGTCCCTGAGATGCTGCGGCTGCAGAAATGTGTCAAGAGCATGACAGCGAAGGACGTTACCCTTGTTGACGTAGTCCGAGTGATGCTTACCCGCCAAGCACTTCCCTAGCAGAGGCGGACCCTCAAGATGTGGGAGTTCAATCCAGAAGGGCCAAGGACCCTACAACAGTTCTACAGCACAATGCATAAGGGGATCTGGAAGCTGCTTTTTAAGAAGCAGGAGTCGTGGCCAAGGTCCTCAGACGACACCGGCCTCGATTGCAACCACCCATCCTCCGACGTAAATTCAAAAAACTCCGAACACCAATGGGCTTCAACAGCCCGAGGGAGAGGTTCTCAGTAATCCATCCCCAAACAGGTCTGGATTAAGAAGGCGGAGCAGATCTGGTGTCCAGCTGCGGTCCCCGAAGACCCAGCCAATTCTCTTCTAATGAGGATGCTAGTCCGGCGCCATACCAGGCGCCAGCAAAGAAGGAAAAGAAGAAGAAAATGGAGGAGATCACTTTGGACGCAATGTCCAGAGATGCTGATGCCGAGTCCTCTCACGAGGGTGATGACGACGGCGACGAGGAGGAGAGGAGGAGGAGGAAGATCCTCCCCGCAAGGGTAGAAAGAGAGCGGCCTCCGAAGAGCAGGAAGATGAAGCGTCTAAGAGGGACAAAATTACCCTCCCCGATGACTCGAGGTCAAATGCCGAGGTTACCCCGAAATACCGGTGCCAGGCTAAGCCCCAAGCCGACTCGTAAGTGGTCTGGGATTTTTTGCACTTATTCCATCAATAAACTGTGATGATAACTCTAAGTTCTATCTTTTAGTCCGGCCCGCGATCTTCCCCCACTATCTTCGTCCTCGGGGGATCTGCCACCGGAGATGATGGAGAGTAGGTCGCCTCCATTAGCCTCCCTGCCGCCTAAGGTGGATGATACCGAGGTGTCATCTCATAGGCCCTCCCAAAGCCTTGAAAAGACGCGAGGGGAGGCGATCTAATGGTGCCAGAGGGTAATACCTCGGCTGCGGAGGGCCGGGGAGGACGGTCCTCATGGAGACCGCCGACAAGGGCCCCGGACAATCCATCCCCCAGCCACAGACTACGGCGGAGACCAATACTGCCCCGAATTCTAGTGAACGACCCCCTGCGGGAGAAAAGGGAGCGGCGACCTCTGCTAATCCGGGGGTGTCGAATACCATGACGGACGCTCTTCAAAGTGCATCCGTCCTAGACGAGCACCGCATCCTGATGGGTGCGGTGTTTGAGAAGATTCAGTCCACCAAGAGCGGACTGAACGAAGCCTTCTCCAGCCTGATAGTAGGCTTCGAGGTACGCAATGTAATGTTTTTTGATCTTTTCTATGAGAAATATGCCCGTATATAGATAGTAGCCCCTGAGACTCTGTTCGGTTTTTTGAAAGAAAAGCAAGCAGAGGATCAAAAATCAGTTGTCAGGTGGTAACATGCTATTTTATTTGAATTTCAAAATAGGCCTCTCTGTTAGCGGCGACTGCCCAGTCAGCGGAGATTTCCGAACTCAAACGGAAACTGGAGCGAGCCGATGAGGATCTAGTCCTTGTTAACAGGCGGCTCGACCAAGCGCAAGGTATAAGATACATCTTGTTGTATGCCTGTTTATTTTCGTGCTTTTGTGGTAGTTGAAGAGCTTTACTGTGCATGGTTGTACAGATGGTGCTGTCGCGGTGGAGACCCTTAGGGGTGAGCTTTCTCAAGCCAAGGAGCAGGCAAGGGTAAGCCAGGCGGCTGCTGTCGACTTAACCGAACAGGCCGCTCAGCGCCGTTTTGAGGAACGGGTGACTGAGATGGAGTAAAAGATCAAGGAGACTCCCGCCCAGTGCGAGTCCATGGAAATGGAAAACAAAGCTAAGGTGACCAAACTCGCCAAGGCCCTTCAAGATGCTTCAGAGGCACGGTCCGAATCCCACGCAGCGCACAAGGAAATTCGTCAAGCCGGTCAGATAGTAGTTAGTAAGCCTTTTCTTTTACAGGCTAAATTTGGGGACCGGAAGTATCCTTGCTTAATCGGCTGTGGAGTTCTCTAGACGCTTATGCGGATCTACCAATGAGTGCTACGGACGCCGCCCAATTCTTCCAGGCCCAGGAGGGGTATGAGTCGGAGAAGCTCTTCTGGTCGCAGTTTGTGGAGCAGGAGCGCCCCCTACTGCTAAATGACCAGATGGCACGATGGGCGGAGCTGCATAAGATGTCCAGCGCGGTCATGAAGGACGCCATAGTCCGGTTGTGGCTTGCTGAAGCCGTTCCGGGCAGCTACTTCGTCCTCGTGCAGTGATGTCTACTACACGACCTTCTTCTTGTAGACATTGCTGGGCCTCCAAGTGCAGAGGTTTGTAGGACAGTAGCAAATTTCCCTCAAGTGGATGACCTAAGGTTTATCAATCCGTAGGAGGCATAGGATGAAGATTGTCTCTCTCAAGCAACCCTGCAACCAAATAACAAAGAGTCTCTTGTGTCCCCAACACACCCAATACAATGGTAAATTGTATAGGTGCACTAGTTCGGTGAAGAGATGGTGATACAAGTGGTATATGGATGGTAGATAATGGTTTTTGTAATCTGAAAATATAAAAACAGCAAGGTAACTAATGATAAAAGTGAGCGTAAACGGTATTGCAATGCATTGAAACAAGGCCTAGGGTTCATACTTTCACTAGTGCAAGTTCTCTCAACAATAATAACGCAAATTGGATCACATAACTATCCCTCAACATGCAACAAAGAGTCACTCCAAAGTCACTAATAGCGGAGAACAAACGAAGAGATTATGGTAGGGTACGAAACCACCTCAAAGTTATTCTTTCCAATCAATCTGTTGGGCTATTCCTATAAGTGTCACAAACAGCCCTAGAGTTCGTACTAGAATAACACCTTAAGACACAAATCAACCAAAACCCTAATGTCACCTAGATACTCCAATGTCACCTCAAGTATCCGTGGGTATGATTATACGATATGCAGCACACAATCTCAGATTCATCTATTCAACCAACACATAGAACCTCAAAGAGTGCCCCAAAGTTTCTACCGGAGAGTCAAGACGAAAACATGTTCCAACCCCTATGCATAGGTTCATGGGCGGAACCCGCAAGTTGATCACCAAAACATACATCAAGTGGATCAATAGAATACCCCATTGTCACCACGGGTATCCCACGCAAGACATACATCAAGTGTCCTAAAATCCTTAAAGACTCAATCCGATAAGATAACTTCAAAGGGAAAACTCAATCCATTACAAGAGAGTAGAGGGGGGAGAAACATCATAAGATCCAACTATAATAGCAAAGCTCGTGATACATCAAGATCGTGCCACCTCAAGAACATGAGAGAGAGAGAGAGATCAAACACATAGCTACTGGTACATACCCTCAGCCCCGAGGGAGAACTACTCCCTCCTCGTCATGGACAACACCGGGATGATGAAGATGGCCACCGGAGAGGGTTTGCCCCTCCGGCAGGGTGCCGGAATGGGTCTAGATTGGTTTTTGGTGGCTACAGAGGCTTCTGGCGACGGAACTCCCGATCTATTGTGCTCCCCGAAGTTTTTAGGGTATATGGGTATATATGGGAGGAAGAAGTACGTCGGTGGACCTCCGGGCTGTCCACGAGGTAGGGGGTGCGACTAGGGGGGGTTGGCGCGCCCCCACCCTCGTGGGTAGCCCGGGACTCTCCTGGTCCAACTCCGATACTCCGTGGACTTCTTCTGGTCCAAAAATAAGTTCCGTGAAGTTTATGGTTAATTGGACTCCGTTTGATTTTCCTTTTCTGCGAAACTGTAAAACAAGGGAAAAACAAAAACTGGCACTGGGCTCTAGGTTAATAGGTTAGTCCCAAAAATCATATAAAATAGCATATAAATGCATATAAAACATCCAAGGTTGATAATATAATAGCATGGAACAATCAAAAATTATAGATACGTTGGAGACGTATCAGCATCCCCAAGCTTAATTCCCACTCGTCCTCGAGTAGGTAAATGATAAAAACAGAATTTTTGATGTGGAATGCTACCTAACATATTTATACATGTAGTTCTCTTTATTGTGGCAAGAATATTCAGAACCATAAGATTCAACACAAAAGTTTAATATTGACATAAAAATAATAATACTTCAAGCATACTAACCAAGTAATCATGTCTTCTCAAAATAACATGGCCAAAGAAAGCTATCCCTAAAAAATCATATAGTCTGGCTATGCTCTATCTTCACCACACAAAATATTTAAATCATGCACAACCCCGATGACAAGCCAAGCAATTGTTTCATACCTTTGATGTTCTCAAAATTTTTCAATCTTCACGCAATACATGAGCGTGAGCCATGGACATAGCACTATAGGTGGAATAGAATGATGGTTGTGGAGAAGACAAAAAGGAGAAGATAGTCTCACATCAACTAGGCATATCAACGGGTTGTGGAGATGCCCATCAATAGATATCAATGCGAGTGAGTAGGGATTGCCATGCAACGGATGCACTAGAGCTATAAGTGTCTGAAAGCTCAACAAAAGAAACTAGTGGATGTGCATCCAACTTGCTTGCTCATGAAGACCTAGGGCATTTTGAGGAAGCCCATCATTGGAATATACAAGACAAGTTCTATAATGAAAGATTCCCACTATTATATGAAAGTGACAACATAGGAGACTCTTTATCATGAAGATCATGGTGCTACTTTGAAGCACAAGTGTGGTAAAAGGATAGTAGCATTGCCCCTTCTCTCTTTTTCTCTCATTTTTTTATTTGGGCATTTTCTCTTTTTTATGGCCTCTTATTTATTTATTTATTTGGGCCTTTTCTCTTTTTATGGCCTATTTTTTTAGTCCGGAGTCTCATCCCGACTTGTGGGGGAATCATAGTCTCCATCATCCTTTCCTCACTGGGACAATGCTCTAATAATGATGATCATCACACTTTTATTTACTTACAACTCAAGAATTACAACTCGATACTTAGAACAAGATATGACTCTATATGAATGCCTCTGGCGGTGTACCGGGATGTGCAATGATGCATGATTGACATGTATGAAAGAATTATGAACGGTGGCTTTGCCACAAATACAATGTCAACTACATGATCATGCAAAGCAATATGACAATGATGGAGCGTGTCATAGTAAACGGAATGGTGGAAAGTTGCATGGCATTATATCTCGGAATGGCTATGGAAATGCCATAATAGGTAGGTATGGTGGCTGTTTTGAGGAAGGTATATGGTGGGTTTAAGGTACCGGCGAGAGTTGCGCGGTACTGGAGAGGCTAGCAATGGTGGAAGGGTGAGAGTGCGTATAATCCATGGACTAAACATTAGTCATAAAGAACTCATATAATTATTGCAAAAATCTATTAGTTATCGAAACAAAGTAATACCCGGATGCTCCTAGGGGGATAGATTGGTAGGAAAAGACCATCGCTCGTCCCCGATCGCCACTCATAAGGAAGACAATCAATAAATAAATCATGCTCCGACTTCATCACATAACGGTTCACCATATGTGCATGCTATGGGAATCACAAACTTCAACACAAGTATTTATAAAAATCACAACTACTCAACTAGCATGACTCTAATATCACCATCTCCATATCTCAAAACAATTATCAAGTATCAAACTTCTGTTAGTATTCAATGCACTCTATATGAAAGTTTTTATTATACCCCACTTGGATGCCCATCATATTAGGACTAGTTTCATAACCAAATCAAACTACCATGCTGTTTAGGACTCTCAAAATAATATAAGTTAAGCATTAGATTTCATCTATTTCTATATAATAAATAAAACCACCATCGTGCTCTAAAAAGATATAATTGAAGCACTAGAGCAAATGACAAACTACTCCAAAAGATATAAGTGAAGATCAATGAGTAGTCAAATAATTATGCAAGTATGTGAAGACTCTCTAACATTTAATAATTTCATATCTTGGTATTTTATTCAAACATTAAGCAAAACAAAAGAAAATAAAATGACGCTCCAAGCAAAACACATATCATGTGGTAAATAAACATATAGCTCCAAGTAAAGTTACCGATGAACAAAGACGAAAGAGGGGATGCCTTCCGGGGCATACCCAAGCTTAGGCTCTTGGTTGTCCTTGAATATTACCTTGGGGTGCCTTGGGAATCCCCAAGCTTAAGCTCTTTCCACTCCTTATTCCATAATCCATCGAATCTTTACCCCAAACTTGAAAACTTCACAACACAAAACTTAACAGAAAACTCGTAAGCTCCGTTAGTGAAAGAAAACAAAACACCACTTCAAGGTACTATAATGAACTCATTCTTTATTTATATTGGTGTTAAAGCTACTGTATTCCAACTTCTCTATGGTTTATAAACTCTTTTACTAGCCATAGATTCATCAAAATAAGTAAACAACACATGAAAAACATAATCTGTCAAAAACAGAATAGTCTGTAGTAATGTGTAACTAACGCAAACTTCTGGAACCCCAAAAATTCTAGAATAAATTTCTGGACCTGAGGAATTTGTCTATTAATCATCTGAAAAAAGAATTAACTAAATATCACTTTCCAAATAAAAATGGCAGCAATTCTCGTGAGCGCTAAAGTTTCTGTTTTTTACAGCAAGATCAACAAGACTTTCCCCAAGTCTTCCCAATGGTTCTAATTGGCACAAACACTAATTAAAACATAAAAACTCAATCATAACATAGTCTAGATAAATTATTTATTACAAAACAGGAGCAAAAATCAAGGAATTAAAAAAAGTTGGGTTGCCTCCCAACAAGCGCTATCGTTTAACGCCCCTAGCTAGGCATGATGATTTCAATGATGCTCACATAAAGGATAAGAATTGAAACATAAAGAGAGCATCATGAAGAATATGACTAGCACATTTAAGTTTAACCCACTTCCTATGCATAGGGATTTTGTGAGCAAACAACTTGTGGCAACAAGAATCAACTTGCATAGGAAGGTAAATACAAGCATAACTTCAAAACTTTAAGCACATAGAGAGGAAACTTGATATTATTGCAATTCCTACAAGCATATATTCCTCCCTCATAATAATTTTAATTAGCATCATGAATGAATTATACAATATAACCAGCACCTAAAGCATTCTTTTCATGATCTACAAGCATAGAAATTTTATTACTCTCCACATAAGCAAAATTCTTCTCAATCGGAATAGTGGGAGTATCATAAGAAACTCGAATACTATAAATTGTTTACAAATTAAAAGAGTAATGTTCAGGAAAAGGGTAATCATAATCATGACAATTTTTATAAATATAATCATCACTACTTTTTATAGCATATGTATCATCACAATAATTATCATAAGTAGCAACTTTGTTCTCATCATAATCGATTGAAACCTCTTCCAAAATAGTGGAATAATCACTAAATAAAGTCATGACCTCTCCAAATCCACTTTCATAATTATCATAATAAGATTCAACATCCTCCAAAATAGTGGGATCATTACTTCCTAAAGTTGACACTCTTCCAAACCCACTTTCATCAATATAATCATCATAAGTAGGAGGCATGCTATCATCATAATAAATTTGCATATCAAAACTTGGGAGACTACAAATATCATCTTCATTAAATGTAGCATCCCCAGGCTCTTGACAAACATTAATTTCAGCAAATATATTCTCAAAAACATCATCTTCATCAAACATAGCATCCCCAAGCTTGGGCCTTTTCATATCATCAGCATAATCACTCTCATCATTAATAGTATGGATAGCACCAATAGTATAGCAATTATCATCATATTCTTCCGGGCAAGTGCCAAAAATATTTTCAAGATCATAAGAAGTATCATTATCTTCCCAATCATAATCATCACAGCAAGCAATAGGCATAGCGAGATCATCATCAAGTGCATATCTTCCACAATTATTTTTGATTCATTTTCATGAGGCACAACAATAATACGAGCAACATTATTCGAGGGAGATATCTTTTTACCTCTCTTCCTTTTTGTTTTCTTCTTCTTCACATCATGTGTGGGTTCAATCATCTTTTTGGAGCTCCTTATTAATGAGATTGGTTGAATGGAAGGCTCCTCCTCTTTACCTGATTAATCATAAGAAATAATAGGAGAATATTGGGAAGTCTCTTCCCTTCTGTTAGTATTCTCTTCATCTTCTATTTGTTTTCTTTTCTTTACGTAATTGTCAATATAAGGATTTTCAATACAATTCACCGCACAATACATATAAATTTCCTCTGGATCAAAATGAAGAACTCTATCAAGGGCAAATTCTGGACTAACCTTAGTTATACGTTTCATTTCTTCGTAACCCAAGAGCAAACTAAGTTCATTATGATGTGCAAGGGAAATCAAGTCATCACAATTTTTGGACATGATACGATCATGAAACAATTTGCATTGGGTACTGAAATGATCATGTTCTTTGCAGAGTTCACAAGTACGGCAGAGAAAATTTAAATTTTCAGCACAAACTTCTAGCCTTTCTTGCAACAATTTCATTTCTAAATGCTTATGCCTCTTGCAATATCTATCTTCCCTATTTGGTGTTTACTTGCAAACCCAATGCACTCCACAAAAATTGACATGTTTATAGGAGACATTTTCATCATAACTAGTGCAATCATCATTAGTACTATGGATATTCAGGGAGTTCATACTAACAACATTGCAATCATGCTCATCATTCAAAGATTTAGTGCCAAACATTTTAATGCATTCTTCTTCTAACACTTTGGCACAATTTTCCTTTCCATCATACTCACGAAAGATATTAAAAAGATGAAGCGTATGAGGCAAACTTAATTCCATTTTTTTAATTTTCTTTTATAAACTAAACTAGTGATAAAACAAGAAACAAAAAGACTCGATTGCAAGATCTAAAGATATACCTTCAAGCGCTAACCTCCCCGGCAACGGTGCCAGAAAAGAGCTTGATGTCTACTACACAACCTTCTTCTTGTAGACGTTGTTGGGCCTCCAAGTGCAGAGGTTTGTAGGACAGTAGCAAATTTCTCTCAAGTGGATGACCTAAGGTTTATCAATCCGTAGGAGGCGTAGGATGAAGATGGTCTCTCTGAAGCAACCCTGCAACCAAATAACAAAGATTCTCTTGTGTCCCCAACACACCCAATACAATGGTAAATTGTATAGGTACACTAGTTCGGCGAAGAGATGGTGATACAAGTGGTATATGGATGGTAGATAAAGGTTTTTGTAATCTGAAAATATAAAAACAGCAAGGTAACTAATGATAAAAGGGAGCGTAAACGGTATTGCAATGCGTTGAAACAAGGCATAGGGTTCATACTTTCACTAGTGCAAGTTCTCTCAACAATAATAACACAATTGGATCACATAACTATCCCTCAACATGCAACAAAGAGTCACTCCAAAGTCACTAATAGCAGAGAACAAACGAAGAGATTATGGTAGGGTACGAAACCACCTCAAAGTTATTCTTTCCAATCAATCCGTTGGGCTATTCCTATAAGTGTCACAAACAGCCCTAGAGTTCGTACTAGAATAACACCTTAAGAGACAAATCAACCAAAACCCTAATGTCACCTAGATACTCCAAGGTCACCTCAAGTATCCGTGGGTATGTATACGATATGCATCACACAATCTCAGATTCATCTATTCAACCAACACATAGAACCTCAAAGACTTCCCCAAAGTTTCTACCAGAGAGTCAAGACGAAAACGTGTGCCAACCCCTATGCATAGGTTCATGGGCGGAACCCGCAAGTTGATCACCAAAACATGCATTAAGTGGATCAATAGAATACCCCATTGTCACCACGGGTATCCCACGCAAGACATACATCAAGTGTTCTCAAATCCTTAAAGACTCAATCCGATAAGATAACTTCAAAGGGAAAACTCAATCCATTACAAGAGAGTAGAGGGGGGAGAAACATCATAAGATCCAACTATAATAGCAAAGCTCGTGATACATCAAGATCGTGCCACCTCAAGAACACGAGAGAGAGAGAGAGAGAGAGAGAGATCAAACACATAGCTACTGGCACATACCCTCAGCCCCGAGGCAGAACTACTCCCTCCTCGTCATGGAGAGCACCGGGATGATGAAGATGGCCGCCGGAGAGGGATTGCCCCTCCGGCAGGGTGCCGGAATGGGTCTAGATTGGTTTTCGGTGGCTACGGAGGCTTCTGGCGGCGGAACTCCCGATCTATTGTGCTCCCCGAAGTTTTGAGGGTATATGGGAATATATGGGAGGAAGAAGTACGTCGGTGGACCTCCGGGATGTCCACGTGGCAGGGGGCGCGCCCCCCACCCTCGTGGGCAGCCCGGGACTCTCCTAGTCCAACTCTGATACTCCGTGGGCTTCTTCTGGTCCAAAAAAAAGTTCCGTGAAGTTTCAGGTCAATTGGACTCCGGTTGATTTTCCTTTTCGGTGATACTCTAAAACAAGGAAAAAACAGAAACTGGCACTGGGCTCTAGGTTAACAGGTTAGTCCCAAAAATAATATAAAATAGCATACAAATGCATATAAAACATCCAAGGTTGATAATATAATAGCATGGAACAATCAAAAATTATAGATACATTGGAGACGTATCATGCGGCGTCTCGTCGATGCGCTGCCCCGGATTGACGCTGTCAAGAGGTGGTACTGCATGGAAGTTACGCGTATGGATTTCGCCCGTGTCAAGATGCACTGGGTGAAAATGAATGCCAAAAATGTGGCGGTCGAGGGTCCTCTCGAAAGCAAGGCCCATAGCACACCAGAGCGCTATTTTGAGGATGTGCTAAAAGGTGCTTGCCTTATAGAGGGCCAATGCTCTAATGACGTAGTGTTCCAATAAACGAGTCTGAACTGTCCGGGGATGTTATAAACTAAGTGTTTTGTAATATATTCATTCCTTGATGAAAGTTTTTTATCCTCCTGTGTGGCCGTTTATTGTATCTAAGAGTTCCCAGTCGTCGGCTTCAGCCCTCATGTAGATGCTACTGGGGTGTTCAGAATTACACATAACTACACTTAACCCAACGTCTTGGTCCTTGAAGGAGGTGTCAGTGCGGCGAACCAGGCAATCAGACTATTCGGTTTTATTGTTGTCACTTAGCTATAGGAGTTTGACAATGGGTCTATTAGGTAGCCCCTAGTATGTATGCGGCTACCCTGATGCGGATGCGTTACATATGTGACCGGGAAACGGTCCTTTGTGTAATACGGAAAAATCGCTAAGAATTGTATTGAATCACCGAGTGGCTGATCAGCTCTCGCTGCATCATGACAGTTAGTTTTCGGCTTTCTATACTGAGGTGCTTAACCGGACGAACCAGAAACACAATCACAGTAGTTCTCCCTTTACTACCCTAACTGATCAGACAGAACGTAAGGTAGCAAGCATAGGAGCCGGGCAACCCAACTATTGACCAAAGACATGATTTGGAGCCGATGCATATACTGTCGAGCTCGGGACGCCGAATTGTGCTATAAAGTTGTTCGGACTTTTGTTTCGCAACGCATATGTTGTCCTATAGAGCCCCTGGCAATTTTGTGCCGAGGTGTGTGAGTGAGACAACTATAAAGACGGAATGAAGTCTACAAGTAAAGATAGTTCCGAATAATAATTTGTGTCGCTGGGATCTGATTGATACGTCAAAACGTAATCTTACAGAATTTATTGTAATCACCAAGGCCATTTTACATGTCAGGGGTCTAGGGATGGGCGTAAAAAGCTTCTATACAGGTTCTTAAGTGAAGTTGTGGTATGCAAAAATGCTTTGCACCTTCCTGCCGCACGTCTGCGCCGCTTTCGCCCAAATAATAAAGATTCCTTTAAATGAATGGTCTTCAGCCATGTATACGGAACCGGGCTCGGAAAGAACCCTCATGGGTCCGAAGAATGAGTAGGTTTTGATTCACCTGTGGTAAAAAAGAATGATTAAATAAAGGGGGAGGTCGTATAAGGTCGAACCTTTTTATAGGCCTGTCCGTATATTGCCTCCTCCGATGCCCAAGGTATTTTGAGTGCATAATTGTGCATGCGTGGTACGAATTCCGCTGATGCTAATCCGGCCCTGAGGTTGTCGGACTGCCGATATATAGGACTGACCGGTCTTGCATGGGGATGTCCGGTGGCCTAATAGCCAAGGAGTTGTGCGGCTTGATAGGGCCGCTTTGTACTTCGGTCACAATGGCTGATGTATGCTCCTCAGTATGGAGGGAGCGCTCCATGTTTCCATTGATTGTAATGACGCCGCGTGGACTGGGCATCTTGAGCTTTAAATAGGCATAATGCGGGACCGCATTGAAGCAGGCAAAAGTAGTTCGTCCGAGCAATGTGTGATAGCCGTTGCGGAAGGGGACGATGTTAAAGATCAAGTCTTCGCTTAGGGAGTTGTCCGGCGAGCCGAAGACTACTTCCAGCGTGATTGAGCCCGTACAGCGGGCCTCTTTGCTAGGTATTACTCCTTTGAAGGTAGTTTTAGTGGGCTTGATTCTTGATGGATCAATGCCCATTTTGCGGACAGTGTCTTGATAGATTAGATTGAGACTACTGCCTCCGTCCATGAGGACTCGAGTGTGGTTGGATTCGTCGATTATTGGATCAAGGACCAGGGCTGCCGAACCTCCATGATGGATACTCGTTGGGTGGTACCTTCGATCGAAGATGATCGGGCAAGCCGACCATGGGTTGAATTTTGGGGCGACCGGCTCTATGGCGTAGATGTCCCATAGTGCGCATTCGCACTCCCTCTTAGGGATATGTGTGACGTATATCATATTCACTGCTTTTACCTCGGGGGGAAATTGCTTCTGTCCCCCTGTGTTCGGTTGACGGGGCTCTTGGTCATCATCGTCACTAGGTGACCCTTTTCCCTTGTGTTCGGAGTTAAGCTTGCTAGCTTGTTTGAAGACCCAACATTTTTTGTTGGTATGATTGGTGGGTTTATTGGGGGTGCCATGAATCTGGAAAGGCGGATCAAGTATTCTGTCTAGACTGGATGGGCCATCTCTGTTTGCCTTGAATGGCTTTTTCTGTTGACCGGATTTGGAGCCGCTGAATCCGGCGTTAACCGCCGTGTCTTGCGGTACTTCATTGTTTTTTTAGGCTTATACTTGTCACGTCGTGGCTTGCCATTGCCGTCCCTGGTTTCGGAGGTACCAGGGTCGCTGGTGCTATTGCTTCTGCAAGCAAGCCAGATGTCTTCTCCCGCGCAAAAAACGGGTCATAAGTGCGGTGAGGGCTGCCATGGACTTCGGCTTTTCTTGGTCGAGGTTTCAGGTGAGCCACTCGTCACAGACGCTATGTTTGAAGGCCGCGAGGGCTTCTGCGTCCGGACAATCCACAGTCTGGTTCTTTTTTATTAGGAACCTTGTCCAAAGCTGTCGGGCGAATTTCCCGGGTTGCTGGATTATGTGGCTAAGGTCATCGGCATCTAGGGGCCGAACATAGGTACCTTGGAAGTTGTCTCTGAATGCATCCTCCAGGTCCTCCCAACCAATAGAATTTTTTGGTAGACTGTTCAGCCAGTGCCATGGTAGTCCCTTAAGTTTGAGGGGAAGGAATTTGATGGCATGTAGATCGCAATCGCGAGCCATGTGAATGTGGAGAAGAAAGTCTTCAATCCATACTACGGGATCTGTTGTGCCGTTGTATGATTTGATGTTCATGGGTTTGAACCCTTCTAGGAACTGGTGCTCCATTACCTCATCGGTGAACCATAGGGGGTGTGCGGTGCCCCTATATCGGGCCGTGTCACGGCGCAGTTCGGATGAAGTCCGTATGCGGTTTTCGGCCGGGGCGTGATTATACTTGTCGTGCCGGGATTGGTAACCGTTCTCTCGCGCTAGGGCGTGCCCCCGCTATCCATAGATTGATCTGGTCTAACCTGCTCTATTTTCCAGGTCTTGTCACAGGTCATATGTATATCCCCGAGCTGTTGTTTCTCTATTTTTACGGCGAGGTGGAGCGGGCTGGTGTTCAGCCTGAGTTGTCGTTCTGCCCTGGCCACGTGGTGCTCGGTTGGGTCCGTCATCCATGTTATGTGCGGGTGGTATGGGCTCCAGTGCCTTGTCATCGAATTGGGGTTGCAGCTTACGCTTCGGGTAACTCTTTGTTGGGCGTTCAAGGCTGTAATCTTTGGCTGCCAAGACATTAGTCCATCTGTCGTTGAGCATATCTTGGTTAGCTTGCAGCTGTTGTTGTTTCGTTTTTAGGCTTCTAGCCATGGCTATTAGCTGGCGCTTGAAGCGCTCTTGTTCAAGGGGTTCCTCTGGCATGATAAAATCTTCATCGCTGAGGCGTACGTCGTCTACGGAGAGTGGCAGATAGTTGCTGTCATCCGAGTCATTGTTCCATGTTTGTTTGTCAGGGTCAACTTGCCCGTCCTCCCGATCATCCTGTTCAGATGTTGGTTCGATGGGATGTTCTTGGTCTTTAGTGTTCTCTGGAGTATCACTGATGTTGTTTTTACGTCGACGTTTCAGCGGTATCTTAGGAGGTTCGTCCTTGACTGGGTTTTTCTCGTCATCGATGTCGCCATTTTTAGGTGTATCCACCATGTATACGCCATACAAGGAGGTGGCCGTCCAACGTCCGGTGACCGGCGGGTTTTGGGCCTGCTCCTCTCCGGCATCGTCATCCATACCGTCGATGTCTTCGGAGGCATAATCAAGCATGTCGGTTAGGTCCTCGACAGTGGCCATGAAGTGGGTGGTGCGTGGGAAGTAAAATTCTCTATTTCTAGCCCCTAGCCCGGGCTGGGCGTGATTCAAAAGCGGTTCCTCTATGATGATGAGGGATCGCATTAAGTTCAGAGCCTCGTTTAAGAGAGGTGTTTGGATGGGGTCGGAAGTTTCTGGGCCGAGCTCGCATGACACGGGCCTCCAGGGTTCGGAATTAGTGTCCGGGGAAGAGTCCAGCTTTGTAATGATTACCGAAGATGCTATTCTCTGTGGTTTTCCGGTGTTGAGCTCTAAGGCCGGAGAGACTCCGGTGGGCTCTAGACTCCCGTCTTCGGACCTGATGGCATGCTCCGGATCTAAGGCCGGAGCGGTGGTTGGGGCCGTGAACCCTTGGAACATCAAGTCTCCTCGGGTATCAGCGACATAATTTAGATTTCCAAAACTGATTCGATGACCAGGGGCGTGGTTGTCGATCTGCTCTAGATGGCCAACCGAGTTGGCCTGCAGTTGGAAACCGCTGATACGTCTCCAACGTATCTATAATTTTTTATTGCTCCATGCTATATTATCTACTGTTTTGGACTATATTGGGCTTTATTTTCCACTTTTATATTATTTTTGGGACTAACCTATTAACCGGAGGCCCAGCCCAGATTTGCTATTTTATGCCTATTTCAGTGTTTTGAAGAAAAGGAATATCAGACGGAGTCGAAACGGAACGAAATCGACTGGAGAAGTTATTTTTGGAAGAAAACACACCTGATGGACTTGGACCCCACGTCAAGGAAGGAACGAGGTGCTCACGAGGGTGGGGGCGGGCCCCCCTCCCTAGGGCGCGCCCCCTGTCTCGTGGGGCCCTCGTGGCTCCCCTGACGTACCTCCTGCACCCATATATACCTACGTGACCTAAAACTTCCATAACGGAAGATAGATCGGGAGTTCCGCCGCCAGAAGCCTCCGTAGCCACCAAAAACCAATCTAGACCCGTTCTGGCACCCTGCCGGAGGGGGCAATCCGTCTCCGGTGGCCATCTTCATCATCCCGGCGCTCTCCATGACGAGGAGGTAGTAGTTCTCCCTTGGGGCTGAGGGTATGTACAAGTAGCTATGTGTTTGATCTCTCTCTCTCTCGTGTTCTTGAGATGGTACGATCTTGATGTATCGCGAGCTTTGCTATTATACTAGGATCTTATATTTCTCCTCCCCCTCTTCTCTCTTGTAATGAATTGAGTTTCCCCTTTGAAGTAATCTTATCGGATTGAGTCTTTAAAGATTTGAGAACACTTGATGTATGTATTGCCGTGTGTATCTGTGGTGACAATGGGATGCCACGTGATTCACTTGATGTATGTTTTGGTGATCAACTTGCGGGTTCCTCCCATGAACCTATGCATAGCGGTTGGCACACGTTTTCGTCGTGATTCTCTGGTAGAAACTTTGGGGCACTCTTTGAGGTCCTTTGTGTTGGTTGAAAAGATGAATCTGAGATTGTGTGATGCATATCATATAATCATACCCACGGATATTTGAGGTGACATTGGAGTATCTAGGTGACATTTGG
This sequence comes from Triticum urartu, assembly GCF_003073215.2. NCBI lineage: Eukaryota > Viridiplantae > Streptophyta > Magnoliopsida > Poales > Poaceae > Triticum > Triticum urartu. The sequence goes on along the minus strand of NC_053027.1, from coordinate 396,615,477 downwards.
GTTTTGGTTGATTCTTAAGGTGTTATTCTAGTACGAACTCTAGGGCTGTTTGTGACACTTACAGGAATAGCCCAACGGATTGATTGGAAAGAATAACTTTGAGGTGGTTTCGTACCCTACCATAATCTCCTCGTTCGTTCTCCGCTATTAGTGACTTTGGAGTGACTCTTTGTTGCATGTTGAGGGATAGTTATGTGTTCCAATTATGTTAGTATTGTTGAGGGAACTTACACCAGCAAAAGTATGAACCCTAGGCCTTGTTTCAACGCATTGCAATACCGTTTACGCTCACTTTTATCATTAGTTACCTTGCTGTTTTTATAATTTCAGATTACAAATACCTTTATCTACTATCCATATTGCACTTGTATCACCATATCTTCGCCGAACTAGTGCACCTATAAAATTTACCATTGTATTGGGTGTGTTGGGGACACAAGAGACTCTTTGTTATTTGGTTGCAGGGTTGCTTGAGAGAGATCATCTTCATCCTACGCCTCCTACGGATTGATAAACCTTAGGTCATCCACTTGAGGGAAATTTGCTACTGTCCTACAAACCTCTGCACTTGGAGGCCCAAAAACGTCCACAATAAGAAGGTTGTGTAGTAGACATCAACCGTCGAATACAAAGATCTGGCCGGGTAGAAAAATCTCCTCCGTGGCAGCGTTGTTGTAGATGATTGATAGAGCCATCGAGCCTTTCGACGATGGCATAGTGGAACTCTCAATGAAAGCACCATTGTCGGTGTCAAAACCGGCAGATCTCGGGTAGGGGATGTCGAACTATGCGTCTAAGGATCGAAGGTAATAGGAGACAGGGGCCACAATGTTTACCTATGTTCCGGCCCTCTTAATGGAGGTAATACCCTACGTCCTGCTTGATTGACTTTGGTGAGTATAGGGGTTACAAGAGTTGATCTACCACGAGATCGTGATGGCTAAACCCTAGATGTCTAGCCTATATGATTATGATTGCCTCTACGGACTAAACCCTCCGATTTATATAGACACTGGAGGGGGATAGGGCTTGTATAGAGTCGGTTACAGAGAAAGGAATCTTCATATCCGCACGCTAAGCTTGCCTTCCACGCCAAGGAGAGTCCCATCCGGACACGGGGAAAGTCTTCCGTCTTGTATCTGCATGGCCGATTAGTGTAGCCCATATCACATATCCCGGACGCCCGAGGACACCGTAATCCTGGACTCCCTCAGCAGGGCCTGGCCTCGCGCATACCTCAGCCGCCGTTGGATCGTCCGGATCACCAGGACAAGATCTACGGATGAGGGGCTACGTGACCAGTTATGCTCCCGAGTCACGTTGCTCAGGAGTCCCCCTTGACGTGCAAACAGCCCTCAGGAAGGAGATGCGAGAGTAGGCCTTATCGTTCTGTCTCGGCAGGCCCCGGCCCCGTGCATACCTCAGGCGCGGTTGGGGTGTCCGGATCACCAGGACGAGACCAATGGGTGAGGGGCTATGTGACCAGTTAGGCTCTTGAGTCACGATTCTCAGGAGTCCCCCTTGACGTATGAACAAACCTCCATACCTTTCCTCGTCGGGCTCTCGCTCGGGAGGGGTGCTCTAAGACCAGGTCTGAGGGACCTGGCGAGGTGGCGTACGCCAAGCATGACCTAAGCATACCCCCGTGCCCAGCCCCCTCGCGCGACTCTCCCAGGGGGAAAGCAACACGGTGAGGCTGAGCACCGAGCCTGGTGGCTCCCTGAGGTTAATGCAGCCATGAGGCCACCCTCAGTTGTTTATCACCAGCGTGGAGCATGGCGCTTCCGCTCTTGCACGGGCATAGCCGCTCCTTGACCATGTTGACTGCCAGCGCGGACCATGGTGCTTCCACTGGTACGTGGGTGGGAGTCCCCTCTGAGGAGAGGCTCCGGGAAGTGTACAGCCCCGCCCTGACACGTGGCTTGCACGACAGGGCTAGAGGAGGTGTGTATGGGCACTCGTGAGCCAGCATGGGACTCACGATGCCCTACCTCAAGGCGGGTTGCGCCTGAATTAAAGTCGGAACACTTACGATAGCCCTCCGAGATGGTTAGGCGACCTGCGCCGAGTGAATCTCCTGAGATTATCGCATGAGAAGGCCAAACGCGAACGACCCCAGGAGGTGATGTGAATGGGACCCGCCTGCTAGACAGAGGTAGCCATTGGATTTATCGATGCTGCAGGGACAGACCCGAGCACAGACGTCGTGCCCCATCTTCTCATGCGAAGGTCCTGAAGAAAGACAACCGACGTGCGGCTCCCGTGGTGATGAGGCACCGGGTCACGCACCCTTACTCATCCGCCCGTGATTAGCTCATGCGAGAACAAGGCACCAAGGACCATGGGAGGTGACGTGCACAAGAGCTGGCCCGTGAACCAAAGCTCAGCCACTTGGGTTTAGCGATGCTGCAGGGACGAACCCGAGCACATACACCGTGCCAGTCCTTAATCATGAGGAGGACGTGGGTGGGCTTGCAAGGGCATACAACATTCATGGCGACGAAGCACCAGACAGACAGATGATAATCCTAAAGCAGCTAATGATTGAAGGTAAAGCCAGTTCTAATAGATGTAGGAAGGATACATGCCGCAGGGACGGACCCACACGGCTTGGGGATAATGCAGCCCGAGAGGTGCCCACAAGTGAACAAACCTAAAAGATGTCACCTGACATCATTGCTGAAGAAGTGTTGAGGTAGCTAAAGATGCGTTTTACCAAAGTAGCTCCTCACGAGCCGCCCGGGTCCTGAACCTCGGGAGGCTCTGGAGGCCCGGGGGGCTCGCGAGGATCCATCGCCATCTCCGACAGGATTGCCAGGTGCCTGGCCTCCTGAGCTGCCAGGACACTCTGCATGTGGCGTTGATACATGATAGCCCTGTTCAGCAAGCCGAAGGGCATGTGAATGTAGCTGTGTGGTAGGCCCTTGCATCGTCCAATGCGGGACAGCCAAAAGAGCTCCTGAGACGCGACCCTGTTGAGCCTAGGGACATTGACACAAGCGCGTAGGTCGCTGTCCTCACCGGGGAAGGGAGCTGCACCAGGTGGTGGGCGACGGTCGCCTTGCATTGCTCTTGCCTCGTGAAGGTCCTCGGTTACACTGGTCACGAACTCCTGAGCGCCTCACGCCTCGCGCCCTGCGCATTCCTCATGGAAGCACGCATTGAAGCATGCCTTAACATGGTGCTCAAACACCACCCTCGCGACGCTGGTCAGATCGGAGGCCCTCCAGAGGAGAGCACCGGAGCCCATCCTAAGAGGGGCACCGAGCGCGCCTTCCTATGCGAGAGACGGAGGCGCCCCGTCATTGGGCGCAGGGCTTGAGGTGGCACCACCAGGCGCTCCACCCTCCTGAGGTCCTTGGCGGAGCAGTTGCTTCTTCTTCTTGGGGACAACCTCCGAAGGGTAGACGACGCCTACGTTGTCTGGTTCCTCGACTGCTACAACCTGGTAGGTGCGCTCGAGAGAGCACACTGCATCTTTCTCTTCGTAGGCGCCCGTGATGAAGCCGCAGCTTCCAGGCATCTTGAGGACGTTGTAGCCATGGTGGGTCATAGCCATGAACTTGGCCAGGGCTGGATACCCGATGATGGCATTGTACGGGAGGCGAACGTGGGCGACGTCGAAGTCGATGAGCTCGGTGCGGTAGTTGTCATGGGTACTGAAGGTGATAGCGAGGCGGATCTTCCCTATCAGGGTGGTGGAGCCGTCGGTCACTCCTGAGAAAGGCTTGGTAGGCTGTAGCTAGTCGTAGGGCACCTGGAGTCGGTCAAACGTCTCGATGGTGAGGACATTGAGCCCCGCACCGCCATCAATGAGTGTCTTGGTAACAAGCACGTTGATGATGGTAGGCGAGCAGAGCATTGGAAGGGCACCAGCAGTTGCTGCGCACTTAAGCTGGTCGGAAGAGCTGAAGGTGATGGTGTACTTGGACCACCTTAGTGGACGTGTTGCCTCGAGCTTGGGGAGGGTTGCATTCACCTCACGTGCGAACTGCTTGAAGATGCGATGGGAGGCTAGGGCCTGAGCACCGCCTAGGATGCAAGTGATGACACGACGCTCCAGGAAGCCCCTAGCCCCCTCATCCTGGTGATGGTCATCGTTCCTCCTCGATGGTGGCAGCAGTGGGGGAAGGCCAGCGTTGCCCTGGGGACGGTCCTCGCGAGGCTGATCTATCCAGGCACCTTCATGAGGTTGGCCCTGCCAGCGGTCCTCACGAGGCTGGTCACGCCACTCCTGACGAGGGTCGCAGCCGTCCCAGCGTCCTCCACCATAGCCACCTCCGCGGTCGTAGCCTTGATCGTTGCTCTTGGGGCGACGACTGAGGCGCCCATCGTGGATGGCCCTAAGCTCTTGACAGTCGTTGGTGTTGTGGTTGTGCATGTTGTGGAAGACACTGAATGGGCGGCTGCCCTTGGATGACTCCGGGTGGTCGCAGTCGCGCTTCAGTTCTGGCTCGACCGCGAGCACGACTGCTCCCTTGTGCTTCACGTCCTTGGCCTTGGCTTTCTTGTCTTCTGGCTCCATGTCAAGGAGCTCGAGAAGGGAGAGCCGCCCCTCCTCAGCTCTCGCACACTTGGTTGCCATGATGAACATCTCCAGAGCTGTGCATAGGTCCTCGTGTATGGCGAGCTCCTCCTGTTGGAAATATGCCCTAGAGGCAATAATAAGATGGTTATTATTATATTTCCTTGTTCATGATAATTGTCTATTGTTCATGCTATAATTGTGTTATCCGAAAATCGTAATACATGTGTGAATACATAGAGCACAACATGTCCCTAGTGAGCCTCTAGTTGACTAGCTCGTTGATCAATAGATGGTTACGGTTTCCTAACCATGGACATAGGATGTCATTGATAACGGGATCACATCATTAGGATAATGATGTGATGGACAAGACCCAATCCTAAGCATAGCACAAGATCGTGTAGTTCGTCTGCTAAAGCTTTTCTAATGTCGAGTATTCTTTCCTTAGACCATGAGATTGTGCAACTCCCGGATACCGTAAGGGTATTTTGGGTGTGCCAAACGTCACAACGTAACTGGGTGGCTATAAAGGTACACTACGGGTATCCCCGAAAGTATCTGTTGGGTTGGCACGAATCGAGACTGAGATTTGTCACTCCGTATGACAGAGAGGTATCTCTGGGCCCACTTGGTAGGACATCATCATAATGAGCTCAATGTGATCAGGGAGTTGTTCATGGGATGATGTGTTACGGGAATGAGTAAAGAGACTTGCCGTAACGAGATTGAACAAGGTATTGGTATACCGACGATCGAATCTCGGGCAAGTATCGTACCGATAGACAAAGGGAATTGTATACGGGATTGATTGAATCCTCGACATCGTGGTTCATCCGATGAGATTATCGTGGAGCATGTGGGAGCCAACATGGGTATCCAGATCCCGTTGTCGGTTATTGACCGGAGAGTTGTCTCGGTCATGTCTACGTGTCTCCTGAACCCATAGGGTCTACACACTTCAGGTTCGGTGACGCTAGAGTTGTAGAGATATTAGTATGCGGTTAACCGAAAGTTGTTCGGGGTCCTGGATGAGATCCCGGACATCACGAGGAGTTCTGGAATGGTCCTGAGGTAAAGATTTATATATAGGAAGTCCAGTTTCGGCCACCGGGAGAGTTTCGGGGGTCACCGGTATTGTATCGGGACCACCGGAAGGGTCCCGGGGGTCCACCGGGTGGGGCCGCCTATCCCGGAGGGACCCATGGGCTGAAGTGGCATGGGAACCAGCCCATGGTGGGCTGGTGCGCCCCACCCAAGGGCCCAAGGCACCTAGGGTTGGAAACCCTAGGGGGCCGTTGCCCCCCGAGGGGGCATGCGCCCCCTGGTTGGAAACCCTAAGGGGGCCGTTGCCCCCCGAGGGGCCGCCGCCCCCCCTCTAGATGGGATCTCCAAGGGGGAATGTGCCCCCATAGCCCCTATATATAGTGGAGGGGAGGGAGGGCAGCCGCACCCTGAGCCCTGGCGCCTCCCTCTCCCTCCCGTGACACCTCTTCCTCCTCCAGTAGCGCTAGGCGAAGCCCTCCTGGAATCCCGCTGCTTCCACCACCACGTCGTCGTGCTGTTGGGTCTCCATAAACTTCTCCTCCCCCTTGCTGGATCAAGAAGGTGGAGACATCTCCGCTCCGTACGTGTGTTGAACGCGGAGGTGCCGTCCGTTCGGCGCTAGGATCATCGGTGATTTGGATCACGACGAGTATGACTCCATCAACCCCGTTCTCTTGAACGCTTCCGCTCGCGATCTACAAGGGTATGTAGATGCACTCCTCTCTCTCTCTCTCTCGTTGCTAGATGACTCCATAGATTGATCTTGGTGATGCGTAGAAAATTTTAAATTTCTGCTACGATCCCCAACAGTGGCATCATGAGCTAGGTCTATGTGTAGTTTCTGTGCACGATTAGAACACAAGTTGTGGGGGTTGATTTTGCCAATTTACTTGCCATTACTAGTCTTATCTTGATTCGGCGGCATCGTGGGATGAAGCGGCCCGGACCGACCTTACACGTACACTTACGTGAGACAGGTTCCACCGACTGACATGCACTAGTTGCATAAGGTGGCTAGCGGGTGTCTGTCCCTACCACTTTAGTCAGATCGGATTCGATGAAAAGGGTCCTTTTGAAGGGTAAATAGAAATTGGCATACCACGTTGTGGTTTTGGCGTACGTAAGAAACGTTCTTGCTAGAAACCTATAGCAGCCACGTAAAAATTTGCAACAACAATTAGAGGACGTCTAACTTGTTCTTGCAGCATATGCCGCGTGATGTGTTATGGCCAAAAGGATGTGATGAATGATATATGTGATGTATGAGATTGATCATGTTCTTGTAATAGGAATCACGACTTGCATGTCGATGAGTATGACAACCGGCAGGAGCCATAGGAGTTGTCTTAATTTATTGTATGACCTATGTGTCAATGAAAACGACATGTAATTACTTTACTTTATTGCTAACCGTTAGCTATAGTAGTAGAAGTAATAGTTGGCGAGACAACTTCATGAAGACACAATGATGGAGATCATGGTGTCATGTCGGTGACGATGATGATCATGGCGCCCCGAAGATGGAGATCAAAAGGAGCAAAATGATATTGGCCATATCATGTCAGTATTTGATTGCATGTGATGTTTATCATGTTTTTACATATTATTTGCTTAGAACGACGGTAGCATAAATAAGATGATCCCTCATTCAAATATCAAGAATTGTGTTCCCCCTAACTATGCACCGTTGCTAAGGTCCGTTGTTCCGAAGCACCACGTGATGATCGGGTGTGATAGGTTCTAATGTTGGCATACAATGGGTGTAAGCCAGATTTACACACGCAATACACTTAGGTTGACTTGACAAGCCTAGCATGTACAGACAAGGCCTCGGAACACGGAAGACAGAAAGGTCGAACATGAGTCGTATAGAAGATACGATCAACATGAAGATGTTCACCGATGATGACTAGTCCGTCTCACGTGATGATCGAACATGGCCTAGTTGACTCGGATCATGTATCGCTTAGAGGACTAGAGGGATGTCTATCTGAGTGGGAGTTCATTAAATAATTTGATTAGATGAACTTAATTGTCATGAACATAGTCTAAAACTTTGCAATATGTCTTGTAGATCAAATGGCCCACGCTAATGTTGCCCTCAACTTCAACACGTTCCTAGAGAAAACCAAGCTGAAAGACGATGGTAGCAACTACACAGACTGGGTCCGTAACCTGAGGATTATCCTCATATCTGCCAAGAAAGCATATGTCCTTGAAGCACCGCTAGGTGATGCACCTGTTTTCCCAGCAACTCAAGACATTATGAACGCCTGGCAGTCGCGTAGTGATGATTACTCCCTGGTTCAGTGCGGCATGCTTTACAGCTTAGAACTGGGGCTCCAAAAGCGTTTTGAGGAGCATGGAGCATATGAGATGTTCCAAGAGCTGAAAATGGTTTTCCAAGCTCTTGCCCAGGTCGAGAGATATGAAGTCTCCGACAAGTTCTACAGTTGTAAGATGGAGGAGAATAGTTCTGTCAGCGAGCACATACTCAAATTGTCTGGGTTGCACAACTGCTTATCTTAGCTGGGAGTTAATCTCCCGGATGATGCGGTCATTGACAGAATACTTCAGTCGCTCCCACCTAGCTACAAGAGCTTTGTGATGAACTTGAATATGCAGGTGATGGAAAAGACCATTCCTGAGGTATATTCAATGCTGAAATCAGCGGAGGTGGAGATCAAAAAGGAACATCAAGTGTTGATGGTGAATAAAACCACTAAGTTCAAGAAAGGCAAGGGTAAGAAGAACTTCAAGAAGGAAGGCAAGGGAGTTGCCGCGCCCGGTAAGCCAGTTGCCGGGAAGAAGCCAAAGCATGGACCCAAGCCTGAGACTGAGTGCTTTTATTGCAAGGGAAACGTTCACTGGAAGCGGAACTGCCCCAAGTACTTAGCGGATAAGAAGGCCGGCAATACCAAAGGTATATGTGATATACATGTTATTGATGTGTACCTAACCAGTGCTCGTAGTAGCTCCTGGGTATTTGATACCGGTGCAGTTGCTCATATTTGTAACTCAAAACAGGAGCTGCAGAATAAGCGGAGACTGGTGAAGGACGAGGTGACGATGCGCGTCGGGAATGGTTCCAAGGTCGATGTGATCGCTGTCGGCACGCTACCTCTACATTTACCTACGGGATTAGTTTTAAACCTCAATAATTGTTATTTAGTACCAACTTTGAGCATGAACATCGTATCTGAATCTCATTTAATGCGAGATGGCTACTCATTTAAATCTGAGAATAATGGTTGTTCTATTTATATGAGAGACATGTTCTATGGTCATGCCCCACTGGTTAATGGTTTATTCTTATTTAATCTTGACAATGATGTTACACATATTCATAGTGTGAATGCCAAAAGATGTAAGGTTGATAATGATAGTCCCACATACTTGTGGCACTGCCGCCTTGGTCACATTGGTGTCAAACGCATGAAGAAACTCCATGCAGATGGACTTTTGGAGTCTCTTTATTATGAATCATTTTACACGTGCGAACCATGCCTCATGGGAAAAATGACCAAGACTCCATTCTCCGGAACAATGGAGTGAGCAACCAACTTATTGGAAATCATACATACTGATGTGTGTGGTCCAATGAGTGTTGAGGCTCGTGGTGGTTATCATTATGTCCTCACCCTCACTGATGACTTAAGTAGATATGGGTATGTCTACTTGATGAAACACAAGTATGAGACCTTTGAAAAGTTCAAGGAATTTCAGAGTGAGGTTGAGAATCAACGTGACAGGAAAATAAAGTTCTTACGATCAGATCGTGGAGGGGAATATTTGAGTCACGAATTTGGCACGCACTTAAGGAAATGTGGAATTGTTTCACAACTCACCCGCCTGGAACACCTCAGTGTAATGGTGTGTCCAAACATCGTAATCGCACTCGATTGGATATGGTGCGATCAATGATGTCTCTTACCGATCTACCGCTGTCATTTTGGGGTTATGCTATAGAGACTGCCACATTCACTTTAAATAGGGCTACATCGAAATCCGTTGAGATGACACCGTATGAATTGTGGTTTGGGAAGAAACCTAAGCTGTCGTTTCTGAAAGTTCGGGGATGCGATGCTTATGTCAAGAAACTTCAACCTGAAAAGCTCGAACCCAAATCAAAAAAATGCGTCTTCATAGGATACCCTAAGGAAACTATTGGGTATACCTTCTACCTCAGATCCGAAGGCAAGATCTTTGTTGCCAAGAATGGATCCTTTCTAGAGAAAGAGTTTCTCTCGAAAGAAGTAAGTTGGAGGAAAGTAGAACTTGATGAAGTATTGCCTCTTGAACCGGAGAGTAGAGCAGCTCAAGAAAATGTTTCTGTGGTGCCTGCACCGACTAGAGAGGAAGTTAATGATGATGATCATGAAACTTCAGATCAAGTTGCTACTGAACTTCGTAGGTCCACAAGGACACGTTCCGCACCAGAGTGGTACGGCAACCCTGTCCTAGAAATCATGTTGTTAGATAATGGTGAACCTTCGAACTATGAAGAAGCGATGGCGGGCCCGGATTCCGATAAATGGCTTGAAGCCATGAAATCCTAGATAGGATCCATGTATGAAAACAAAGTATGGACTTTGACTGACTTGCCCGATGATCGACGAGCCATAGAAAATAAATGGATCTTTAAGAAGAAGACAGACGCAGATGGTAATGTAACCATCTATAAGGCTCGGCTTGTCGCTAAGCACTACAAAAAAAGACACATCCGTGACATTTCGGGCCAAACAAAAAAAAATTCTGTCATACATATGACACTTCTATGACGATAATTGTGAAAAAACCCGGTATCATCATAGATGTGGTGGGCTCCTACTTCTATGACAAAAAATCATGACAGAAAATGGGCTTTTCGTCCTGGGCGGGCCGGAGACGCAGTTGCATGACATTCTTTGTGACGTCCATGACGGAAAAAACCGTGGTAGAAGTGAGGGCGAGGAAAATTTTGGGGAGTTCCCGGTTACGGTGGGAGGTCGGGGCCCGAGCGATGCGCGTTTCTATCGTACACGTACGCGCGTGTGTGCGAGGCGTTGGCTCTAACTGAACCCGAGCGATTGCCCTGCAGGCTATGCGTTACTGAACCCAAGCGATCGATCGATGGCTGTTAACTGAACCTGATCGAGCGATTCCTTCGCTACTGCTGCTAACTGAAGCCGATCGATGCTGTCTCTGGATGAATAGTGAGCATTGCGGGGGGCTGGATGAACAGTTCCCTGTGGGGGTGGATGAACAGGACCCCGTGGTGTTGCCTCTGGATGAACAGGACCCCGATTGATCGAGCCGGTTGGGGCTACATGAACAGGACCCCGTGGAGGGCTGGATGAACAGGAGCACCCCGTGGAGGGCAGGATGAACTGGTGGAGGGCAGGATGAATAGTAGCCCGTGGAGGGGTGGTTGAACAGGAGCCCGTGGAGAGGGCTGGTTGAACAGTAGCCGGTGGAGTAGCGTGCGGTGGAGGCTGGATGAATAGGAGCCCGTGGATGAACAGTCGCAGGTGGAGGCTGGAGGAGGTCGACGGTAGATGAACAGTAGCTCATGGAGGCTGGAGGGGGTCAACGGTGGAGATGAACAGTATCCCGTGGAGTCCCGTTTTGCAGTACGCCACACCCCTCCCGATGAACAGGACCACCGTTTCGACCGTAGCGCTCCAACACAAGTCCGTTCCTCCATTTTGCGGTATGCCACACCCCTCTCGATGAACAGGACCCCCGTTTCGACCGTAGGAGGTCCGTTTCGTCCATTTTGCGGTACGCCACACCCCTCCCGATGAACAGGACCCCCGTTTCGACCGTAGGAGGTCCGTTTCCTCCGTTTTGCGGTACGCCACACCCCTCCCGATGAACAGGATCCCGTTTTGAACGTGGCCAGTCGAACACAAGGTTGTTTCCTCCGTTGTGCGGTACGCCAGGCCTCGTTTCCATCGCCTGTTCCGGCCAAGCCCTCCCGATGAACACGACACATTCCGTTGCCTCCCCATGAACACGACGCATTCCGTTGCCTCCCCATGAACACGATGACGACGCTGTTTCTCCGTTCCGACCCAGCCATGTACACGAGCCCTGGCCGTACGTATGCGCGTGTAGGCGTTCGAGACCCCGCCCGTATGTACACATACGTGGCCGTATTTTCTTTCTTGCACCCTGGCTGCTCTACGTATATGTACATGCTACGTGCGCGCCTCTACTACGACACGTGCGCGCCTCTACATCGACCAGTATATATGTACGTACACGTTCGCGACTAGAATGACAACGCTACGTACGCTTCAAACAGATGGGTCCCGACTTTCAGGCACTTCCTTGCGTGCGAAGATGTAGCTGGTGGGTCCCAGCAGTCAGGGGGGGCGAAATATGATGGCCCGTCCGGTGGGTCCCCGCTGTCAGGTGGAGGAATAATTATTTTGCACATAATAAGGAGGCACTTCCTTGTTGCGGCCGTGGACCCTGTTGTCAGCGTCTGCACGTACAATCCACGTCTGATGGAAGCCGTTCCTTGACCACGTTGACCACGCCGCGCTGAGAGCACCAGGGCGCTGGACGATGGCGAGGCCTAGGAATGGGACGACGCGGAGCCGGGGAAGATGCGGCAGAGGATGCCCACGCGTAGAGGAGTACGAGGGCACTGGTTCGCTGTGGTGTGATGCTGCCATCGCCGTAGAGTAACAGGGGGTGTGGGTGAGTAGAGGGATGGCCTGGCCAGCAGTGGGAGTAGTAGGGGGCAGTGAGGCCTCCGCCGCATCGCAGCCGGCCACGGGAGGTAGGAGCACGAGGCACGACCGGCGCTGGTTTGGGCGGCTGGAGCAAGAAGACCAGAGGTTGAAGAAGCACTATGGCCATTCGATGGACATCGTACGGTCACTGGAGCTAGAATCGTGCATATTGACTAAGTTGACAAAGCCCTCCGTCCCCGTCAACTTAGTAGGCCCACAAGTCAGCCTGCCACTATACTGGGTCCCAGCTAACAGGGGGAGTATTCATTTTTTTGTGCGTAATAAGGAGGCACTTCCTTGCATGCGAAGATATAGCTGGTGGGTCCGAGCTGTCAGCGGCGGTAACATTTTTTTCATGAAATACAGAGGTCCTTTCGTCGGGTCCCTGATGTCAGGTGGAGGAATCATTATTTTGCACGTAATAAGGAGGCATTTCCTTGCGTGCGGCCGTGGACCTAGCTGTCGGCCTCTCCACGTACAGTCCACTTCAGATGCATGTCGGTCGTTGACCACGTTGACCAGGCTGCGCCGAGTGCAGCAGGGCGGTGGACGACGGCGAGGCCTAGGAAGGGAACGACACGGAGGCAGGGAAGACTCGGCAGTTGTTTCCCACGCGGAGGGGAGTACGACTGTATGAGGGTTTACTGGTTCGTCTGCCGTTGCCGAAGAATAACAGCAGGTGTGGGTGAGTAGAGGGATGGCTAGGCCGGCGATGGGAGTACGGTGGGGCGATGAGGCCTGCGCGGCAGCACAGCCGGCCGCGGGGAGGAGGGAGCAGGCAGTCCCGCCGGCGCTTGTCTGAGCGGCTGGAGCAGGAAGAGCGGAGATTGAAGAAGCACGACGGCCGTTGGATGGACATCCAACAGTCACTTCTTGTGCGTCAACCTTTTTTTAGGAAAGCCTCAAATCTGTGGAAAACAGCATACAACCCATCTGCCATTATTTCTAATAATTTTCAGCCCATTTGCTAATTATTAAGGTTTTTTTGGAGCCCATATTCTTTTTGTTAGCATTACAACCCAAATTGTGGCCACGGTTAAAAAATTATACGAAATTTTGCATATTTCGGTGCGGTCCGAACTGTTTTTAATCCCGAAATTTTGACTCACATTCAAACTGATTTTAAAAATAAATGTAATTTAAAATCTTGAAATGAAAAAAAAGATATTTGAAACTAATTGCTGGTTTGATGTGTTTTAAAAATGTACATCCCATTTCTCATTACTAATGGGCCATTTTCTCGGCCAGCCAAATGAAAGATCTCCTCGTCTTGAAAGATTTGCAGCCCAACAGGCATGACAAAGCCACTTACATGGCAAATCACAAAAAAACTGGGGTGTGGTCGTGGACCCAGCTGTCAGCCTCTCCACGTACAGTACTCTTCCGATGGAACTCGTTCCTTCACCACGTTGACCACGCCGCGCGGAGAGCACCATGGTGGTGGATGACGGCGAGGCCTAGGAAGGGGACAACATGGAGCCGGGGAAGACGCGGCAGTGGAAGCCCGCGCGGAGAGGAGTACAAGGGTTCACTTGTTTGGCTGCGGTGTGAGGCTGCTGTCGCCGCAGGGCCTGGCCAGCGGTGGGAATAGTAGGGGCGGTGAGGCCTCCGCGGCAGCACAGCCGGCCACGGGAGGCAGGAGCATGCGGCACGACCGGCACTGCTTTGGGCGGCTGGAGCAAGAAGACCAGAGGTCGAAGAAGCACTACGGACGTTGGATGGACATCGTACGGCCACTGGAGCTAGAATCATTCATATTGACTAAGTTGACAAAGCCCTCCGTCCCCGTCAACTTTGTTGGCCCACAAGTCATCCTCCCACTATGGTGGGTCCCAGCTAGCAGGGGGTATTCATTTTTTTGTGCGTAATAAGGAGGCACTTCCTCGCGTGCGAAGATATAGCTGGTGGGTTCGACATGTCAGCGGGGGGAAAGTTTTTCGCGAAATACAGAGGCCCTTCCGATGGGTCCCAGCTGTCAGGTGGAGGAATCATTATTTTGCGCGTACAGTCCATGGCCGATGGATGTCGTTCGTTGACCAAGTTGACCAGGCCGCGCCGAGAGCACCATGGCGGTGGACGACGGCGAGGCCTAGGAAGGGAACGACACGGAGCCGGGGAAGACTCGGCAATGGTTGCCCACGCGGTGGGGAGTACGAGGGTTTAGTGGTCCGGCTGCCGTCACCGGAAAATAACAGGAGGTGTGGGTGAGTAGAGGAATGGCCTGGCCAGCAATGAAGTAGGGTGGGGCGGTGCGGCCTGTGCGGCAACACAGCCGGCCATGGGAGGCAGGAGCAGGCAGTCCCACCGGAGCTAGTTTGGGCGGCTGGAGCAAGAAGATCAGATATTGAAGAAGCAGCACCGCCGTTGGATTAACATCCAACGGTCACTACTGCTAGAATCGTTTGTGGACTAAGTTGACAAAGCCAAAGTACACGTCAACCTAGTAGACCCATAACGCAGCCTCCAAATCTATCCCAAACAACATACAGCCCGAAATTTCTAGCCAGATTCAAATTTATTTTAAATCTAAATATACCTTAATTTAAATTCAATGAAATTTTACCTACACAAAAACAATGAAATTTAAAATATCAAAATCCGAAAGAAAACAGTATTTTGGAACTAATTGTCTGTTTGCTGTATTTTTTCATTTTACAGCCCATTTATTATTACTTATAGCCCATTTCTTATTACTTATAGCCCATTTTCTGGGCAAAATGCGTCCCTCCTCGTCTTCAAAGATTTCCGGCCTAGCAGGGCGTACAAAAGCAAGTAGGCCTATGTTGGTTATTCTGCAAAAAACAAAATAGCTGGCTAGCAATTTTCAGAAAGGAAAAAAACAAATGGGCTGGTCATGTGCTAAACATATGAAATAAAAGCCTGAGCTAGACGGGCCACGGGTCCCGCACAACCCATTTGATACCCTTCTCCGTCCCGAAAAAACAAAATTACTGCGCGCGCTGATGGGTCCCTACTGTCATCCTCACCATGTACAGTCATCTCCTTATTCCTCTCGGTTGTTGACCATGTTGACAACACCGGAGGGCGGCGCTGCGGTGAGCGAACCAAGGCGAGGACGATGGTGAGGCCTCGGACGGGAACGAACAGGAGCTGGGGCAGATCACAGCCAGCCGTGGGAGGCGGGAGCAGGCGATCCCGCCGGCGCTGGTTTGGCTTTGGCGGCTCGAGGAAGAAGAGACTGAAGAAACGCGACAGACGTTGAATGTCAATCCAACGGTCAAGGTTGGCACAATCGTTTGTTGACTAAGCGGACACCAAGTAGCATACTTTTTTATCTATAGGAAGAAAACTACGAGGAAAATGCGTTCGTCTGTCATCCTCCTCACAGGGAACGTTCACCACATAAGTGACTAGCACCCTTGGTTTCAACCGAGAGGTCTTAGGTTCGAGTCCCAGGAACTGTCAATTTTGTCCTCCTTCCTTCCTCGCAAAAAAAAGGGAAAGAAAATCAAAGACTTGGGAAGGCATACAGAACAAGCTAGTGTACCAGTAATGAGACGTTGCCGAGTTTTAGAAAAAAGAAAGACGTGCTCCTGTAGCTGGTTCGAATCCAAACTTAGATTATGACTATATATGGTGCTATGCTACTCTGCAAGTAATGAAACTGACATATCCAACATTCGCTTCTCCTCTTCTCTACTTACCCTGCCTAGCATCAGAAGCTCTGGCCATAGCAACCATGTCCGTTGGCTGCTCGTCCACCTGCTCTTCACCAGGCAACATCAAGATATGCGCCAAGTCGCAACCTGTACCATTGCCCGTGTGTATCATCACACCCTCGCCGGCATGCGCACCGCAGCCGATTGCTCATCGCAACCCGCTGCCGTTGGTGTGGTGCCACTGATGCAAATCACGCAGAGTCATCCGTCGCGTCTCAACCACAACCCGCAACCCTGGCCGAGTCTTCTACAAATGCCCGAATCATGGGGTAATAATATGTTTAAGTGTTGTTCTGCTGCTTTTAGTTGCTGGTTTTTTTAATAGTTTGGTTGATGATCTACCAATTTGATTCGTGCAGAAAAGGGAAGATTCATGTGATTTGTATTTCTGGGAAGTTGCTGATGTGGGGGAATGCAATTACGCTGATTATTTGGTTAGCCGAGGAATCCCAATACCAGCAGGTTGGGGTGTTGGACAAGTAACTGAAGGAACGGCAGAAGAGGAAGATGCAGAGCAGAAGGTTAAAGATGCAGTTCCTCTGATCATGGCCAAGCAACAGCTGCTGAACGGCCTTGACAGCAATGAGGAGATGAAAGAGCTTGTGAAGATAATGGGAAAAATCGATGTGCTCCGTAGGATGATTATCTCTTTATTTGCAGTGTATGTAGCACTCGTGATGTATTCAGTGGCTACGACATGAGCACATTGCTGAAACGAGTAATGAATGAAACATGTGTAGCAGGCTGGGTGTAGTGTTGTGAACATATAATGATTTCTATTAACGGAAATCAGGGGGTATCCCCTTTTGCTCATATAAATAAATAAATAGCATAGGCCCTGTCGGGTCAGCTTTGTTCTCATTCGAAGACGTCGAGCAAATTGCAGTCCAATAGCAAACTATGTCATCAAATTCAAGTTTCATAGCCAAATATGAGTACAACTAAACAACAATGTCATCATGTTTTAGTTGTCATACAATCACCAAACACAAATCAGCATACATAACAAGTGATGTTCTCACAGCAAAATACTAAACAACAGGTTCATCAGGTTTCAGTTGTCATAGCAAACACAATTTAACATAGTAGATAAAAAAACATCTTCTGACAGGCAAATACGACAAAAGCAATGTAATCATCATCCGCGGCAGCAGCGTCAACATCTTCGCCATGTGTATCAGTCTGAATCGTAATTCCCCATGGTGTCATCTTCTTCTTCGTCCTCAACGTCCTCGAACGTTGGCTTCTTCTTGATCAACTCTTGTATGTCCACAGCGCGACAGGCAATCTTTTCGCCGGTGTCATTGACGTGATGGTTCTCAAAGATAATAGGAACATCTGTGTTATCTTGTACATCAGGAGCAGTGTAAGCATCATCTTGTTGTGCAACTTCATTAAACAAATTCCTCTGCTCAAACCTTTGCAATACTCTCCAGTCATCGCTACATGCAAATGTGCCTTCCAAGAAAAATATTTGTGTTGCTTGATTTGCCAAAATAAAAGGCTCGTTGGTCTGGTACGCCGCCTTGACATTGATGGATTTGAAATAATCATCAGCTCTGGGTTTTGCGATCCTGGAAAACAGGTTATACCAATGACAGCACAACAGTACCACACACCGATGATCCTCGAAATTGGAGATATACTGCAACTGAATAATGTCTGTTATGTTAGCATACATTTCAGTTGTCTCTTTGTCATACGTATTCGTTCTCATGATGGCACTGTTTTGTGTCTTCCTGCCTTCGTCTCGTGCAAGGGTGTTGTAGCGTACATCTCCAACAACACAAGATTCATAATGTCTTACCCGAGTATCAGGACCCATTGCTAGTGAGTAAATGGCATCATCAACTGCCTGCCCATCCTACCGCATATTCTTAACCTATCTTTAGAAAACAGACAAGCTGATCATCTTATGTACTCAATATATTAAAAAAAACTGACAGTGCACTTCAAAAGCTTACATGGTTCTTGAACCATTTCGCAAATCCTGCCCTAACCAGTTTGTCAATGTTTCTTGGATTTTGCGGCAGTAACTCCTCTTTGTAGATGCTGCACAACATAGTGATCGCGTCAAACATCTAAATATGTAAGAATGTGCCGCAAGTTTAGTAGATTACGATGTATAAGCTGCAGTACTGCACTTACTTGATATAAGGTAGTATCTCAGGACAGTTATTCAACACATACCAAACCATTTTGTCCAAATCTTTAGGTTTTTCCTCTTATCGACTCTTCCCTATAACTCGAACAGAATAATCGAAAACATTGAGCCCGGGATTGTCTTCACCCACCTCTTTGCTAAGCTGATCAGCTATTTCAATGTATTTTGAGCAGAATATCAACGCTTCTGTAGCAATGTAGGCCTCTGCAATGGAACCCTCGGGTCTAGCTCTGTTCCTAACATAGCCCTTGAAAGTGCCTAGCCGCCTTTCAATATGGTACATCCAGCCATACTGTACGGGACCTCTAAGTAGTGCCTCATCAGGTAGATGAACAGCCAAATGCACCATCACATCAAACAAGGCTGGAGGATATATCTTCTCGAGGTCGCATAGGATAGTTGGTATCTTGTCTCTAAGACACTCCAAAGCATCTATCCTGATATTCCTACTGCAGAGTTCCCTGAAGAATTGTCCCAACTCTGCAACTGCTCTATCTAAGTCAGGGCGGCCCAATCCTCTAAGGATAACAGGTAAAACCCTTTGAAGTAGGACGTGGCAGTCATGAGTTTTCAACCCTTGTACCTTGTTTCCATCTGCACTGACTCTCCTTTCAGGGTTGGAAGCAAATCCATGTGGGAATCTCACACATGACAGGACC